>NW_020874395.1:21445169-21988602 GCF_003935025.1 Abrus precatorius
CTAAAATTTGTGAATATTGTACTAATTCATCTTTGTGTGATATCTGTATTGCTGATTTTCTGGATTTAGATTCTGCAACTTCTGACATTAATGACATTGAAAAATCAAAAGGGATAGAATGTGGTTCATTGAGTACAGCAAGTACAATTGAATCTAACCCTTGTGGTTTAAATGTTGCAGAAATCATTTCAAATGAAAGTGCTAAACCACTACCTTCAATTGAGCAGCCTCCCACCTTAGAGCTTAAACCCTTGCCTGAGCATCTAAAATACGCTTATTTGGAAGCAGGTGAGAAGCTCCATGTGATCATATCCACTGAGCTTGATGAGGACAAAGAGGAGCAGTTGCTCGATGTGATTCGGAAGCATAGAAAGGCTATTAGATGGACCTTGGCTGACATCCCTGGAATCAGCCCTTCCTTGTGCATGCACCATATTTTGTTGAAAGAAGGATCTAAGCCAGTGAGACAACCCCAGAGGCGGGTAAATTCGATCATTTTGGAGGTGGTGAAGAAGGAGATCACCAAGCTACTCCAGGCAGGCATCATCTACCCGATATCAGATAGCACATGGGTGAGTCCAGTGCAGGTGGTGCCCAAAAAGTCAGGGATTACAGTGGTGAAGACTGAAAAGGATGAGCTCTTGTCCACTAGAGTGTAGAACAGCTGGAGAGTCTGCATTGATTATAGGAGGCTCAACCAGGCGACCAAGAAAGACCACTTTCCTCTACCTTTCATAGATTAGATGCTAGAGTGCCTGGCAGGTAAGTCTCACTACTGTTTCCTAGATAGATTCTCTGGTTATTTTCAAATATGCATAGCTCCTGAGGATCAGGAGAAGACCACTTTTACATGCCCATTCGGTACATTTGCATATAGGAGAATGCCATTCGAGCTTTGCAATGCTCCCGGTACATTTCAAAGATGCATGTTGAGCATATTTTCTGACTTGGTTGAGCATTGTATTGAAGTCTTGATGAATTCACTTTTTATTATATTTTTACTTGCCTTTTTGGTGCTCCTTAATAGAAAAAATGGACTTAGATAGTGCAAATAATATAGCAATCACATTTTGAGTAAATATCATAGGTTTATTAATTTTTGGTTAATTTGCATTTAATTACATAGATATAGATTACATTTTTAATTATCTTGATGATTTTGCAGAGTGCCCAAGTTAAATTTGAGAAATCTTAGTCCTTGGATGAAAGTTGCCCCCAAAGTAGCCACTTTTAGGAGCAAAAGTGGCAACTACAGCAAGTCTGGGCATTAAAAGTTCCAAAGTAGCCACTTTCAAGACCAAAAGTGGCAACTCCAGAAGCTCCAGGGACGCTAAATTGGAAGCATGATGCGCGTGGCCACTATTGCCTTTCAAAGTGGCTACGCGCATCCAAAGTAGCCACTTTCAAGACCAAAAGTGGCAACTCCAGAAGCTCCAGGAACGCCAATTTTGAAGCATGATGCGCGTGGCCACTATTGACTTTCAAAGTGGCTACGCGCATCCAAAGTTCACACTTTCAAGACCAATAGTGACAACTCCTGAGAATTGACAATTTTACGAGAATTGTGTGTGGACACTTTCAAGGCCCAAAGTGGACACTTTCAAAGGAAAAAGTGGACACTTTGGTGACATGTCATCCACTATAAATAGATTTTAGGAATTAGGTTACGGGACTTTTACACTTTACACAATTTTCCTTTGCCAAATTGAGACATTTCTTCAGAACATTGGAGTCTTGGGTGACAGCCAAGGGTCCTCTATAGGTTTTAATTTCCAATTTCCCTTTTGATTTTGGTTGAATTTACATTAATGTTACTTACTTTCTTGCATTTCTTCTTTTCTTTTGTGAAGCCCATCCACATGGAGGGCTAAACTTCCTTGTAATTCCTAGTCAATGCACATGAATCTTGAATTCTTGGGATTAATTGCAATACAAATCTTTCTTTCCTTGAATTTATTGACCCCAATCTTTGAATGAAATGGAATTTGCATGAAGGGAACATTGCTTAATGAACCCTAAATTATCCAACAAAATTCTAATTCAAAATTGCTTAATTTTGATTAATCCTTGAGGTTTCTTAATCTTAGGGATAGAGATTGAAGCCCATTAAGATGCTTAATTTTAATTGGGATGTTAAAGTTAATTTTCGCTTGTTAGATTAACTTAATTCAAGGGAAAGAAAGGGGATTATTGAATCATTTGAAAGAATAATGATGGAACTCATTGATTGACTAGGAATTACTCATTTTAATTGATTGAATTTCACTAGTTTACACTTTGCTCTTGATTAAAATCTGGAAATTGACAAACCTCCCCCCAATTTACTTGCTTTAAAATATATGTTCACACTTGTTCGATGTATGTTCCCAACCAAAAATTCCTTGGAGAAGACCTAGGACAACACCCTAGTACTGCATTTATTTTTTTGCATATTTGATGAGGATTAACGACAATCTTAAGGAGCTAGCTGCATCGGATGTCACATACCAAACATTGTGCATCCAATATCCAGATGTGGATGCCCCTTTTCTTTTAAAAACTGGATTAATTCACCTTCTACCTAAATTCCATGGTTTTGCAGGTGAAGACCCTCACAAACACTTGAAGGAGTTTCACATTGTATGTTCCACCATGAGACCTCAAGGTGTTCCGGAGGAGCATGTCAAATTGAAGGCTTTTCCTTTCTCATTAATGGACACTGCAAAGGATTGGCTCTACTACCTTCCTCCTGGATCTATTACAAGTTGGGACAACCTCAAAAGACTCTTTCTAGAGAAGTTCTTTCCAGCATCCCGAGCTGCATCCATAAGAAAAGAAATTTGTGGAATTAGACAACTAGAAAGAGAAACTCTCTATGAATACTGGGAGAGGTTTAAAAGACTATGTGCCAGCTGCCTCCACCACCAAATTAGCGATCAATTGCTGATCCAGTACTTCTATGAGGGATTACACCCAATGGATAGGAGTATGATCGATGCAGCAAGTGGAGGAGCTTTGGTAGATAAGACCCCTGTGGCAGCCAGGAACTTGATAGAAAACATGGCTGCCAACTCCCAGCAATTTGCAACTAGACAGAATTCTTGTGTTACTAGAAGTGTGCATGAAGTTCAAGCTGCAGAACCAAACAAATTGGAGCACAAGATTGATGAGCTTGGTATAGCAATTAGCTGCAATGCAAAAGAGTGTTGTCTCTGCAACACCTCCACCACCTGTAACATCCCAAATTTCGGTCTACATGGCAGAGAGTGTTGATTATTAATTAGTGACTCTTTTGTTTAAAAAAAAAAAAAAAAAAATTTTTTTTTTTACTCTAGTTCAGTTCTTGCTATAACTGTTTAATCATATTATATTCTCTGCTTGCATAATTATCTCTCCCAGGGTGTGTTTAGTAAATTTCGTATGTGCATGTCTATATGATTATGTGATGAAGTTACCTTGACATAACCCAAGGTTAGTGAGATTAGCCTAGGGGCGAGATAGTCTTTTGAGTCAGATAAATGGACCCTATTTCTTCCATTCCCCTGATGATTGTTATTAATGTTAACATAGTTCTTTTAATTCTTATTATTTAATTGTGTGATATGCTTTCTTAAATTTAAGTGGAACTGCATGTGTAACTTTCTTTATTTATGTTGAATGTTCATTAGGTTCTAATAATGGATGTACTTAAGTCTTCCATTATTCTGGTACCATGTACACTAAGTTAGACCATTAATGAGAGCCGTCATCTATTTTTTTTTTACCCTAGAAGTCACGTGTTCTACATACGACCCAAGAGGCAAGTTTTAATCTTTCCTCATTTAGTGCTAGTGACCGAAAATTCATTCATGTCCAGGGGGGGGAGGGAATCGAATTTAATAGCCTAGGATTCTAGCCCAAATTAAGTATACTTAATGTAATTCCATTATTCTAGGTTACCCTAAATAAATACAGCCGCCACCTCTTGGACTGCCATATTTTGAGTGGATCTTATTTAAAAACTTTCCTTTTTTTTTTTATATGGTGCAACCGAAAATTTAAAACCCCAATCCTCTTCTAGAAGGAAACTTTCCATATTTTTGGCACTTGCACATAATTGCCACCCTATTCATTAATGCACCTCATGATTTTATACCCTCTTTAAATAAGGTAATCAGATTTTCGTTATTTATTTATGTAGGAAAGAGAAAGACACCAGCCATAATGACCTAGATTCTAAGCCTAAATAATTGCACTTAAATACGGTTATCAATTCCCTAGTTACTCTAATTAGGTGTAACCGAGAATAGAGTTTTATTCCTTTCCTTAATTATAAACTTTCCATATTTTCGTGCACATTTAATTAAGGTAGGTTATTAATCATAAATTAACGAGAATCTTGTAGTTAATTAGAGAAGATACCCTTGCCTTTTCATTTAGTCGAAGAAACCCCTATTTCCTCATTTAACCGCCATTAAACTCCCTTAATTACCCACCTACATTAAATGCCATAGGGGAGTGAAAAGGCGCCTGCTTGATTCCCTCCACATTAATCCAATCGGTTACATGCATTTAGTGGGCGTGCCAATCAGCTTGAAACGTCCCACCTGAGGCAATAAATTCCCCAGAACCGTGCCTGATATAAACTATATATATTCCTTCCTTAATTACCTTGCATTTATGGTAAAACCCTAGGGAGATTTGTGTGAAGGCATGGCCAAAAGTGGCGCCACCTTCCATCAGAAATTAAGTAGCCACTTTGCATTAATTGCATGGCATTACCGAAAACAATTAATCATTCATATTTTTTTTTCCTAATAACCACGTTTTAAATGGCTTGAAACCGAAGGGCCTCTCTTACCTCATTTAAACCATCATTAAAGTTACCTAAATTACCTCTTAACCGCATTTAACCTCATGAGAAAAACAAAGGAAAAACCTACTCAACTTCCTTCTGGAGTTGACCTAGCCGCCGGCCTGCACTTAATGTACAGCCAAAAACTTAGCAACATATTTATGGAAATTATGCTCCATTAATCCCATGCAATTATTTCCTGTTTTATGGCACTGGCCACACGTCCAAGGCAAGAGAGAAAGGCACCACCTTTTCACTAACCAATCAAAATAATATCACCCTTTTCAAATTGTGGGACACGAAGGGTTTGAACCCGCTTCCCTCCACAACAAACCCTAGCCGCCAACATGCATTAATTACCCACTCTTACCTAGGTCAAACCCTCATTTCGGTTACTCCATCATGATGAATGGCGTGTGGAGATGTGTGGATCACCTATGGCTTGCTTCTTTTACACTCTGTGCATTGAATGCTCTTGAGAAGGCGCCTCACTTGCACCTGGACACCATGAGACATGACTATTCAAGTAAGAAGGCGAAAGGGTGTGTCACTTCGCCTAACCTAACCCTAAAACCCATCTTGTGCACTAACCGCCAGCCTTTGGAAGACGAATGGGCAAAGCTTTAAGCCACACTATATAAGAACACCTTCTAATCCTCACGCGCCCTTTTTCCCTTATTTTCAAAAACGTTCTCAACCTCACCACTTCTTTTCTCTCTCGACACATTCTCACCCTCTCACAAAACCTCTACGCCCTTTTTCTCTGGAGGACAACACACTCCATCACCAACCTCAAGGAGGCGACAAAACACCAAGGACTCAAGTTGTGATTAAGATCCTGCTAGTACCAAGACCGAGCCTTCCATTCTATCTCTCTTTCTCATACCAAACAAGGTTAGGGGAGCTCTTGTTTGTGCTTGAATGCATGTGGTTGTTCGTTAACTTGTAAACTCTGCATGCACTCTCTTCTTCTTATTTTCGTCTCCGATCTTCATCAATAAAATTTACATGCAAACCATTTTCTTCATCTCGTGGTGATTTTATTTGGTTAGTATTTTAAAAATCCATGTTTTGTAACTTGCGTGAACTTGATTGAAGTTGAAATAGTTTTGCATGTTGATAATATTGAAATCTTTGTATGAATCCTTGTGTTCTTTTCGGTTTTCATCGACTACCCTTCTTCCTTTTTGTTTTAGCTGAGAAATTACTCACCTTTTTCTCTCGGTTTGATTCTGTATGACCAAGGAACCCTTTTTCTTAACAATGAAAGAATTCTCCTACCACCTAATCACTATTTTACGAAAAATTTATGGTAAAAGTGAGTTGCATGTGTGATTAAACTCGTGGTTATTTCCGTGATTCTTTTATGATCATTTTGTTTGTTAAGGTACACTTCAACTATGATATTTCAATGAAATTTTTATAACTATCTCCATCTTCTCTCCTTTTTCTTTTATTCTTGGACCGTGGACGGATGGTTCTTTTATTCTTTGAACGTACCAGCTCTTATGAGCAGGGATTTGGATATGTGGTTTGTGACCTTTGGGAATTTAATGTGCATTCAAAAATGGTGTAAGGAGGATGCGGTTACGAAACTCTTTATGTGCATGATATGGAGGATGGAGAGTCAAGGTCACAGTCTAGCACAGCTGAGGGATGTGAGTGTTCAGGTTTGAGGAAGAACCTTGGGGGTAGTGGAGGGGGGTTGCCCCAATGGTGCGGAATAGCTCACCGCGGCCGGGACACGTCGCCATCGAAACCTCCACTAATCCTGACGCGAGCAAGCATTACCGAGGATCGTGGAAGGACTCGTTCCTGAGGAACCGAAATGGTTAAGTTGGGAGAATATTCTTGATGGATTACATACAGTGTGTGCTTGTAGGGAACGAGGGCCTCCGATCACCTTGACTGGAGGAATAGTGGGAATAAACTGAAGAAGTAGTGACGTTTCAATTACCCTGAGTATAATTATATTATGAGGAACTTATTCATTTTGTTGCGTTGTGGCTGTTTGATGAATATTATGTTATGATAATTTGATTATTGAACTATGAGTCAGTAGGTCCGTTACTATTATGCTGATTTTCTTTTACTTATTCGATTTTTGATAATTGAATGTATCGAGCTCACCCTTTCTGTTCTGTTTTGTCTGGTGTTGCATCTTGTCTTGCTGTTGTTGTGTGTTGCATGAATGCATGGCAGATGGACCCACTCCGAGCGAGGATTTGGGGAGAGGATTCGGGAGGAAAGGAGGGATGGATCTACGACCCAGCAACGCGCCGCTTGACGTACCAGGGAATGGTCTCCATGACCATGGGACCTCTCACTGAAGGCGAATGGAAGCCCAACTGGATGGACCACATTTTTGCCGAAATCTCCGTACCCCTACCACCCGAACGGAGCATCATCATTCATACACCTCCCTCTTCTCCATCGTCTCATGAACCCCCCGCAAAACGTCTTAAGACTTTTATGGATAAAGGTAAAACTATCATTGACCTTGACCCTGAACCCAGCCCTTGTCCTAGCCCTACTCCTGCGCCCGCACCTGAAGGGAAAGTCATTGGAGTGGTTGCGTCTTCCGTCAGGCCAGTCCCTCGTCAACCTCTCGATATTCAGGCGCCACCTTCCGACGAAGCTGGACCTTCCACCCGACACCCTTCTCCACCACTGCCATCCACCTTGAGATCGCCACCGCCTACCATCGGTTGGATTGACAGCGACCCTGACGACTTGCCACCCTCTCCTCGCCCTCAGCCTGTGGATGCTTTACCTGATTCTGATGGAATGGAATCTGATCCTAGTGA
Source organism: Abrus precatorius (assembly GCF_003935025.1). NCBI lineage: Eukaryota > Viridiplantae > Streptophyta > Magnoliopsida > Fabales > Fabaceae > Abrus > Abrus precatorius. Next base: position 21,452,790 of record NW_020874395.1, read on the forward strand.
GGATTCCTTTCCATCAGAGTTTTATATGTAGATGATTTATTTTTTTTTTGTCATGGATGAACACTGCTCTTAAGTTTTATATTTTCCTTTCTTTTAGGGGCTATTTATAATTAATTTTGAAATACTGAACCATGAGGTCTTCTCTTTTGTTCGTTTCACGATAGTTTACCTTGAACCGTTTAGACTTGAGACGTATATGCACAAAATTGAAATTTTCTCTCTATTTACATGTCTCTCGTTATGATTTCAGAATTTCAGTCCACGAAACATGTGATGTTGAACACTCACCTTTATCTCTTTCATAAAAAGAAATTAATTTGAAGGAATTTCAAGTACACTAGTAAAACATAGTACAATATGCATAATTTGGTAATGAATAGATTGGATAACGAAATGAAGGATAATGTACCCTCACCTATGAATTAAATTATGAAATTGTTGTTTAGTTCCACACTAATGTCGAATGAATAATTCCTTGTTCATGTTCATTTGGGTACACTATCTTAGGGAAGTCTAAATACATACATTTTTAGGAGATAGGATCTTGGTAGTAATTTAGGTGTTACACCACCAGTTCCAGCTACACTTTGTGGAATATGCTCAGCTGCGAATCATTACACAGACAGCTGCCCCACATTGCAGGAGTCAGATACTCCTGAAGGTAACCCCCAAGCCTATGCTGCAAATATTTACACTAATAAATTTCCTTTTCAGCAGCAGCAGCAACAACCAAACTGGGACCTTTCTTCAAACCGGTACAACCCGGGCTGGAGAAATCATCCAAACTTGAGGTGGGGAGGAAATTCCAACCAGCAAAATCAGCAAAGCAACAATTACCAAGCTGGTCAAGGTAGGCCACATCAGCCACGCTAATGGAATGATCAACAACATGGGCAACAACCTCACCAACAGTAGCAAGCATCCTCATCCCAAGCCTCTTCTTGTCAAAAGAATGAGTCATCATTGGAGGAGCTTGTGAAGCAGATGGCCATGAGCAACATTAATTTTCAACAGCGAACAGAGGCCAGTATCAGAACAATTGAGAACCAGATGGGACAGTTGGCTTCCTCTATAAATCAAATTCAGTCCCCAGGTTCAGGCAACCTCCCAGCACAGACAGTCACAAACCCAAAGAATGTCAGTGCAATTACTCTGCAGTCTGGGAAGGTAATGCAAGAGCCTGAAATGCCTAGGGAGAAAGAGATCCCATGCCCCTTGGTTGATGAAAGGGAGGAAGAAAATGCACCCACCACTCAAGAAGTGGTAGAAGATGTTGAAAGGGCAATTCCACCACCTTTCCCTCAAAGGGTTATGATTGCCAAACCAAGTAAGAAAGCTGAGGAGAGTGACAAAGAAATCTTGGACACTTTCAGAAAGGTTGAGGTAAACATACCCTTGCTGGAGACAATTAAACAAATACCCAAGTACGCCAAGTTCTTGAAAGACTTGTGCACTCATAGAAGGCGGCTAAAGGGTAATGAAAGAGTGAACATGGGGAGGAATGTATCAGCTCTTTTTGAGAGGCAGAAAACTTCCATCCCTGTGAAATGCAAAGATCCAGGGACGTTTACTATTCCCTGCATTATAGGCAACAATAGGATAGATAATGCCATGCTTGATTTAGGTGCATCTATTAATGTTATGCATTTATCTATCTTCACATCTTTGTCTCTTGGACCATTGCAACCCACAGGTGTCATCATCCAGCTAGCAAACAGGAGCACAACACATCCAGCTGGACTTGTGGAGGATGTGTTAGTAAGGGTGAATGACCTCATTTTTCCAGCTGATTTTTACATCCTTGACATGAAAGAGTCAATGGATAGTGTTGCACCAATCATTTTGGGAAGACCGTTCTTAAAGACTGCGAGAACGAAGATTGATGTGTATGCTGGATCACTTACTATGGAGTTTGGAGACAGTGTTGTTTGCTTTAACATACTGGATGCTATGAAGCACCCAAATGAAGAACACTCTGTTTTCCACATTAACCATCTTGATGAATTAATAGATGATAATTTGTCTGAATTTCTAGGAGGAGACTCTCTCCTTTAATTTTCTGATTGTGTAGATACTTTCAATTGTGAATCATGTAATAGTTCTTCTCTATGTGACATTTGTGTTGAGATTTCTGATTATTTGAATGCAAATTCTACTACTTTCAACGTTGATGAACCTGAAAATTCCATACGGTTAGAATGTGATGTATTGAGTACAAGTACAGTTGAATCTAACGCCTTTGGTTTGAATATTGCAGAGACTGTGTTAAATGAAAGTGCCAAATCACTTCCTTCTATAGAGCAACCTCCCACATTAGAGTTGAAGCCCCTACCAGAACATTATGAGAAGCTCCCGGTCATTATTTCCACCAAGCTTAAAGGCGATCAAGAGGAGATATTATTGGAAGTTATTAAAAGGCATAAGAGAGCTATTGGATGGACTTTAGCTGACATTCTTGGTATTAGCTCTCTCCTGTGCATGCACAAAATTCTGTTGAAAGAGGGGACTAAACTAGTGAAGCAGTTTCAGAGGAAAAGAAAGAGAAAGAGGAAAAGGAAAAGGAAACCACAACTCCAAGAACTAGAAGCACTGCACTTAGGAGCATATGAAGACTCAAGAACCTACAAGGAGAGAACCAAGCAGTATCATGATGAATTGATAGGTAGAGGAGAGTCCTGTGTAGGTCAAAAGATGCTTCTATTCAACTCCTATCTCAAGTTCATGACTGGAAGGCTGCATTCCAGGTGGATTGGTCCATCCACAGTTACACAAGTATTTCCTAATTATGCAGTGGAAATCAAGAGTGACTCCACTAACAAATGTTTCACAGTGAATGGACATCGCCTGAAGCATTTTTTGGAGAACTCAATTCCCTTGGAGGAGATTGAAGAGGTGGATGTGTACTCCCCCATCAATTTCTTCAACCAAGACCCCTATCATGAGTAAATCACTTCGCACGTCAAGCTAGTGACGTTAAAAAAGCGCTCTGTGAGAGGCAACTCACACGTGAATAAGGAATTTTGTTCTTTCCCTTTGCATTCTTTTAATTGAGTTTTTGTTTTTATTTGTTTTCATTTATAGATACAATTTAATTTTGTGTGAATAATTTTCTGTGGACTCAGAATTTTTGCAGGGATTGTGGCAGCAGCAAACACTTGGGTACTCATTTGTGCTTGGTGCAATTTGTTTTTCGTGAGAGTGGCCACTTTCATAGGCCATAGTGGTCACTTTGGCTCAAGGTAAGCATGTTTCTCTCTCTGTAGTTCCCACTTTTAAGAGTGAAAGTGGCTACTTGGACACCCAGGGGATCAATAATTTGCGGTGGACACTTTCAAACTCAATAGTAGCCACGCGCAATTCACTTTGCATTTTGGGGCTTACTGTAGTTGCCACTTTCTTCAATGAAAGTAGCCACGCGCATATGCTCACAAAGAGGAACTTTCTGCAGTTCCCACTTTGAAGCCCGATGTAGCCACGCGCAAATTCACTTTAAATTTTGGCTTACTGTAGTTGCCACTTTCTCACTTGAAAGTGGCCACGCACACTCGTCCCACAAAGGAACCCACTGTAGTTCCCACTTTCCAACCCCAAAGTAACCACGCGCATATGCCCACACAAACGAACTTACTGAAGTTGCCACTTTCTTCAATGAAAGTGGCCACGCGCACCACTCTTTGGGCCAGCCCACTGCGCGCAGCCCCTAAATCCCTCAGAGTCACAACGCCCACTTCACGTCACTCACTACACACACCCACAAACACTCACTCAAGCACTTCACTTCACGACGCACCTCACGACACCACTCCTCCACCTCCCAAATTGAGTTTTTGCAACCCCAATCCTCACATTTTCACTTTCGCCGCCACACTCAAAGTTCCAATCAAGGTAAATCTCTCAATTTCTCTTAATTCATGGGTTAGAGTTCTTGGATCCCCAATTTGGGGCTTTTCAATTGTGCCCTTATATGTTGAAATTGATGTGAATTTCTTGTTTAATTAAGCATTCTTGTATGAATTAGAGTGGGTGAGGTCCTTTAATTGCACCCAAAGGCCATGTGTGGCTGCCACCATGTTCAATGTTCCCACTTTTGTCCCCAAAAGTGGCCATGCCCATTTCCATTTGCTATGAATCTCATTTGCTGATTTTGTTATGCCCATTACGCCATTCCTTTTCATATTCATGCATGTTGATGTCTAAATTCAGTTCATGTCCATTTACATTGAGTTCTAACCTCTCCATTTTGTTGTTTTGCTTCTCAAATTCCATGGTATTTTGCTATTGCTGCACATGATGCCCCTAAATTTTGATTACATCATCTATAAAAGGGGTTTAAACTCTTTGTCTCTATTTTGCATTTATTTGTAGCTTACTTTTCCTGCACCGTACTAGATAAAAGACAAAAATATTTCCTCATTTCTATTATTCTCTTTTCCTTTTAATCTAGTTCTATTTTGTATTTTGCTTTTATGCTCTGATTGCATTTCCCATCCAACCCATACTTATTCTTATTTTTGTACATATTTCCGTTCCTAACATTTTGAACATATTTTCTTGCCGGGTGAATTGTGCTCACATTATTGCAAGTTCTTGCACCTTTACCATGGTAGTGAATTGGGCCTCTTACTTCTTTTTCTGTGTGCATATTACATGTATTGTTGCATTCATCCTCTAGAACTTGCCCTGTTTCTTAATTCAATATGCATTGTGCAATTTTCCATCTAGATGATTGAGGCCTTCTTTGCACATACCCCCCACCCTTGCACCTCCTTTCCCTTGTTCCCCATGTCTTACTTTTACCAAACTTAGTCTGCACCAACAATTTCCCTTCCTTAAGAGAGGCATTTCTTTTGAGTTACCTCAAGATTTAGTGCAAGCAACTAAGTTTGGGGTGCCGATTATGAGTGTAGTTGCTTGAGGGCAAGCAACATCTTAAGTTTGGGGTGGTGGACAACATACATGTCAAAAAAAAAATGATTGTCACAGTCCATGACATCACAAAAATATGAATGAATGAAAAAGGAGAAAAGAAAGAAAGAAAAATATAGCAAGGCATTTGAGTTGAAAAAGGATCTCCACATAAGGCAAATAAAAAAATTAATGTGGTGAAAGAATGCTTTAACCTCTTAAGCTACATCATTTAAGGCATTCCACTCTAGTTGTTGTACTAAATCACTCAAAAAAACTCCCTCCTCTTGAGTACCCACTTGATCTTGTCACCCTCCTTGGTTAAATTTGAGCCTATCCTAACCCCATTTGCGACCAACAAAGCCCTCATGATAGGTGGTTCATTGTGTCTAGGCAAAGGAGATTGAGAATATGGGCAAGCCTATGGTAGGGTGAGGCTAAATGCATGGATTGAGGGAAAACACTTAGCCTGAAATGTTATTGAGTGATGAGTGAAACACCACCTTGTGAGATGGATAGTTTCTTTGCATTATGTGAGTCACATGAAACCTTGCTTGATTCTTTTGTTTCAATTTAGTGGGACTTTGCATGGAATATTTGACATGAATATGATTCCTCTGTTGAATGAGTCTATGGTTGTGAAGATGTTGGAAGTGCTAATTAAAGCATGAAGTTGGAATGAAAATCTCTAAAAAAAATTTTGGATAAATCTAACCCTCTTCATTTGCTTTGCTTGAATTTTGATTTGCTTGAGGACAAGCAAAAGTTTAAGTTTGGGGTTGTGATGAATTCACTTTTTATTATATTTTTACTTGCCTTTTTGGTGCTCCTTAATAGAAAAAATGGACTTAGATAGTGCAAATAATATAGAAATCACATTTTGAGTAAATATCATAGGTTTATTAATTTTTGGTTAATTTGCATTTAATTACATAGATATAGATTGCAATTTTAATTATCTTGATGATTTTGCAGAGTGCCCAAGTTAAATTTGAGAAATCTTGGTCCTTGGATGAAAGTTGCCCCCAAAGTAGCCACTTTTAGGAGCAAAAGTGGCAACTACAGCAAGTCTGGGCATTAAAAGTTCCAAAGTAGCCACTTTCAAGACCAAAAGTGGCAACTCCAGAAGCTCCAGGGACGCTAAATTGGAAGCATGATGCGCGTGGCCACTATTGCCTTTCAAAGTGGCTACGCGCATCCAAAGTAGCCACTTTCAAGACCAAAAGTGGCAACTCCAGAAGCTCCAGGAACGCCAATTTTGAAGCATGATGCGCGTGGCCACTATTGCCTTTCAAAGTGGCTACGCGCATCCAAAGTTCCCACTTTCAAGACCAATAGTGGCAACTCTCGAGAATTGACAATTTTACGAGAATTGCGTGTGGACACTTTCAAGGCCCAAAGTGGACACTTTCAAAGGAAAAAGTGGACACTTTGGTGACATGTCATCCACTATAAATAGATTTTAGGAATTAGGGTACGGGACTTTTACACTTTACACAATTTTCCTTTGCCAAATTGAGACATTTCTTCAGAACATTGGAGTTTTGGGTGACAGCCAAGGGTCCTCTATAGGTTTTAATTTCCAATTTCCCTTTTGATTTTGGTTGAATTTAATTAATGTTACTTACGTTCTTGCATTTCTTCTTTTCTTTTGTGAAGCCCATCCACATGGAGGGCTAAACTTCCTTGTAATTCCTAGTCAATGCACATGAATCTTGAATTCTTGGGATTAATTGCAATACAAATCTTTCTTTCCTTGAATTTATTGACCCCAATCTTTGAATGAAATGGAATTTGCATGAAGTGAACATTGCTTAATGAACCCTAAATTACCCAACGAAATTCTAATTCAAAATTGCTTAATTTTGATTAATCCTTGAGGTTGCTTAATCTTAGGGATAGAGATTGGAGCCCATTAAGATGCTTAATTTTAATTGGGATGTTAAAGTTAATTTTCGCTTGTTAGATTAACTTAATTCAAGGGAAAGAAAGGGGATTATTGAATCATTTGAAAGAATAATAATGGAACTCATTGATTGACTAGGAATTACTCATTTTAATTGATTGAATTTCACTAGTTTACACTTTGCTCTTGATTAAAATCTGGAAATTGACAAACCTCCCCCCAATTTACTTGCTTTAAAATATATGTTCACACTTGTTCGATGTATGTTCCCAACCAAAAATTCCTTGGAGACGACCTAGGACAACACCCTAGTACTGCATTTATTTCTTTGCATATTTGATGAGGATTAACGACAATCTTTTACATGACGAGTAGCTAAAATTCGTTTCATCAAGTCTTCATGGATGACTTCACTGTATATGGGTCATTATTTTCTGCATGTTTAGGAAACTTGGATAGAGTTTTACAAAGATGTATAGAGACTAACCTTGTTCTGAACTTTGAGAAATGTCATTTTATGGTTAGGCAGGGGGTAGTCTTAGGTCATATAATATCTGAGAAGGGAATTGAGGTAGATCCTTCTAAGTTTAATGTCATTTCACAGCTTTTTTACCCCTCTTGTGTGCGATAGGTGCGTGCATTTCTTGGCCATGCAGGTTTCTACAGGCGCTTTATCAAGGATTTTTCCAAGATAGCCCTTCCTCTCTCCAAGTTACTGCAGAAAGATATTGATTTTGAGTTTAGAGCCAAGTGCAAGGAGGCGTTTGATTGTCTTAAGACAGCCTTGACCACAACCCCCATCATTCAACCACCAAACTGGACACTTCCATTTGAACTCATGTGTGACGCATCCAATTTTGCTGTGGGTGTTGTCTTAGCACAGCGGTTTGGTAAGGATCCACATGTCATTTATTATGCATCTAGGACTTTGGATCATGCACAGTGTAACTATACCACAACTGAAAAGGAACTATTGGCCACAGTATTTGCTTTGGATAAATTTAGATCATACTTGCTAGGGTCAAAAGTTGTGGTGTTTACTGATCATTCTGCTCTTAAGTTCCTTTTGAAAAAGACAGATTCAAAGCCAAGGCTAATAAGATGGATGCTTCTACTTCAAGAATTTGATGTAGAGTTAAAGGATAGAAGTGGAGCACAAAATTTGGTGGCAGATCATTTGAGCAAGATAGAGGGAGTCCTTGAACTCACTCCTCTAAAAGATCATTTCCTTGATGAGCAACTATTAGAGTTGTGTACTTCAAAGTTACCTTGGTTTGCTAATATTGTAAACTTTTTAGTTGCAGAAGTTTTTCTAGCAGATGCACCAAGGAGTAAAAGGGATAAGATCAAGAATGATGCCAAGCATTACCTCTAGGATGACCCCTATTTGTGGAAGTTCTGTAGTGATCAAGTGATTAGAAGGTGCATTCCTGAGGAAGAAACTACATCAGTTTTGCATTTCTGCCATGCATCCACTGTATGAGGCCACCTTGGGCCCCAAAGGACTGCAAGGAAAGTATTGGATGCGGGTTTTTATTAGCTTACAATCTTCAAGGACTCTTGGGAAGTGTGTTCTACATGTGAAAGATACTAAAGAACTGGAGGGGTAATCACCTGAAGAATGAAATGCCTCAACAATCCATTTTATACTGTGATGTATTCGACGTTTGGGGTATAGACTTCATGGGTCCTTTCCCTCCTTCCTTTGGTTTCTTATATATTTTTTGCTTGTTGTAGACTATGTCTCTAAGTGGGTAGAGGCTAAGCCTACAACAACTAATGATTCAAGAGTGGTTGCAGATTTTGTGCGTACTCATTTGTTTTGTAGGTTTGGAGTACCTCAAGCTTTGATTAGTGACCAGGGTACCCACTTCTGCAATAGAACCATTGAGACTCTACTGAGAAAGTATGGAGTAGTGCACAAAGTATCTACACCTTATCACCCCCAAACCAATGGGTACGCTGAGCTCTCCAACAGAGAAATTAAGAAGATTTTGGAAATGATTGTTCAGCCAAATAGGAAAGACTGGAGCAAGCGTCTTGATGATGCTCTTTGGGCCCATAAAACAGAATACAAGGCTCCTTTGGGAATGTCACCTTACAGAATTGTCTATGGAAAAGCCTGCCACCTCCTATTAGAAGTAGAATATCGTGCTTATTGGGCAGTGCGAGCCTGCAATATGGACATAGACAAAGTTGGAGAACAAAGGAAATTGCACTTGCAAGAATTAGAAGAACTTTGCCTTGAATCATATGAAAACTCCAGAATTTATAAGGAGAAAACAAAGGCCGTTCGTGATGGAAAAATAGCAAGGAAAGAGTTTTTCATAGGTCAAAAAGTTTTGCTGTTCAATTCCCGTTTGAAGCTCATGCCTGGAAAACTCAGATCTAGGTGGATCTGACCTTTCATTGTGACTTCCATTTCTCCCTATGGAGCAATGGAGGTAAAAAGTGAATCTACAAACAAGGTTTTTAAAGTGAATGGCCATCGCCTAAAGCCCTTCCATGGGAATCCTACACTTGAGGCTAATGTGGAGGAAGTTTTCCTGGAACAACCTCCAGCTGTTCTTGATTCTTTAGTTATTTTGGAGTGAGAGCTCCATCAAACATCAAGCTAGTGACGTTAAAGAAGCGGTTTGTGAGAGGCAACTCAGTTTTTATAGCACTTTCTAGTTCTCTTTTAATTTCAATAAGCATTCTTTCATTTGAGCTGTGTTACTAGTCATGTTGCTTAGCTCATGCTGCACAAACATTTTGTTCAACACTTGACTCATTATTTGATTGATGATTTGTTCATAATTTTTGTAGAGGAAAAATTGCTTTATTTGGACTCAATTTATGCATATATTCATGGAAGTCTAAGTAGAGAGGGAGGAATAATCATTTCCATGGCACCAAGCATTCACTTTAGAAAGAATTTTGAAGTTTGCCATGAAGGTAATCACTTTTCCAAGCCATAGTGGTCACTTTCCACCAAGGTATGTGACTTTGCTCTCTGTAGTTCTCACTTTCAATTTTCACAGTGATCACTTTGAAGGCTTTTAAATTCATTGGTTTGCGCGTAACTACTATGAAAGTTCATAGTAGTCACGCGCAGCACTCTGGAAAATTACACATGAAGGGCGCCTCTATAGTGGTCACTTTGAACTTTCATAGTAACCACTACAGAAACTATTTTTGAACATTTGATGTGCGTAGTTACTATGAAAGTTCATAGTAACCAAGCGTAACCTCTTTTGAATTATCTGAGAAAGGCGCTTCTGGAGTGATTACTATGAAAGTTCATAGTAGCCACGCGCACCCCATTTTTGCTAAACCCCTTGCGCGTGTCTACTATGATTCTTGAGAGTAACCACGCCCAACATTATTATATAAATAAGGCCCCTTTCACGTTCACTCTCACTCTTCATTTCTGCAAAATTTTCACTCTTCTTCAAATTTCCTGAGCAACCACTCCCTCGAATTCAATTCCTTGCATTTGAACGTCAATTCCCTGCACTTTTACACTTGATTTGAACTCCAATCCGGGTAATTTCCTCTTCCTCACTCTCTGCGTTAGGGTTCTTCATTTTTCAATTGGGGATTTTTTATTAGAACCAATTTTAGTTGAAATTACTAGTTAGAATCAGTTTCTGCAGGGATAATTATATGATTTTAAGTTAGTAGGGTGATTAATTTGATTCTGTGTGTGCAAATTGACATGCTTGAACCCTAGGGTAGCTACTTTTATAATTCGTAGTGATTACTATGTATGTAATGCTGAAATTCTGTTTCCCCTAGGTTCGTTTTAGTCTGGAATGTGATTTCTATGCATTGAAATTCCAATTCTCATGATTAGAAATCAATTTGCATTTTTCCTTTGTGAATTTGAAGTGTTTTTGCTCTGGAGTAGTCACTATCAACATTCATAGTAACTACTCTCTGTAAATATATTGTGTTTTGCTCATTTCATATACTCATTGTTGATCTGATTCAGTTGCACTACCATGTAATTACATTTTCACTCACTCCTTGTTCTGAATTCTAGAAATTTGATTTGAAATTAGGCCCATATTGCTGCACATGCTTTTTACCTTAGCTGATCTAGTGAAATTCATCCTATGCATAGCTATTTTCTGCACATTACATGTCACAGCTTGATTCAGAAGTTGGTAATTAGTTTGTTGGTTCCAAATGCACTCTGTGTTTAAATTTTCCATTCAACTACTATCCAATGAACCTCTATTTTTCAGACCATGATTCAATATATGACATGTGCTTTTCTGCATTTTACACACATGAATTATGGATTTCATTTTGAAACTGTTTTTGCTGTCATAGTAATTACCTGCCAACACATAGTAATCACTTTGGGCTAAAAACTATTTCCTTCTCAACTGGACCTCAATTGTTGCTTGAACTTGCAAGTGTTATGTGTCTACATGCAATTTTCATACTGCTAAGTTTCACTGAAATCATAGTGGCCACTTTTATCATTTCAATATTGGCTGGCAAAGTTCAGTTCATAGTGACTACTCTGCATGTGCCTAAATGTCTGTTCTATCACTGTCAAAGTAGTTACTATCAACTAGCATAGTAGTTACTTTTGTATGCAAAATTACTCTGATTTGTCATAAATTTTCTATGATTCCTGCACATTTGCTGTGAAATTATGCCCACACATTACCTCTGCATTCTGTCATGCTTTTTTGCCAAAGTAACTACTCTCATTCATCATAGTAACTACTGTCTTCTGCAACAGTGCTGTAAATTGCTTGCATTTTCTCTCTTTCATTTTCAAATGGTGTGAAATTCTTGCTACATGGTTAATTCTGCACTATCACTCATTTATCCCTTTTTCTTTGTGCAGATTAATGGCAAACACTCCTAGAAAGAACGCACCCAGGGCCAAGAGGGCCAAGACAGCTGCTGCTTCCTCATCTAGGCCTCAGCCTGCACATGATCCCAGATTTAGGTCCCTGGCTCACAAGAATTTCTTCAAAGCCAATATTCTCAGATGACACATTGTACAGGACAGGAATTTTGACCTGCAAAAAGGGACCTACCCTCAATTTGAGCAGGAAATCCAAAAGAGGGGATGGGATTTGTTCACCACATGTGCTGGGCATAGGTGGAAGGACATCACCCAGGAGTTCTATGCCAATGCCTTCAAGGTTAAGGGAGATGATTTCCCTTACAGGCACTCCATGGTAAGAGGCAAGGTGATAGACTTTAACCCTGCCAACATCCAGAGGATCCTCAACATTCCTCTTCCTGAAAAGAGGCCTGGATAGCTGGATTACACTACTTTCAACTACTTGGAGGAAAAGGACTACAAGCCAATCCTTCAAGTAATATGCAAGGCTGGAGAAAACTGGGAATTTGACATGAAGCTCAAGCCTAAGAATCTGACTAGAAGCTCCAGCCTAAGAATCTGACTACAAAGCACCTTCTTCCACCTGCCAAATTCTGGAGCATCTTCATCCTTAGCTCCTTCATGCCAGTCATGCACTCATCTACCCTGGCAGTGAAGAGGGCAGAGCTAGTTTATGCCATCATGATAGGGATGCCCATCCATGTTGGCGATATTATTAGCAATGCCATCATGGAGATCCTAGCTAGGAAGAAAGACTCCATGGGTTTTCCATTCATCATTACTATGCTCTGCCAAGATGCTAGAGTTGACTTTGGGGAATATCAGCAGAAAATCAGAGCAGTTCCCTGCATGATCACAAGAGCTCAGCCCCAGAGATGCCTCCCCAACCTGCAAGAAAGAAAGGCTTCCCTTCCAAAATGAAGGACCAGCTGAAGGAAATAGCTCTGCGACAAGATGCTATACATGCTGGTCAGAAGGCTGCTCTGACCCTCACAGAGACTATGTTGCTCAACATAGGGAAGAAGGTGGGGATGACTGCTGACCAAATCTACTATGCCCCTTATCTTTGAGCAGTAGTTCAGAATGATCTTTCGCCTTTTACACTTATAGCAGAAGAGGAGGAGGAAGAGGAAGATAGCAGCTCAGAGGGGGAGCCAGTACCAGACCTAGTAGCAGCAGCAGAGGAGCAGGATGATGAAGACACCGACATTGATGCAGCTAATGATGACCTATCCTCCAGCTCTGATGAGGATGCAATTTAGCTTCAAATTTCTATTTCTGTTATTTATTTAACCTTGTCTTTCATTGTACATATTTTTTCAGCTAATTTTCCTATAATTAGTACACTTTTCCATTTATTTTCCCTGCCTTTAATTTTCCCTTTATTGCTTCTACTTTGAACAGCAACCTAACTCTTTTATGCTATATATATATATATATATATATATATATATATATATATATATTATCTGAATTTGAGTATTTTGCTTCTTCTAGTGCTGAATTCATTGTCTCTTTGTGCAGAGAATGCCCTCAGTTCCATCAAGAGGAGCATCAATTTTTGTTGCCCATGAGTTGAGGCACTATCATTCTTGAAAGGGGGGTGAAGTTCATTGCCTTTATTTCATATACTCTTAACCTCATTTTTCCTTCACAATTATACATCAAAATACAAAAATATATCTTTGTTCTTTTTCTTTTTTTTTTATTGAATCCAATTTTGTAATTCCAATTCTAGACTCTTACTGCAATTTTCATTCAATTCATGAACACACTTGACTTTTGTAAATAATTTTCTCTCCATGCCATGCTGAATATCTGTTCTTACAAGGTGATTTATCCTCACATGATGTCAAGTAGTTATCACCATTTTTACCATGGTAGAGAATCGATCCCTAATTTCCTTTTTGTATGTATGTTCCATGTAATTTTGCATCTATCTTCTAGAACTTGTCCTGTTTCTTAGTTGAATATGCATTATGCAATTTTTATCTAGATTATTGAGGCCTCCTTTACACACACACACACCCACTCACCATTACCCACCTTTGCACCTTATTGCATTACATTCCTTTCTTTTGCCAAACTTAGTTTGCCAAAACATTTTTTCTCCCATCAAGAACGTATTTCTTTTGAGTAACATCAAGAGTGTATGCAAATATTAAGTTTGGGGTGTCAATTTTGACGGTAGTTGCTTAAGGACAAGCAACCTCTCAAGTTTGGGGTGGTGGACATCATACATGTTATTAATACATGTCAAAAAAAAAAATTTGCTTAAAATTGAAGGAAAAGAGTGATTGTCAAAGTCCAAGAAATCATAAAAAAAAAAGAAAAAAAGAAAAAAAATAAAATGAAGCAAGGTCCAAGAGATTGAAGAGATCTTCATATAATGAAAAATGATGAAAAATAAGGTGAAAGAATGCTTGAACCTCTTAGGCTACCTCATTTGATGCATTTCATTCTAATTGTTGTATTCACTCACTCAAAAGGATTCCCCTATCTTGAAAACCCACTTGAGCTTTTGACCCTCCTTGATCAAATTGAACCTTACCTATCCCTATTTGTGACCAACCAAGTCCTTTTGATAGGTAAATCATTGTATTAAGGCAAAGGAGATTGAGAATATGGGCAAGCATATGGTAGGGTAGAGCAATTTGCATGTATTGAGGAAAATACCTAGCCTGAAACACTGACGAGTGGAGAGTGAAACACCACTTTGTGAGCCTGATAATTTCTTTGCATTGTGTGAAGTATGATAAACCTTGTTGAATTTTTGTTTCACTTGTATGGGACTTTGCATAAAATTAATTGATATGAGTGTGCTTTCTTTGTTGAATGACTCCATGATTTTGAAATGGAGGAAGTGTATGTTAGAGTTGAAAAATTGGAACAGAAAAATTTTGAGAAAATTTTTTGGATAAGTCCAGCCCTTTTTACTTAAATCCTTGAATTTTGGTTTGCTTGAGGACAAGCAAAAGTTTAAGTTTGGGGTTGTGATGAATCCATATTTTACTAAATCTTTATACATCATTTATTACTTTTTATAGAAAAGAATAGACTTAGATAGTATAAATAAGATGAATATTCCAATTAGGCTAAATAATATAGGTTTCTTAGTTTTTGGTTAATTTACATTGATTTAGATAGTTTATTTTACATGTTTTGATCATTTGAATATTGTGGCAGGAATTCCCAAGCTTATTTTGAAGAATTATTGGATTTTGAGGAATTTGAGGTGAAAGTAACTACTTTCAAGATTGATAGTGACAACTACAGCAAGCCACTTCCAACAAAGGGACCAAAGTGATCACTTTCAAAGCTTAAAGTGACAACTACAGCAGCCCAGAATCCACTAAACTTGTGCGTGGTTACTATGAAAGTTCATAGTAATCACTCCAGAGCATGTAGAATTGAAGGTGCTGCGCGTAGTTACTATCAAAGTTCATAGTGATCACTCCAGAGAGTCTAAAATGTCGCAGTGCTGCGCGTGGTTACTATGAAAGTTCATAGTAATCACTCCAGAGAGGCAAAATTCAACTGATGCTATGCGTGTTTACTATGAAAGAATGATAGTAACTACTTTGAAGGGCGTCAGCTTTAGTATAAATATATTTTTGCCAAATTAGGGTAGAGAGTTCTTACACTTTTTGAACCTTTTCTCTTCTTTACTAAATTTAGGACGTTTTTCAGAGCTTAGGGCAACCTTGGGTGACAGCCAAGGGTCCAACCTAGGATTTGGTTTCTCATTTCTCTTGCTTTTACATTAATGTTAATAAATTTTCTGCATTTCCCAACTGTGTTTTTGACCCCCATTTCCATGGAGGGCTAAATTTTGTGTAATCCTTAGTAAGTTCACACAGATTCTTGAGTTCCTTGATTTTAATGATAATATAATTTCTTTCTTCTCATGAATTACTTCTTCCTTATCTCTTGAATTGAATTAATGGTGAATGAGGGGGATATTGCTTAATTAACCCTAATTTGTTTTAAGAAGATTCTAAACTAGGGATTGCTTAATCCTAGGTTTAATTCTAAGGTTGTGTAACTTTGGGATAAGAGATTAGAGCCTAGCAAATTGCATAATTTCGTTAGGACCATAAGGTTGATTTTCGCTTGTTAAATTAACCTAATTCATGGGAGAAAGGATGAATGTTAAATCTTGAGTGGAATGAGGATAGAATCTTTGTGGATGAACTAAGGATTGCTGCTTTCTATTATTTAAATTAATTAAACTCGTTTGCTTGTGGCTCTTTACATTGATTTGAAACCACAGAACCCCCATTTTAATTGCTTGTTCAATTATTGCCTTCAACATGTTTAATGAAGATTAATAGCCAATGTTCACGGGAGACAATCTAGGGTAACCCTAGTACTACATTAATTTGTTTAAATTTTGATGAGGATTTGTGACAAATCTTTTAAACACCTCAAGGAAAAACCCCATCATCACTAATCACCCTAATGCCTTCAACACTAATACCAATACCATTTTAAGGTATAACAAAGATATCCACAAACTTCCTGACATAAACCCATCATTTCTATATATATTTCAACCTGTCATATGCTTTGGGGTTTCAAATTTTATCAATTAGGCATTGATTTATTAAAAAAAATAGGAAAATACATTAATGTAATAAATAAAGGAATAAATGTTAGACTGGTATATTTTTGTATATGCATTATTCCTTTTAAATGGTGTTGTATATGCTTGAATTATATGAATTATTCATATGTTGGAATGTAAATATGAAATTTATATGATTACTAGATAAGGAGCAATGTATTCAGAGTGCTGTGTGACGATGTTGTTGAATGTAATTTAGCAGTGCGGGTCAGAGATTGATGGTTAAGTGTGTTGTTGACAAAGCCTTCAGCAAGTGCACTGAATCGTACAAGTAATATAGTGAAAGTAAAGTATCGTTCCTATGGAGATTGATATAAACATGTATTGGTTTACTAAATTGAACTAATTGAATGTGATTAGGATTGAAGGAGACTCTAAAATATAAATTGATTCAATTCACTTTGCAAGTAAATAAACAACAAAATTTGAAAGAAGATGAGAAAATTCAATGACAAGATAGTTAGGATTAGACTTCACCCATTGTTCATGTGATAAACTAAACTCCCCTGCTAATTTAAGCTTTGAAGATGTTAAGAAAAGTTTCCACTAAATTAATTCATATTTAATTCCTTGGTATACAAATTGTCTTAAACCTATACACAAAGATTAATTCCTTAATTCCAAATGTAGGAGTATAAGGTTTTTTAGTACAAGAAAACCAAAAGATCACACACCCAATAATTTATATTCCTAGAAAATTAAATGATGAGGCAAGTAAATCAAGAAGCACAACCACTCATTCCATTTTTCAATGTCAAGAAGGTTCATCAAAATAACGCATGAGTAGCTAGTTCATGCGAAGCATTAAGAATAAATCCACAAGCTAACATCAAAAGAAGCTTAAACTAGAGTTAAGAATCTAATCACATCACAATCTCAAAGGGATCTTTCAACCCTAACTACAAAATATTTAGCAATCCATCATAGAAATGAAAGACACAAGAAAAGGAGATGTTCCCTTTGCCACGTTCTTGAGAAGAAAATGAATCTGGAAATTTTGTCCAATCTTTCTCTCCAAAGACCCAAGTGTGAGTCTGTTCTTCCTGCCCTAAAAGAGTTGCCCCTTGGTCCTCTCTCGAAAAACCCTACTTCTTTCCTCTTCTTTTATAATGTATCTCACAATCCCTTTTATCTTATACATATTTATTTTTGTCCAAGTCACTAAGGTTGTGTCTTGACACACAAAAGTCTGCGCTTTGGTGCTGAAAGTTCTATAACTTCATTAGCTAATCGTGATAAGCGCCTTAGCGCACACAAGCTAGCACCTTGGCACAGGATGACCCCGAGAGAACATTGTCACACTTGGGTGGCGCTTTGGCACACATAGGTTTGTGCCTTGGCGCTGAATAACCTGCAATCAATATCCAAACTTTAGCAATTTTCACCAAAAATAGTAGTAAGGTAGGAAAAATTATAGAAACTAAAATTCTAATAAATTTGGAAGAAAAAATGAAAAATAAGAAGTTAAAGAAGAAGAAAAGAAGATTAAAACTAAATAAAAACCACACTACCAGAATCTTAATAGTTGTGCATGTGATAACCTAGGGATTATAGTCGAGAACTTGTATTGCTTCTTTCGGAGAAGAGATTGGAAATTCTGGGTGCAGGGTATCTCGCTCAAGCGAGATAGTTCTCGTTTAAGCGAGACTGAGTCTTGCAAAATTGAACATTCTGGAATGATCTCGTTCAAGCTGTAACACCTTAAATTTAATTTCAATAAATAAGAAATTTCACAAATTTTTGAAATAATAAAATTTCTATTTTTTAATTCAAGTTTCATCAACCATTTCAAATAGAAAAAGGGGTTACAAATTATATCAAACAGTTGCTACAGGACTTATTCAACTACAACAGTTTTCCAAAATATTATCCTAAGTCCTATAGCAGTTCCATCCACCCCTTCACTGAGTTCTGTGTTGATCATCTTGATTACATGAAAAATGACTGTAAGGGTGAGTACCCTGCACTACTAAACCACAATCAAGCATAGAGTCTCACCTCTAACTCATTTCCAATACATTCATACAGATGTAAGTACAAGCAGCATTATCACACCCACAAGCACAATACACAAACTCATGCATACGCACAACAGCCTCACTCACTATAGCACTGTGATCATAGATTTACACCATGAGTGGTCGCCGGTTACCCCTGCCTCACGGATACCATGTGGGCAGTCATGGGTCACTCAGCAAAGATAGTAGTCAGAGGTCTAGTCAGGAAGAGAGTGTGTGGCCCATGGTGCACCCATTCCGCAGTCGGTGTCACCACCACTCCCTCTTCCCCAAGGTATTTCTACCGTCCCCATCTCCCACATCCTCAGTGTATCGCTGGACCATTCACAGCACATTACAACGGCGCTAATACTCCCAATCACCCATATTCCATTCAGGCATGCAGTAATCATGCTTACACATGGCAAACAACCCACATTCCATTTCATAGCACACGGCACATAACCTACAATTATCATTTATATTACACGGCCCTTGGGCCCACATTTCCACAATATTCATTTAAATACACGGCACGAATACCCATACCCATTCACAACACTCGGCATACATGCCCTCATTCTATCATACAATCCTTCAATTTCGGGTCAACACACATAATGTTCACACATCACGGCACTTGACCTACATTACATTTCTTAGCAATTTCCTACCCACTAACTCAGCCACAACATCATATTTAGCAAAACAACAACAATTCATGCACAAAAGAGTAAGATAGAGTCCCTCCCTTACCTTGGATTGACGTCCTATGTGCTAAATCCACCAAGAAATGCTCCCCTTCACGAATTTCATCCTAAACACATGGAGAAACTCCATAAGAACCCAGGGGAAACACGAAAACAGAGAAAGGGGATGAAAAACTAAAACCCTAACCATTAAATATTACCTCCAAGCGTTCCCCACACGGATTCAACCTTCAATCAAGCTCCCGAACGACTTTGGAGGCAATTAATTGGTGGAATAGGGCTTTGGGAACGAGAGGATCAAAGGAACTTCGAAGGGAGAGGGAGAAATAACTCTCCCCGAACCCTAACCCCCTTTAAATCCTTTTCTGGTCGCGACATTCTCGCTACAGCCAAAAAAATCAGAGAAAACTGTACTCTGGTTTCTACAGAATCTCGCTACAGCAAGACTGCACCCAGAAATGCACCCCAAACTGTCGCTCTCTCTCTACAGCGAGAAGGCGACAATTCTGATCCTTCCTCCCAGGGCCCTCTCGCTACAGCGAGAATAACCCAGTATCACATCCTGCACTTAGGCACTTAGCCTATTTCAGCTCAACTAGTCATGCATACACCCATCTACATATATATATATACATATTCACAACATATATCTAAAAATACACACATGAATATACATTTAGATTTATATAATTATCCATAATTAATATTACATTTCTAATACTTTTATATTCTATAGTAATGACTGTTAGTTATATAAGCTTACCCTTACATTTGTCTGTGTCGGTGTGTATGTGTGTTGTGATGATTGTACAGTGGTATGTGAGCAGGTGTGACAGGTGAAACATCTACTTTTCATGCTAGAAGGTCAGGCTGAGAAATGCGTGGAGTCAAAGTGCTTTTGTGAAGATTGTAGCTTTATTATTTATTTTGTTAGTTTAGGTCTTAGTAGTAGGTCTAGACTATTTAGCTACATGTCTAGCAACTCTGATGTAAATACTGTTAATGGATAATTATATATAATCAAATTAAAAATTTTATTATAAGGCCTTGTTTTATTACTGAATGTTGGACTTTCACGTTTTGTTAAATTTTAATTCTCTTTCAAAATGCAAAAATTTTATACTGAAATAAAGGGCTTAACATGTCATAGATCTTTTCTAAAAAAGGAATCAAGGATGTTGGAATTTGGTGGTGCATTGCCTAGTGCTGCTTCTACACCTGAAAACATTCTCTAAAGCTTCTCTATGCATTACATAATCAATAAATTTAAGACGCAACTGAAAAACTCACAAAGAAAAGAGAAAAAATTTTAGGTTCAAGAGGGAAAAGGTATAGATGAGGGACAAGAGAAGGCATCTAAAAGAGAACATTTTTATTAAAGTTTTAAGGAGGAGGGAAATAGGTAGTGGATGCATGAATAAGAAGTCAAAAAAGAAAGAGAAAAAAATGCAATTGAAAAATAAGAGAAGAAAGAATGATTTAGCCAAAGTTCATAAAGAGGAAGAAGATGAATAATGATTAAAGTTAACGTTGATTTATTTAAAATATTTTTGTAAGTTAAGTGATCAATCAAAATTAGGGTAAAAAAAAAAATTTTAAAATAAAACTAGAACAAAACTAAGAGTTAAAAGATCAATATATTAATTTAGCTATATTTTATCATTAAATACTTTTTTTATTATGCATGTATGTATAATCATTAATATTTAAAATGGTTTAAAATGACTGATAAATGCACTACCGTTTTTAAGAATTAAATTTAATAATATATATATATATATTGGAGTAGGATATTTTTACACTGGTATGAGTTTAAAAACTTTTATGTTTGATTTGAGTCTTTCATTTAACTTATATCTAACGTGTTAAATTTTTTTTAATCTCAATTGTTATTTCTAATGTTAAAAGTCTAAAATTAATAAAAAGTGTAATAAAATGTTTATAATTAACAATGACAAATTAAAAATTATTTACTTATGTCAAGACTAATATATATATATATATATATATATATATATATATATATATATATATATATATATATATATACTGTAGAGACTAAATTGAAACGTATATACAATATAAGAACTAAATTATAATTTAACCTAAACATTTTATTTGAGGATGCCTGGCCTTGAAATGTATCACGAACATCAAGCGTCTGCATTAAATATGAAAGTGGATTTGTCATCCTTACTTCGTAACTATTGAAATTAAAGAGAACATAAGGGTAATGGATTGAATGCAGAGATGATTACACAAAAGCAAGAAACAATGAACAAAGGCAGAATTGTTTGGTTGGAGCTGACTCAAAGCAATCTTCATCGTAGACAGAAGGTATAATATACCAAATTTGTAAAAAGAAAACCTAACCTTTAGATGAGTAAAGAAACCGAATGCTTATTGCTATTTCAAAATTTTTGTAGAAGTATTTGATAATTTAAATTTTTACTGTAAAACGAAAAATTTAATTGTTATACACAAGGAAATTTATGTAAGATTTTAAAGATAAATGAAATTTGTATAGGAAGTCAGATCCTGTAATTTGTAAAGGTATTTTTTGCCTATTGTAATTAAAAAGTTATGACCATTGAGGCTTAAACTAGGTATTTAGTTTAGATATTGAATTTTAAATTGAGGTTTAAATTAACTTGAGCACAGTATATTTAAAGGAGAGTACATAAAAAATTTTAATTATTAGTTATCATTAGTAAGAAAAAATCTTTTAAATCAATAAATTTTATATCAGAGAACTGATGTAAATATAATCAATATAAAAATATAAAATTTTTTATAACCGTTAATAATTGATGTAAAAATATGTTACTTTTCAAGTATGAATAACTAATATGGAAAATAATTTTTTTATTAATTTTTGTCAATGCATCAATATTCTTTTAGCAAACAATTTTTTAATTATATCAATGTTTGTTAATATTAATAGCGTTAATTTTCTTTTGTTAATATTTATTAATAATTTAATTTTGATTAAAAAATATATAATATCTGTCGTTATTGTTTACTTAAGATTTTATAGTTAATGAAAAAGAAAATACAAAATGAGGTAAAATAAAATTATTATGTATCATTCCTATTTTTATGTAATAATATCTTCATAATTATGTTATTAAGTTTTAAATAATTAATTTAAATATTTATAGATATGATACCCAAAAATTAATGTAATGAAATATTTATCATTTTAATTTTGTCTAAAATTTTATAAATGTGACCTCTTTAGTAAAAACTTTTAAGCAAATCGCATAAGATATTTATATTAAAACAAATCACATGTAGACTTGAATTGATAAACAATCAAACACTACGCCAAAAATGAGATAAGAAAGTGATTCTGTTTTAAATTGGCTAGCGTTTAGAACTGCACTAAAATTTTGTGCTATCCAATATATTACATTTAAGAGAGCGGTTAAATAACTGCTCTCAAATGTTAAGATTAGAGAGCAGTTCCGCGTGGAACCGCTCTCCAAAGTATGGGTGTAAGATTAGATAGCGGTTCAACGCAGAACCGCTCTCCAAAATATGAATTTAAACCGTGAATCTGAAATTTGAAATTTATTTATTTGCGAGTTTTCTGTAGCAAACTAAAATTAATTTATTGTTACGTTTAAATTTTAATTTACAAGTCTGACAATTAAAATTTCTTCATTTTTATCACAAATCAAAATTAAATATTGAGTTCATACGCTATGTTAATCAAAAGCCATATCTGCACAAATCAAATAGTAAATAGAGAAAAAGAAAACAAATTAATAAGATAATTTACCATTAACAAAGAGAAAATGAAAGAAAGAGAGAATGAATGATTTACCGTTAATAAAGAGAAAAAGAAAGAAAGAAATGATGGGAAGAACTATAAAAAAAGGTACCTACAAATGTGAACGAAGAACTGTAAAAACATAGAAGATGAAGAGAACCTACAAACGTGAAAGAGAACAAATACACCAACTTTGTTAATGCATAAAAGATGAAAAGAACTTACAGAGGTAAAAGAGACCAACTTTGTTTGGAAGACAAAGAGATTCATGAGTTGAACGTATTTCATTTATAAAAGTTAAAGACTTTAGAGAATAGTTCTTTATTAACAGTTCTCTAATATATGACTTTAGAGAGCAGTTTAACGTTAACCGCTCTCTAAATGTATTGTTACAAAGCGATTTTTACTAACCGTTATCTAAGTTAGTGCTTCAAAAGCTTATTTCTGGCATAGTGAAATTTGATCTAGTTTAATAAGTGGTCATAACGTGTGTGCGTGTGCATGTGAACTTTTTTTTGTTTGTTTTGCTGATTGTGTGAGTGAACTTTTATGAGCTCTTGTTAATTTATTGAATAAATTTTAATATAATTAATTAAAATAATTTATTTTTAACTTATTTTAATACATTTTATAATTAATTATTGCTTTAACAACTTCAAGTCATGATCATACTGGGACCTTTATCTTACACCCTTTACAGCAATTATGTTTTCGTTCCGTACCATCAAAGACCCATATACTTGTTTTCTTTATCATTGAGACGCCCAAACAAAACCAAATATGTAAACAATATAACAAAATACTCTGAAATTGTTAGGTTGTTTTGACATTCTTCATCATATTTTTCTTACACATACATGGAGGAGGGGATGGCACATTTGGACATTTGATGAATAAATAAGGAGTGATTAAGAGTGCAATTAGCAACATACACCCCAAAAAACAAAGTGGGAATGGTAGTTGAAAATGTGGGTGCAGGTGGGTGAGTCCAGAAAGCCTAAAATAACATATCAAAAGCAAAAGCAAAAGCAAATATTATTCCCAAGGGTCAATCACAAGGTCCACCACCATACCTACAACGATGGAACACCAAAACAAAATGGGGAAAGGTACAAGCCAACATCTTCATATCCTTTTATTACAAAACACAATATGAATATACCACATATCCGTTACTAGGCAAACAAAAAGATTGAATTATATATTATGAAAATCAATAGAATTACGAAGTGGAAATATATCCAATGCTCAAAAACTTTACATCAAGTTGAAATCAATCAAATACAGTGCATGGACCACATACAATTTCCCTGGGAAAAATGTTGAAAGAGTTCCAAAACAAAATTTTCCTTCCCAGGAATGGATTAGAAAGAACTTCTTGTCACATGTTGAATTGAAGAGCATATAGTTGTGCCTTTCTATACAATTACATCATCTCTTGGTACTGCAGCAACTGCATGCGGCTTTGCATTCTTAGCTGTTCATAGAACCTTCTGATGAAATCCTCAGCTTGATCATCAACTTGACCATTTCCACTCTCTTCAATTTCATCCTCAGATGAGTAATTGGATATCCTCACAGAGAAGGGTGAGAGGAGAGGGCTCTTTCTCTCTCCAGAAGCAAAATCAGAAGCATCAAACCTAAGGTTGAAGGTGTATTCAGGTGTCATAGGAACCAAAACCACTGGCCTAGGCTCTTCTTCCTCTTCAATAACCTCAGGAGAGTTCATGCAAGGGAAGTTGAAATGGTGCTTTCGCTTTGGCATGTGGTAAAAAACAGGATTTGGACTGTTACTACAAGAGAATTCATATTCCTGTATGCCATAGCCACCACGTGCCAAACTCTTTGAATTGTGATGATGATGAGCTGACATGAAATTGCTCACAGATTTTCTAAGCAATTTCCCTTTCTTCATCATCAAATTCATGTCCATAATAAGCTTCCTCTTTGACACCAAACCTTTCCTGATCATGAAGAAGGTGATCCTCAACACATTCCATAGCTTCTTTGCTATAACTGGAGAGTGTGCCTCCATATCATAGATTTTACAAACAATATACCACCTCGAGATAGAAAGAGAATAAAATTCAAGAGATTTTTGTTAATCAAAGATTGCGTTTGGGTTTTCTTACTTTCTGCGAGGCTTAACAAACCTCGCAGAAACAAGAAAACCCGATGAGAGAAGATGGAAGGAGAAGAGATGAGGGTTATATAGAGGGAAGAGAACATGATGAAGTGCTGTAGAAGGGTTACGAATGAAAGAGTGGGTTTTCAAAATGGACCCAACAACCGCTCCTCGTTGTATTCCACTCCACACGATATTTGAAGAAAAGAAAACACAGAAAGCAACCATCCGTTTCAAAAATATAATCTAAATAAACGACCAATGAGATATATAATAACGGAACAATGTAAGAAAATGTTTTGTTTAACAATAAAGAACTAATAATTGTGGTTCTCTCTTCTCTCTCATTTTAAAAGTGTGATTTTTTAATAAACGTGTATATAAAAATTAAAAATAATTATATACAATATTAAATATAATTGATTTAATTATATTTTTTTATCCATCTAATTTAGTATATTTGCAGTTTTTATCTCTTTAACTTATATGAACTAATTAAGTCTCTTCGAAAACACAATATTTTCATGTTTATTTTTGTTATCTCAAAATTTTATTAATTGAATTATGAGGATTATTTTAAACTTCTCTTCAAAACACACTAATTCAAGCATAAAATTTGAGTTGATAAAGAGTTTCTTCTTTAAACTATAATCTATAAGTAGAATAAAATTTATATGATTTTAAAAGTTAAAATATTAAAATCTTGAAAATAAATTAAATTAAATAGAAAAATACAATCTAAGTCAATATAATAATATTATTAGATTTTAATATGTTTTAATGTGTTAAGTAGTATAGTTGATGAGTTAAATTTAAATATACCAACACCAGAGCGTTGTTAACTAAAAGGAAAAAAGGGACTATTTTATTAGGCTATATAATACCCTGGTTTTGGTCGGTTTCGGAAAAAAAAAGGGATTCAACGGTTCAAATATGATCTGGCTTGAAGACTCAAATAGACAATGGGGCCCCAACGTTAAAATTTTATTATTTATTTATTAGCCAAAATGAAAAATGCTTGATTCATATATTAGCCATGAAACTCCATCGGAGCCTTCTACTGGGAACACCTATACCCTTTTTTTAGTTTATTATTTACATGGTTCCCTACGAATGCATTCCTTTCTTTTGGGGATTAGCAATGGAAGGTTCAAAAGGGGTTTTTGCACCTTTAATTTAGTTCCAAATATCCTTGTGGCAACAAAGAAACTTGGTACCCAATTCAAGGATAACTTAGCTTGCTTGTCCTCCATAACATGGTAATTAAATAATCCTCATTCTAAGAAAGAAGGGTGTAAATCCTCTGGTAGGTAAGCAAGGTTTGGAAGAGAGAATTTAAATTTTTATTTCTGATCCAGGGGCAGGTAAAAGGCATCTTGTGGAGCCTAGAATAAATCCTAACTTAGAATTGTTGTCGAATCAAATGTGGTTACATATATTGCTTTTGAATAAAAGGAGCAAAAGTTGAAAAAAAATTAATATTTAACAGTCAAAGTCAACTTTATATTTAATATTCAAAAAATTTATTTGACAGGTAGTGTTGAACCGCTCTCAGATCTATACTTCTAAGAGCGGTTCTCTATTAACCGCTATCTAAAGTTATACATTAGAAAGCAGTTAATAAAGAATCGTTCTCTAAAGTCATACATTAGAGATTACTTTAGAGAGCAGTTAATAAAGAACTGCACACTCTATTATTACATTATTTTCGAAAACCACTTTAGATCTATTAGTCCATAATTCATCAAGAGCTATACCAAACAGAACTTGCCATGGGACTTGGTAAGTATAAGTAGTGCATCTGAGGTTATGCTTCATCCACTCCTGTAAAACCAGCCTAAAGAAGTTATACCTCCACGAGGAGGGAAGCAAATTCATCCACACCCTTCGAGCATATTTGCAATTGTGAAAAATATGAAGGACCGATTCAACCTTCACCTTACAAATAGGACATCTATGATCATTAGTTACATGCCTTACAAATCATAGCTTGGCAAGGCTCTAACCAGCACATGCCATCGAAGAAAACGACTTTTCTACATCCCAAGCCACCTCTACACCAGATCAAAATTAGGGGAATTTGGTGATACTATACCTCCAGTAATCAACTTATATGCCAATGTTATGGTAAAGGCCCCATCCTTCTCACAACCCTAACACACCTTGTCATTCATGTCTGATACTGGAGGCTTATGTTCCATGATCAAAGATACCTCAATAGAAGTAAGGATTGCCATAAGGTGATTGATATCTCATCCTGATGGGACATTTTTATTGTGTAATTACATATCATTATGGCCCTAATTACTGTCACATTTAGGCTTAATTTTGTGGTAGTTTAATGTTTGTTAAATGTCATTTAAATTGTGGACTTAATTGCAAAACTAATTAAATTTCATGTTTATTGGCAGTTTGACCTTTGCTCAGTGCTAAGGACATATCTGGAGCTACAGGACTCCAAATCGAGCGATTCCAAGTGCGTTGTAAAGCTAAGAGGCAAAGATATAAATGTCTCTCTCACGTGCATCATCCAAATCCAACTGGAAGATGGACAAATTTGAGGTCAAAAAATCACCACGGAATCTGCCCCGCACATGTCCGAATTTGGGTTTTGTTTTGTTATATTTTATTTTTAGTTTTGGCCCAATTTGGAATGCTTCTAGAAGATCCAATGAGTGGGTCCAGATTTTGAGGGGGGAATAACCCTAATTGAAAAAAGCGCCAGCGCAGCAACATTTTTTTTGGCACACTCACTAGATATTTTTCTTACGTAACTTCTCTCTGAGAATAGATAGCTCTCGGATTCTTCTTGTTTTTCTTGGATAATTTTCAAATTTTATTTCTAATTCCAATTCAAATTCTCCAATTTATGCTCGCGTAACTCTTCTTCCTCCTTCAATTTATGCTTTAAATATTTTCATTTTTTTAGATTGGGTGTTGTTCTTTGTTCTTGGTTCCATTTTCGGTTTTTGCTCCCTTCAAATCTTTGAATCTTGCTGTTTAATCATTTGCTTGTTGATTACAGTTTTGGGTTATATTGCTGTTTTGATCTCTTGGTTATAAATTCTAGTTTTTGAATTTGTAAGTTTACATTTTGTTTATATTTCGGTTCTAATTGATTAGCTATGGAGTAGATTTTGAGTTGATTCACTAATTGGATTATGAATTGTATGCCCGGATTGTATCTTGTTTTGCTTCACCAATTATTGTTGTTAATCTCTTGATTTAATGCTTAATTGATTTTCTAAATCTTGCTTAATGAATCAGAATGTTATTTCGGTTGGATTCATGGTGAAATTGAATTCACAATTATGCTTAGTAAATGTTGTTTTGGTAAAACCATGTATTAAACCCAGGATTAGCTTATGCAATGTTTAATTGTAATTTCTCAATTTAATTCTCGCTTAGTGGATTAAGTTGAGGAGCAAGATTAGTGAATGAAATTAATTAATGTCAATCTGGTGCAAGCAATTCGTAATCTTGTTAAGTGAATCAATATCTTGCATTTTTAGATTTGTTAGTGTTTCATTCTGTTTTGCCAACAACTGTGTGATTTGAATTTTGTTTGAGTTTTGTTTAAAATTTTTTATAAAACCCCCCATGTTTGCTGTTTTTAATTTTGGTTTGTTGAATCTTTGACTAAATCTGTTGTTCCTTGGGAGACGATCTAGGTCGACCCCTAGCTGCATTTAATTGCAATATTTTTTACTGAATACGGCAATCATCACATCCCCTTTCATTGTCTATCATATCCTTAACCTTTAGAGAAAAAGAGGTTTCAATATGGGAAAAAAGGCTTTATATAGAGAAGAATATATGGTCCAGGAAGCCATCATGAGTTTAGAAGGTTTACATTTGCTTCATCTCCAACTTCCCAAACCAAATTATGATTAACCTTGTTCCAAACCCTAACCACCTCGCACCAAGCATTAGACATATTCAGCCTTTCTTTAACAACTAGAATCAAATCTTCGCCACAAGCGTACTTAGAGCGTAACACCTGAACCCAAAGAGTATCTTTATTAGTAAGTATTTCTATGTGATTTTTATCATACAAGCCCCATTCATCACACAAGTTGATCTGATACCAAGCCCCCCAATTATGTTTTGGCTAACAAACGTTGTGCCATCCAATACAATGAAAACGTTAACCAGAATTTGAGCCCCTCACAAAAAGCTTCGACATATTCTACTCAGAGGGAATTGCATTGAAGGTGTGGGAAATGAGGACGGTAGAAATACCTTGGAGAAGAGAGAGTGGTGGTGACACCAATAGTGAGTGTGGGTGCACCATAGGCCACATACTCTTCTCCTGACAAGACTTCTGACCACTACCTTTGTTGAGCGACCTGTGACTGCCCACGTGGTATCCGTGAGATGGGGGTAACAGGCGACTGTTTATGATGTGTAATTGTGATCCCAGTGCCACAATTAGCGTAACTAGGTGCGGTAAGCGCACGTGTATGAAATGTTGGTGCAATTAGTGCACCAGTTGTGTTTTGCATTGGAATGGATGATGAATGATGATTGAGATTGAGATGCTTGTATTATAGATGGACGATTTCAAATATGTTAGTAAATGTGTAGAATTGGAGGTGAGTTGATGAATCCATATTTTTACTAGTATTTTCCTATAGTTTTAATCCATTTGATAAAGAAAATATGTTGGAAAAAGCAGAAAAACTCATAAAAATAGAATAGTTAAGGTTTTCTTTTAGATACATTGTTATTTTAGCATTTATGAATTTTTTATGTAGAAATCAATCATGTTTTTGTCAGAAAATCTGAGCAAAGTTCATAAAGATGGAAGATCAATGGAAGGATAGAAGACAGTAGCAAAATATGGACTCAAGGAACAAGATTTAATGGAGTTTGAGCTGGGCGTGATCACTTTCGCTGGCAAAAGTGATTGTTCCAGAGCTTGGAAATGAAGTGGATTCTGTGCGTAATCACTCTTATCCACAAGAGTGATTGTTCCAGAGAATGTCACAGCATAGCACAGTAGTGCGTGATCACTTTTTCTGGTGAAAGTGAGTGTTCCAGACAAGCCCCAAACATTGCAAGATGTGCATTATCACTTTCGCTAGTGAAAGTGAGTGTTCCAGAGGGACTCCAATCTCAGCAGAGTTGCGCGTAATCACTTTCGTTAACAAAAGTGAACACGCAGGCTCTGCGTGATCACTTTTGTTCACGAAAGTGATAGTTCCAGAGAGCTTCTCATCAAAACAAGATGCGCGTGATCACTTTTGTTAACGAAAGTGAACACGCGGCCTCTGCGTGGTTACTTTAGTGCAGAAGAGTGATAACGCGCAAAAGGCAAAAATTCTATAAATTGCAGAAAAACTCAGAAACTTCGGATCTTTTCTCATTTTTTTCATTTTCGCACCTTAGAAGAGTTAGAGAGGGAGATTGGGGGTGACTTCTAAGCTCTGGACCTTGAGAAATCAAGCTGGGATTGGATTTATGAAAAAATTCTGCAGCTTCTCTTCTTCTACTCTTTCTTTCTCTTTTTCTTCTATGAACATATTTTGATTTCTTTTTCTTATGGATTGATGGATCCGATTTTGATATTGTAAACTGATTGTAGATCTGGATTTTAAGATCTTGATTGTGTTGAACGTTTAATTCTTTCCTTAATGCAATTCTTGAATTTACTATTCAATTGAATTGAACCTAGAGGATTTTCATCAATGAAAGCTGAGTTAATTTCTTAGATCTAAATTGAATGTCAAGGTTATGGATATCTTAGGGATAAGAATTTGTGATCTTGTGATCTCATAATTTTCAATGCCTAATGCAATGTTTGATTGATTTACACCTAAGGAATTAGGGCAGTTAATTGAATATTAGGATCATTGAGGCAAGGGATTGTCTTTTGATTAAATAAGTGAAATTGATCATCAATCAATTAAGGAACTTAGAGTTTAGATCTACTTCAGTTTTGCAATTGATGAAGAGGTGAAATCAATCCTAACTTCATTCATACATTATTTCATTAATAAAATTCGTAGCTCTGTTTTGCTGTTATTTTCTGGTTTCTACACATTATTGCTTTTGTCTTAAATGCTTCCAAACACTCCAAATTTCGTTTAGCTCAACTATTAATTTGTAAAATGGTGATTGATAGAACTAATCCCTGAGGACAATATTTGGGAGTCAAACTGAATTCTAAATTTTATTACTTGCTATAACTACCTAGTACACTTGCCAGTTACTGTTCTCTTAGCTATGTGACATGAGTCTCCATGTTTTTATGTGTCCGATAGTGTAGAGTACTCACCCTTACATTTATTTTTCAGGTGACCAGGACGACAAGCACCAGACTCAATGAAGGAAGGATGAACTGCTATAGGACCTAAATTGTATTTTGAAATTATAATGTAACTAAATTAGTCCTGTAGCAGTCTTTCATATAAATTTGTAATCCTTTGTTGTTTTGAACTGTTTTATGAAACTCTATGATGGGATCTTTTTATCTAAATGAAAATTTTATTACTCTCATTTTGTGAAATTTTTACTTGGAAATTAATTTAAGATATTACATTTTGGTATCAGAGCAGTTCATCCAAACCAGACTGGGGTAACAGCCTAAAGCGTCCAAGCTGAGTGTTGATTTATTTTGCTTACCTAAATTATAAATGTTGTTATTGACCTGATGGTTTGAATTGTGGTTTGCTGAATTTTTATAGGTTAGAGTAAAGATGGCTGGTAGAGGTAGAGGAGCTAGAG
The DNA here is from genome assembly GCF_003935025.1 of Abrus precatorius. Taxonomy (NCBI): domain Eukaryota; kingdom Viridiplantae; phylum Streptophyta; class Magnoliopsida; order Fabales; family Fabaceae; genus Abrus; species Abrus precatorius. The sequence continues at coordinate 21,484,419 of NW_020874395.1, forward strand.
ATACTAATGACCTCATGGAGCACACGACTCAAATTCTAAAGACCTTGGTATATAACCAGGATGAAGAGTCGGCCGAATACTTAGGGTTGTTTGCCTTCACTAGGCACAATCCTCCAAAGTTTGAGGGAGGATTCAACCCTGAGGGAGCCCAGAGGTGGTTGGTGGATGTAGAGAAAGTCTTCAATGCGATGGGTGCCATGAGGAACACAAGATAAACTACGCCACTTACCTGCTGTGTGGGGAGGCGGAAGACTGGTGAAGGTTTGCCGGTCAGACATTGCCACAAGAGGGTGGCTACATTCAATGGGAGACCTTTAAGGCGATCTTCTTAGGGAACTACTTTCCCGGGATCTGAGGAAGCAGAAGGCCCATGAATTCCTTGAGCTAAAGCAAGGACATGATAGTGGGGAAATATGCAGCAAAGTTCCAAGAGCTGATGAAGTACTGGCCTCACTACCAGTATGGAGATGGTGAGGAGGACTTGTGTGCTCAGTTTGAGCACAGGCTAAGAACAGACATCCCAGCTGCAGTCAGTGTGTTCTAACTGACAGACTTGCCCACTCTGGTGAGCAAGAGTAGAATCTTTGAAGCTAACTCAAGGGGCAAGACAGTGGATACTAAGGGAGCCAGTCTAGTGAGGTAAGATAGAAGACCCCCTAGATTCTCAAAGGGACCATACTCAGGGTCGAGTAATTCTCAATCCAGAGGAAGCTCATCACAAGAGAAGAGTAGTGGGCGTGGCTCAGGATCAGGATTTTTCATAGGATCGATCAAGTCCTTCAGATGTGGAGGGCCACGCATGGTGAGAAACTGCCCACAGCCAAAGATAAATTGCAGTAACTATAGGAAACTAGGGCACACTGCCAATGTGTGCTGGGCCGCCACGAAGAGTGGCAGTTCAATTCAGCTCAGAGACCAGAATCATGAGGGAGCACAGGGCCGAGTACGGAGCCAAAATTGAGCATTCTGGGTAGAGTCTTCGTCATGAGTGGAGCAGAGGCTTCGCAGTCAAAGGAGCTGATCCAAGGCAAATGCGTAATTAAGGGCAGATTGCTAGATGTGCTGTTTGACTTGGGTGCTATGCACTATTTTGTTTCTGTGGACTGTGTGAAGAGTCTAAGTCTTCATGCGACTAATTTGCCATGTAATGTTGTGGTGACTACCCCTACGGGTAGGCCGGTTATGACGTCGTGGGTGTGCTTGGGATGCTCTATAATGGTGCATGGTACAGAGTTCGAGGTGCACTTGATCTATTTTCCTCTTTCTCAACTGGACGTAATCTTGGGAATGGCTTGGCTTGTTGCCAACCATGTGTTGCTGGATTGCAGAGAGAAACGGTTTGTAAGACCTGAGTGTGTCACCATGGGGAGCGTCAGTGCTCTTAGTGAAAAAGAAAGATGGGAGCATGAGGATGTGTGTAGATTACTGACAGCTAAACAAGGTGACGATAAAAAAACAAGTATCCGCTTCTGAGGATCGATGATTTGATGGACTAGTTAAGGGGAGCTGTAGTGTTTTCTAAGATTGACTTGAGGTCAGGGTAAAGGATGAGGATGTGGCCAAAACGGCGTTCAAGATATGGTATGGTCATTATGAGTATTTGGTGATGTCGTTTGGAGTGACCAATGCGTCTGTGGTGTTCATGGATTACATGAACAGGATCTTCCATGAGTTTTTGGATAAGTTTGTGGTGGTGTTCATCGACGACATCCTGATTTATTCAAAGACTCAGGAAGAACATGTCAAGCACTTGAGGATTGTTCTACAGATTTTGAGGGAGAGACAATTGTATGCGAAATTTTCCAAGTGTGATTTCTAGCTGTCAGAGATCCAGTTTCTGGGGCATGTAGTGTCAAATGAAGGAATTATGGTGGACCCCACAAAGGTGGAAGCGGTGGCTAGGTGGCCGAGGCTGACAAACGTGACTGAGACCTGCAGTTTTCTAGGACTAGTAGGCTATTATAGGAAGTTCATTGAAGGATTTTCTAAGATAGCATTACCCTTAACGAAGTTGACCCGTAAGGGAAAGGAGTTTAAATGGACCAAGGGTGCGAAGCTAGTTTCTTGGAGCTGAAAATAAAGTTGACTTTAGCACCTGTTTTAGTCTTGCCTAACCTGGAGAGGAAGTTTGACGTGTATTGTGATTTTTCTGGGCAAAAACTTGGGTGTGTTTTGATGCAGGACGGACAAGTGGTTGCCTATGTCTCAAGATAGTTACGCCCGCACGAAGTTAACTATCCAACTCATAACTTGGAGTTAGCGACGGTGATTTTTGCTCTTAAGGTATTGAGGCACTATCTGTATGGAGCAAGGTTTGAGGTCTTCAGTTACCACAAGTGTTTGAAATATCTGTTTGATCAGAGAGAGCTAAACATGCGGCAGAGGAGATGGATGGAATTCCTCAAGGCCTATGATTTCACTTTGTCTTACCACCCCGACAAGGCAAATGTGGTGGCTGACGCTTTGAGCAGGAAGTCATTACACGTGGCAGCAATGATGATAAGAGAGATGGAGCTAATTGAGGAATTTCAGGACATGAACTTGGCCATGGAGGTGAGGCCAGGGAGTTTGTATCTCGGAGCGATGACAATTCATGACGACTTCTTGGTGTATGTCCGAGATGCGCACCGGGAAATGCCTTTCTGCAAGATATGATGAGACAGAAGAATGAGGGAAAGAATTTAGAGTTCCACTGTGATGAGAATGGAGTGATTAAGTTCCAGAACTGAGTGTGCATTCTCCAAGTGGATGAGTTGAAGCAAATGATACTGGAAGAAGTGCATAAGAGTAAGATGAGTTTTCACCCTGGTGCGACCAAAATGTATCAGAATCTCCGGAAGAGCTTTTGGTGGATTAGAATGAAGAGAGATGTGGCTGAATATGTGGCTAGATGCCTGACCTGCCAGAAGGCGAAGGTAGAGCACTAGCATCCACCTGGATTGTTGCAACCGCTAGAGATCCGTGAGTAGAAATGGGATAGTATTTCCATGGACTTTGTCTCTAGTTTGCCAAGGACAAAAAATAATCACGATGCTATTTGGGTGATCGTAGATCGATTGACTAATAAATCAAAAGCCCTATGGGCTAGGGTTAGGGTCAGGGCTTTATGGGTTAAAAAATTATATTCAAAGGATATATTTTACTAATGAAAATATACAACATAACATTGATTTCATAGCAAAAATGTCAGACCAGATATGCTGCCAAAGTGTCTAAATAAAAAAAATCATAAATTACAAGACAAGATACAAAGCTTATATCAATATCTAATATTAAATAGACCTCCACATAAGCTTAAAAAAAATTTGCACACTAATGCATCTTGGATTGGATTCAAGACCACATGCTTAAGGGATCTAAGCCCCTTCTACGTGGACCAATACAACTTTGTACATTATATTAACATTATTCCTTTAGCAGTAACCTGAATTACATAGCATCCTTGAATATAATAATACTTTTGGACCTAGTTACTTACACCTGAACTATATCTTTCCTGAAATTTAAGTGTCCTATGCAAAACTTCCAATCCAGGATGTGTGGACAAGAGTTCCCTCATGATAGGTTTGAATCATCCTACAACCAAAATAGAAAATATAAACGCATTTTTAACATATATCATAGTAAGCCCTTAATAATGTGTTGAGCGACAACAAATGGCAAAAGTAGTTAGTAGTAAAGGTATAACATCTTATAAAACAAAGCAAACTTGTACAAGATTGTCTAACAAAACAAAGCAGTAGTAAAAAATATTTCTCATGGAACTATGAACACTTAGAAGAGCCACGTGTCTGCCATTTTCTATTGGTCAAACGGTCTTTTATATTTTATTTTATTTTTGTCTCTTCTATATATTAAAAAAGAGTGACCATCTTTTTAATTTTCTTTTTTGGTGAATTTACAAAGGAAAAGAAAAGATTTGTTTCTGCGATGAATCAATCAAGTTATGCAACGACCGTGAGTTGCAACAATATTCCTTTGGGGGAAAAAAAGAGTTACAAAATCAAAGTTTAATTTTTGTTTGTGTAAAAGAATGCTATAAGTGCTCTCTATTCCAAAGAAAATTAAGCATAGTTATCAATAAATGACCAATTTGTAGAATATAATGCACAACTAGAGTAAAAATTCATCCTACTACAATTAGCTGGATGAATTGGTAGATATCGAAGAGATTATAACTATGCTTAGCAAAGTAATATGAAATTAAAATCAAAAGCCTATAAATATATAGATATGGACTAGTATGAAATGAAAATGCATAACATAAATATTGACTCTAATGTATATTAAGGTGACCCATTCAACTGTATAATTCAATGTTCATGAATTGAAATTTAATTAAAACTTATATTCATAACAGGATTGGGTAAAGTTGTTAAAAGATCATGCAGCCTCCCTCTGCTAAGGCCTGCATCATATATAACTGAAGCAATCATTAATATATATGAAATTGATGAAATAATGAGATGTTCGTGGAATGTTTTTGTTTTTTAATTTGGTCAAAGATGTGCGTGGAAATTAAGTACCAAGAAGATATAAGTAATTTGTGAGTGTCTAATTGTTAAAGCAAGAATCAATATATAGATTCATTTATAAATGTAATTAAAATAAGAGAAAGTACAAATGATTAGGAAACAATGTGAGAAGCAGTCACATGATATCAGTTAACAATAGACATGGAAGGATATACAAATAGTGCCAAATAATATACTACAAACCTCCCAAAAACATAACCTATATAATCGAATAAGAGAACCCAAATTCATTTCTGTTAAGAGATGGCAGCCATATTCATTCAAAGAGTTGAAGGTCAATTTTATGTTCTTACTAGTGTATTTAGGATCCTCTTTTAAGTTGCCTCAGCATTGAGTACTACAACTCTTAGGTACTTAACAATTTTTTGAAGGATGGAATAAATCTAAATAGTGAATCTTTTATTATAGTATAGGAAGCTTTTGATTGAGTCCTTTCAGGGGTACAAAGAGATAGGAATGAGAAAGGGGAACACATAGCCATTACAAATCACACACTTAATTTTGGGATTTTGGGTAGAATTTAATAATTTTTTAGTTGCAAAAAAATTAATCATAATTTGACTTATAAGAAATTAGGAGATAAAAGAATGAATGGACAAAATTATTTTAACCCAAAAACAGAGATTCCAACGAGACAAGATAATAAACCAAGAACAATCAAATAAGTATTTATGCAATAAGGGAGATTATATAACAATTAAATATTACAACATAATATCAGTAAAGTTAGCAGTGAGTGTTGGCCGCAAGAAATGATGAGAGTGTTGGTAGGAAGAAGTACCTAGAAGTGAAGCCTTACAAGAGGAGCAAAGCGATGGTGTTGGCCGCAAGAAGCGATGAAAGTGTTGGCAGGGAGAAGCACTTAGAAGCGAAGCCATGAAGAGGAGCGAAGCAGTGGAAGAAGAGTGGAGCAATGGAAGAGAAGCAGAGCAGTGGAAAAGGAGCAAGATGTGTAACGCTCCAAATTTTGTAAAATTGTTTGATTATTAATATAAAGGTCTGGGTTGCTATTTGAATGTGTATTTGATTTATGTCATGATGGTGTGAATATAAGTGTATATGTGTTTGATAACGTGGATGCATATGAATAATTGAATGTTGATTTTGTATAGGAAAATGTTTGGTTACCTTTGGGCTGGACTGTTTGAGAGAATAGGCTAAGTTTGTGCTACAGGGGCATTCTCGCTATAGCGGAAGGTCCTGAGCGAGAAGCATGATTCTTAGAGAAGGGTGCATTTCTAGGTGTAGTCTCGCTGTAGCAAGAGGGTCTCGCTATAGCGAGATTTTGCAGAAACCAGAGTGCAGTTTTCTCTGAGATTTTCACTATAATAAGAGAGGGTGTCGCTGCAGTAAGGTTTTACTCGTTGTAGCGAGAGTGTCGCGACCAGAAGGGTATTTAAGGGGTTTAGGGTTTGGGAAGCTTGTTTCTCATCCCTCTCTTCAAACTCTCTTCGATTCTTTCTACTCCCAACGTTATTTCATCGTTTAGACTGCCTCTAAAGCCATTTGGGTGTAAGATTAAAGGTTGAAGTTTTGTTTGGAGCATTTGGAAGTAAGTTATATGGATTATGGTTTCGGGTTTTCATCCCTTTCTTTGATTTCTCGATTCCTCCTAGGGTTTTTCCTATATTTAGGATGAAAGTTCGTGTGGGCAGCACTTTCATCGTAGATTTCGTGTTGGGTCTTAATTTTGAGGTAAAGGGGAACTCTACCCTATATCTTTTTGGTTTTGAATTCGTTTATTTACTATAAGTTACAATGTGGTTGAGATAGAATGTAGAAATAGGCGTGTTTTGATAGAAGATTCTTGATTGAGTATAATGAATTGACTTGACTATGGTAGGATTTTTATGAAAATTGGGTGTTTGATTGTAATGTGATTAGATGTTGGCATGCGTGCCCTGTGTGAAAGTGAATATCATGATGTGGTTGAAAATGTGGGTAATTGTTTGTGAATGCATGCCATTTGTTAATGTTGAACGATATGAAATGGTTGTATATGTGTGGAAATGGCATGTCGATTATGATTGTAGCTGTATTTGAAATAGTTAGAAACTATGAATGGTTCAGCGATACACTAGGGGTGTGGAAGATGGGGCAGTAGAAATAACTTGGAGAAGAGAGGGTGGTAGTGACACCAACAATGAGCGTGGGTGCACCACAGGCCACACACTTTCCTCCTGACTCAACCTCTGACTAACTGGCACGAGGTCGTACACGTGTCAAAAATAAACTTAATTACTATAGCACGAGGCAAGCAACCAGGATCGTTTCCCAAAGGATCACAGAGACGAATTAGCCTATTTGGAGAGTATGTAAGACAGAGGGTGATATAGAATCAATAAAACAGAGTCAAAGTTGAGAGGATTAAATCAATTGGAAAAACACTTAATTCAAGAATCAAGAAGGAATAAGCAAACATTTAATCACGGAATCCCAAAATACATATTATTCAAATTCGGTGGTTAAAGACTAGATTCAACTGAGACCTCAAATTAAATCAAGGGATTACACAAAAACCTTCATGCGTTTGATTAACACAAATTCAATTAAACTTAGAAACCTCTAAAAATCTAATCGAACGTATTAACTTTCTAAACCACTTAATTAACCTTACTTTTTGAAAATCAATTCATGCACTTCAATCGAAACAAAACAATGAATTGAATTGCCTCTCAAAAATAAATCGAACAAAAACCTTCACTTCATGATATTAATCAAAATGGAGAGAAACAAGAAACCAGGAAACCCGAATTCAAATATAAAATCTACAAACCGATTCTCATGAATGTTGCATTCCGTTGATCCTTGAACTAGATAAACGAAACTACTCCTCCATGGATGGAAGCCCACGAAAATAAAAAAAAAAAAAAACTATTCAAAAAAATGAGTCCCCAAGTAAAAAAAACGCGCCTAAAAAAAACTCTCAATCTTTTATTCCAATCTGACTTTTCAAATCTCCCGCAAAAAACTATAACTTCCTCCTTCAAATTCTCCCAGGAAGCGTGTCTATTATGATTTGTAATTGATCTGTCATTCAAGCCACGGATGTTAGCTTTCAAATGCCACTAGAATGAGTCGAATCGGACATCTGTGGGCCGAGATATGACCCAAACACTGCACTAAGGTCCAGAATCCGTGAATTGCATCTTCCAGCCCAGTTTTGGTCCAATTCTGTTTCTGGATGCTATGATTCAGCCTTTAAATCTCCATGAGTGTTGTAGGCCCATCTCTTGGCTTTCAAATGCAATTGGAATCACTCAAATCCGATAACTACAGCCCGAGATATTACCTACACAATAAGCAAAGGTCAAAAAGCTCTAAAATCCGAAAATTAACAAAGTTTAACAATTAAGCCCAATAATATAAAACTCAGCCAAAACAATACAATTAAGCACAATTCACAACTAATTAGGCTTATTACAAAACGATCACAAGTGTATAAAAATTCATTGATCACTAACACCTTTGATTGGGGCTCAATACCACACACGTTGTATCTGTAGGGCAGGAGCTATCCGGCGACCACTGAGTAAGTCCCTGAGGTTGAGGGCATCAGGAAATTGTTATCACAGTGCCATAGTAAGCGTAGATACATGTAGTGAACGCACATGTGTGTGGATTATTTGATGGTGCAGTGAACGCACCTGTTTGTGAATTGTTATGAAATGTCAAAAAGTAGTATATGTGTTGTGTGATGTATGAATTGAATCTTGTGATAAAATATGTGTAATGTGTGAAGGTGAGACTTTGTGCTTGCATGTGATAGTGTAGAGTACTCACCTTTACGTTTATTTTTTAAGTGACCAAGACAATCAACATCAGACTCAGTGAAAAGATGGATGATCATGCTATAGGACTCAGAATATTTATTTTTGGAACTGAAATTTATTAATTAAGTCCTATAGCAATGATTGATTCAAATTTTTAATTCATCCTATTTTGAAATACTTTCACAAACTATGTATTAAGAACCGTTTGAATAAAAAAAATTATTATTTCTATTTTGCAAAATTTATTTATTTAAAAATTAAATTAAGGTGTTACAGGATGAGGCACACAGGTTAGAAGAGGAGCAGATCCAATGGAGAGTTAGGGTTGAATCTAGATTGATTTGAGTAAATTTTAAGATTTTGGGTAAGATTTCTGGATCAGGGCTAACCCATAGATAACTCTACCTTAACCCATATATTATGGGCTAAATAACTTAAGGCCAAATTATTATTTTTAATTAATATAATATTTAAGGTTGAATGGGTTATTTTAGAGTTAGATAGGGTTGGCCTCGAGCCTTGACCCTTTTTCACAGCTCTAGCTTTAATTAGTATGCTACTTGATTACTTCCGAAATCAATAAATCCTTGGGTAATTGAAAACTAGAACTCCCATTCCTCCTAATTAAGTTCAATATCAAAGAATTTTATTTTATTTTTTACTTAATTAAGTTTACTAAAAGACTTATAATTGACAAAATTGATGAGCTTACATTGAATGTTAAAATGTCAATCATGGTTATTTTTACGCCCACAAATTGAAAAGTTTAAAATATTTCCAAGCCACACACATCAAAATGTTGGATGTATTTGTCAGGACATTTCTTGATGTCAAGAAAGTAGCCATCGAGTTTGTGACCTTTGAACAGTGGTAAGACTAATGATTTTAATAGTTGATAGTTGCTTCTATCCAATTTGATAGAGTAAAAAATGGAGACAACATTTCTTGGGCTTGAATTCGAGATTTCCATGGTGTGAAAAAAAGACCCTTAATACTACGAGAGAAAAACTATACAAAGGTGAGATGGTTTTGTGTCATTGTCTAGAGTGTATTATACAATAGAGGGGTTAAGCTTGTAATCAAGGGAAAAATACAAAAGTTATAAATATATAGGGATACATAAAATATGACACTGAGGCATAAAGATCTGAAGATAATTTTTGAATTTACAATTTTTCAATATAAGCACATTTGTTATTTTCTAATATAGGCACATGTATCTTAATTAGATGTTTCAATCTTGGATGAGACTAATTATTTTCTTTAATTTATATCGATAATACATACTATATTTATTAATAATATAATTTAAATATACTAACAATGTAATATATTTTTTTTACTGTTATCCAATTATGAATTGTCATATTAAAAAAATTATTGATTTTTGTAATAATTATGTATAAAAATTATATTTATAATATATTTTACTTGATTGACAGTGTGAGTTATTCAAAATTAAACTCATCTATTAAATAAAGCAAAATGAAGATTTGTAAAGAGCAAAATGATGAAAAATTATTGAACATTGATTGAGAAATTATTTAATTGTGCCTCTTTTAATAATCTAAGAACACAGAATGACGAGTCCTAAACTTAACAAAGCTGCTCCTTCTTGTGATACCACCATCTCCAACTGTGGGAAAAAGAAGATAAAAAACATTAGTTGAAGTGCAAAGGTCGGGTATCTTCATATGGGTTTAAAATGTTGTGGTGGAATATTTATCCTTCGCATTAATTTAAAACAATGATAAGATGATTTAAGCTTTTCTACTAACTTTTGTTTGTTCTTTCTCCAGGTATGCAAAGCTCTTTCTAACTCTAAAAAAAAAAAAGTAATACCCATAAATAAATACAAAAATCATGGCAGATGTTCCAATAACATTCTTTAAAGTAGGAAACTTTTTAATATTTTTTTTATGTTTGATTTATAAAACAAGTAGTTTAAAAAGTGTTTCTAAGAATAAAATTCTTCAAAAATGTGTTGCTCACCAATAGTAATCCCATCTGGGTTTAACTTTGGTCATGCGGTTTTCACCATGCGGATAATCAGTTTGAGCCCTTCTGGCATTTCTGAAAGCACAACAACCAATGGAATATATGCCTATGAGAAAAACGAGCACGACAATGTTAAGAACAGAGATCTTGTGCCAGTCCCTTCTAATGTTTTCAAGTACACCAGCCTTGCAAGAGTCACAATCGTAGCACAGCAGTGTGGGAGCATTGTTCCAACGGTAGCAATCTTGATCTTGGGTCACTATTGTTTCCATGTTGTAACTGCACCCTGTTGGTGGCTTACAACATCCTGACTGCACGAACCCAAATTGGGATTAGCGTTCATCAATTTCGTTTTTGGATTAAATTTGGCACTAATCAATTCGATGACAAAGCAAAAGAAGGAAATATTTTTTTTCTTTTGATATATTAAAATATAAGAATAAAATTTAAAGATGTAAAAGATGTAATAAATAATATATTTGTGACAGAAATATAAAAAAAATGAATAGAGCCTAAGGAATTGAAATATTGTGAATGAAAATCAAAATTGTATTTGATAAGTAACAAATAAGAGTAAACTTAATTTGTACAAAAATAATGGATCGCGCTTGAACCAAAACTAATGACAGGCAAATTATTTTATGAAGTTCTTTAAAATTTTAAAATAATGAAAAGGAATAAATGAAGGATATTTAAGAGAGGAAAAAAAGATGTGAAACAATCTGGATTTTCTACATAATCATGATTAATTTGAGGTTCTCTTCTTGAGTAACATGTGATAAGTTTATGTTAGAAGTGAGCAGAGATAATTTAATTATTTTAATATATAATTAGTAAGCCTCATAGTCAGCTATGATAAGTTCTTACGTAACAAAAAATATGTCGTTTTTCTTTTAAGAATGATTGAATCCCATGAGTATCGTCCATCTCTCATATTTACTAATTCAGTTGGTGAAGTTCTTTCTACCCCACAAATATGAGAGGGACAAGATAAAATTTAGTTGACGGTTATAAGCGCCCTTGCAATTAAGAGGATTAAAGCATAAGAAAAAGGGCCCAAAATGATTGAAAGCAAGAAGGGTGAAGATATAATTTACTCTATAACATAAAAAAAAAAAAAAAATTGCTATGAAAAATCATATATATTACATTCCTTAGTATAGTTGCAAAGAGATAACAAGAGAAAGAAAAAAAAAAAAACTCATTACCTTTCAAGTCATTTGATTCTAGTGAGCTGGTAAATTAAAATACTCCTAACATTCTTAAAATTAACTTCATATTTATTTCAACCTAATTAAATACTTATAAAATATAATTATCATTTTTCTTCATAACATAAGGAGAACTTGTAGTAAAGTTTATATTCAATATTTGAATATAAACATTGATTTCATTAGAATTTATGATTTATTATAATCTACTTTATTTCATTTAAATTTGTTTCCTTTGTTATAATATGATTCAATTATGATAATATAATTTATTTATTTTTATTATTATAATTTATTTTTCCTTACTTACTTTTAAATATATTTTCTTATAAATAAAAACTTATGTAATTCAAAACGATGAAATTGAAAGTTGAAGAAAGTTAGAGTTTTCTATAAATTGTAAGAGCTTATCTTTATTTATTTTTTTTGCGCTAAAGAACTATTTTTATTTTATTAAAGAAACTTGTGATAATCAACTCATAACAATATAATTCCCTCAACCTAAATATTAAGGTGGTTCTATTATCCATTTCATATCATTTAGTAATAAGAAATTTAGTATTTTGAATTTTAAGTGTAAGCTTTCTTTATTATTTGAAAAAAAAATTATAAGAGTTCACACAAAAAAGTTGAGTGGTAAAAGAAAAGAATAGTAATATATAAAAAGGACCAAAATTGACAAACAAAAGTGAAATCCTATTATAAGATTTAAGAAAATGCAACATTCATTTTAATTGATGCATTGACCAATTATCTTGAATATGTGAACAATCAAATGGTAAAACAACTTGTTACTAGAAAAACTCATTCTAGCTAGAAAAGAAAAAAATAAGCTAAATGGAGACTTAATCAAGATAAATGAAGTTCAAAGAAAATATCTCTCATGTTAAGTGTGTAACATGATTATAGATGGAAGAAGTTACACTAATATAACTAGTATTATACAATAGTAAAGAAATTAAACCTGAGTATCAGCGAACATCCTCTTCTTTACAAGTTGCAATGACTTAATGATGGTGATAAATTAAAGATTAACATATAAGTTCTCGTGTCTTTATTGATTTAAAGTATAAAGACGAGGTTTTTTTGTGATATAGTGCCTATTCATGTAAGATATATACCATTGGATTGTTAATTATAAGGTATTTTTTTATATAAAATTTTAAGTGATGTTAAACATGATTCGAGGATAAATCTTTTTGAAAAAAGAAGGAACAATAAAAATAAAATAACAAGTAGTGATTAAATATGGATACAAATTAATTTGAATTCTCTAAGTGATCAATTTAAATTTCAAGTAAATTTATTAGAAGAGAACAAGTTAAAAACTTCAAGAAAGCTATAAATGAACAAATTCAAAAAGCTTGGACTAAAAATGAATCTACTAAAGAAGATTTTGCTTAGATGCATTAAAATAAAAAGATAGATTTCATTAAGATTTGTTATTTATTAGAATCTATTTTAATTTATTTGAATTTGTTATTATAGGATTTGTTTTCACTAAATAAATAATATTAGAATTTATATTAGATTAAATTATTTTTTTATTACTAGAATTTGTTTTTGATTATTTGAATTTATTTTCTATTATTTGTTTTTTAACATGTTTTCTTATAAATAAGAAGTTATGTAGTTGAAAAATGTGAAGCTGAAAGTTAAATGAAATTATCGGGCTTTTTTTTTTTATCTAGACCACGAGTATTTTATCGCAATTTTTTTTCTATGGGTTTTTAGTAAAGTTATATTCAAATACGAAATTACAAGTTAAGTTGAAACAATATCCTGCTCATTGATCTAGTATTTGGTGGTAAAATTATTTTCAAATTGTGAGAGTTTTTATTTTTTTTTTGGACTAAAAAATTTAATTACGACAATCAAATCATAACTTATCACTCACCCTTTCATCTCTTTTTTGCGTCAATATCTCTCTCAACTTGAATAAATGATGATCTTATTTTTTGTTTCATATCATAAAGTACAAGAGTGACAATTGTGTCCAATTATCTACAAATTATCCAAACTATCTGAATATATATATATATATATATATATATATATAATCAATTTATCTATTTGTAAAGTAAAATAATTAAATTCATAAAAATACAGTTGTACCAAATATTGAGAGAGAAAGTGATTAATAATTTAAATTAAAAAATAAAACAAGACTTTCATAGCTAAATTTTCTTCTTTATTCAAGACCTTCGTATGTGGGTAATTTTCTGGGCAATTTTCTTTTTCAATCTTTTTAATTAGCATAACACATAAACGACAATCCCTTATTTCTCTCTTGCAAGCATAATCCACGAAGGGACCAGTTAAGCGAAGAAAAAAGAAAAAAGAAACACCAAAACGGATAGACATGCACAAATCCGCCGAATAGATGCGAGAAGAAGCTCAAGACAAAATAATTTTGAAATTATAACCTCATCATTCCGTCTTGGCTTTTTCACTTTTCTTTCTTATGCTTTTCTTTTCTGAAAATATAAATGTTGCTGGATTCCTTCTATCCCTATATCTTGATTTTTGACATTTATAATAGTTTTAATATTCATTATTGAATTGATAACCTCATTTAACTGTACATCCACTGTTTGATGAATTGCCAAAATTTAGAGCGAAGTAGTTAGATTCATGGACCGAGAGAGAGCAAGTAGAAACCGAAAATTAAGAGATTAAATAAAAAAATTAAAGTTAACAAAATTATTGACAAAAAAAAAATATAGAGAGAGAGAATTTAAAGAGAAAATTAGAAATAAAAATCAAAACATAATCATTTTAAATTTAAATTATTTAGATGATCCAAACTCTAAATTGAACCAAACCATCCAATTGCCAAACTGAATAAAGTATAATAACAATTAGAGAAACAAACTACTGATTAGTGTACCTGTATTGGAGACATATCCCTCCGCACGTAATCAAGAGGGGTCCAAAAGGCAAGCTTAGAACAAGTGTTAGAGCCCAAAATGCAACTCCTTATGGATCTCCAATAATGAGGATCATTGATCCGATTCCTCAACCATGGTGAATAATCCTCAAGACGGTACTCCTTATAGACCCTACCGGGCACTTCCACTCCCCCTCCCTGCCCAGTCACAACAAAGCCAAATACGGTAAAACCAAATAGTGTAGCAATAAGGAAAAACATCACCACCAAGTATACCCAAAGCGCCCAAGCCACTTGAAAGCATGCCCCTATGAATCCTGCAAGTGAAATCACAAGCACAACAAAACCTATAACCAGAAGTGGGGTTTGAAAAAAAATTTCACAGGTTGTGGTGCTCCTTGCCATCCATAGACCCGCACCAATGATGGGTATTGATGCCAAGAGCGTAAAGAAGTTCAATAATCCGATCACTGTGTTGCTGAACCGTTGCATTTCTCTCACCTTAGCTTCTCTTTCTTTCTCTCTCTTCCCACTCTACCTATTCTTTCGGTTGTGATTCTTGCATGGTCTTCTGCTTTCTTTATCTTAATAGGGACATGGAAGCCCTCGTTTTTTATTTGTTTATGTCACTGCAAAAAGCTTCGAGAATTTTATCATTCCTTTCTACTTTTCTATATGTTCTTGCTTTCCAGTATTAGGAGATTCCGTAACTTTTTTTTATTTTCTAAAATGTTACTTGGATACCTACTTGGATATATAAATTTATATTTTTAATGAGAAATGAGAATAGAAGAGGAAGCAATAATAAATGTGATAAGGAATGTAACGTGATAGAAAAAAGGGAAAAAAAGGTATTTTTATTCTTAGCTATTTTATTCACTCTTTCAAAGTGGAGATATCCTTGGGGCATATATCCTTGCTAATCAAAGAGTATCCATGAAATAAATGGAAAAAGCTACTCTCGAATGGCATTGGAAGTGACACTTATGTAGTAGCCCTGAAATTAATTTACACTTTTATTCATGCAAAATAGAGGTTATCATGGATCAAACAAACAAAAATCTTATGAGTCATTTTGGGACTTCAAGTGATTGAGTTAAGTATGATTAAAAATTAGTGTTATGATCATTATCTGTTTGGATATTGAGAAATGTTTTTAAATCTAACCGATCCAATCGAATAAGTTTTTTTCAATTTTCCATTTAATTTTTTTATTAATGTTTTAAAAAATAAGAGTACATTTAAAATATGTACTTGTATACACAAATGACAAACACAGTGAACCAACCTCATTAGCCTAGCCAGAGTTTACTTAGTTTATTGGGTTTTTGGCCAAAATAGGGTAGAAATAAAAAAAAATTACCAAAATAGGGTATTCTTGAAACATTTTCTCTTCTGTATCAGGGGATATTTTTGCTACGTCAATATGAGTATTGATTCTTAATAGATAAATAAAGAGTGTCAGTCTCTACATAGCCGACACTTTTTTTATTATTATTAAAAAATAAGTGTCAATCCTTTAAGAGTCGACAGTCACGTTAACGTGGTAAAAATAACTTCAAACAAGAAAAATATTTATGGAATGCCCTATTTTAGTAAAAAAAAAAAATTTATTTCTATCCTATTTTAGCTAAAAACCCTAGTTGATTAGAATTGGACCCAACCTGGAATAATTAATTTAATTAGTTCAGATTTTACTTTTGAGCAAACTCAACACAATCTAATTAGGTATCATTCTCAATTAGGTTCCGGAAATATGTCTGATTATTAGTATAAAATAACTTTTCAAAGTGATAACAACTAAGAAACTTTCCGGTTAGCATTTTTTATTTTAAATATATAATTTTAGTCTCTAAATATATAAATAGATTAATTTTAGTCTCTAAAGATATAAATACATTAATTCTAGTCTTTCAAACTAGAAAAACATTTTTTTGGAATTGCTACTATTACTATTTTATGATATGTATGCATTTAGTCATCACTTTTGGAACCATTTTGATGGTGTAAGTAATGAGTTATAGTTAGATGTATGTCATGTCATTAATATGTGATAACAAACTTTACTTTCAAAAATTTATAAATATTAAAATTAACAAAAGAGATTCTGTAGAATATATAATCTCGAACATATTAAAAAATAGTGCATAAATATGTTATTATGTAATAATTGATCGTAAATTATTAGCACATTCCAAATTTATAGGAACAAGAAATAATCCTAAACATTTAGTTGCCCACAAAAAAAAAAATATTTTCTCAGTTATTCCAATTGCGGTGATACAATGTCCATATTTATCCGTAACTGATGTAATAAGAAAATTTGCAGTGGCATCAATTCCCTTGTGCATTTGAAGAAGGCCAGAAAAGAATTTACAAAAACTAATGCCCTTTGTGTAGTTTACAAGTGAGAGTGATGTTTGAGCAAGACCATGGTCCAGTGCTCATATTCTCTCAAAGATGCCCTCACTTTTTAATTCTCGCTTATTATCTTATACGAGCTCTCAAACATCCAATTTTATCCAATTTTACTTTTATAGAAATAAATATAATTAAAAATTTAATATTATAAAAAAAATTATAATATTATAAAATAATAAAAATATAGTTAAAAATAGAAAATATAATTTATTCTAATAATTTTATTAAATAAATAGTATCAGAAATAATATCATTTCAATATATAAAATAAATTTAATATGATTCGAAAAGCAAATTTAAAAGTTAAAACCTCTTCAATTATTATAATAAAAATTTTTAGGAATTAGACAATTACACAAATAATTCTCATTATTCACATAAAATAATGTCAAAATTATTTTAAAAAAATACAGCAATAAATAATAGTTTCTTTAAAAATTATAACTAAAATAAATTTAAAATAAAATACACCTAAAAATAAAATAAAATAAATTTCCTTTCATAAAAGAAAAATAATAAAAATATTTTTTTCTTTTAAATTAGAATATTAAAATAATTTAATAATAAATAACTTATTTATCTTAATAAAAAAATAATAATAAATTTATATTAGTTATAACAAATCGGCCTTTTTTATAAAATTTTATATTAATCAATAATTTGTTAGGTAACATTACTTCATCTTATAAGGACAATAATTTACACAAAGGGATATGGAATCATGTTCGACAGAATTTGTTTTATCTGCTTAAATTCAAAACTCTTTGATGACTCCTAAACCTCTCACTCCTCCTCCTCGTATGTCCTTCAAATATAAAGTCATAAGTGCTAAGACTATTCTGCCTTCACGTCCATAAGAGAATCTCATTGTGAAAGGGCTTGTTCAAATTGAGTTAGAAGGTGAAGATTGACTTTATCCCAAAGTCTTAGTCGTGAATTCAATAATATCTAAATTTGTGCCCCATGGATAGAGGTTTTAGTTATCAAGCTCTTGGGAAAACATTTGGGCTAAAAACTTATGTAGGACTGTTCAAATAACCAGTTAAGACCAAATTAAATCTTGAATCTAACCACGCTGTTAACTAATGAACTAAACTTATATGAGAAAAGCGAATCAAAACTATATGTATGAGAGTCTGGTTTGAGAACCGAACTGTTTTTAAATGAAGTTTGGTTCACTTCAATGGAACCTTTTATCAATTTTCACTCTTTCGTTGTCTTTTTCCTCTTTCTTTCAATTTGTTAATCTTTCTAACAATTTTCACTCAGTGAAGGAAAGATGAACTGCTATAAGACTTAGATTGTATTTTAAAATTATGATGTAACTGAATTGGTCTTGTAGCAGTCTTTGATATAAATTTGTAATCCTTTATTGTTTGAACTGTTTTATGAAACTATATGATGAGACCTTTTTTTATTTAAATGAAAATTTTATTACTCCCATTTTGTAAAATTATTACTTGGAAATTAAATTAAGGTGTTACACTTGATTGCACCCAAGATTGGTTAAAAGGATCATCTTTTTCATTGTTCTCCAAAGTTGATTTTGAGCAAGTTAAGAGATTTGAGCAAGGTAACTTAACATTGATATTTTACATATTTTTTGTTATGTTATATTTTAGGAAAGTAATGAGTCAATGGCATGGTCTTTTGTTTGTTTGTAGATGTTGTTTCTCAACATGGTGTTCCTTATTCAACAACTATTAGTCTTGATGATTGAAGGAGTTTATGTTTAGGATCATTATGTGTTGAGTCTCTATAAATAATTTTGGTTTAGACTTTTGCATAATGTGAACTTAGAAAATTTTTTAGTTTATGTTTGTCATCATGTACTTCTATTTGATTGAATTTTAATTTTTGTTGGCATATGTGAATTGGTTAGCTATTATGCACTCTGTATTGTCCTTAAAAAATGTATGCTTCAAAAATGTTTATGAGCTTGACATCATCTTGATCCATAGTATGTCAAGCATACTATGCCTTATATTAGTTCATGTTGTCATGCAACGTCACTGCTAGTCAACCATAAGAATTCCATGGTTCATGTTCATATTTTTTTTTTACTTTATATTGCTCTCTTGACATTCATTTGTTAGATTAAAGTGATTCTGCATGTGTAACGGATAAACTTAGCCTTTTCGGTTCAGTGTAGTGATGTTCCATGATACAATCTGACAAAGCATTTCATTTCCTAATATATTGTCAAATCTGTATATACATATATATATATATATATATATATATATATATATATGTATGTATTATTCTTCTTAAATTGTGTTGTATATGCTTGGACTATATATATGAATTTTCATATGTTGGAATATAAATATGTGAACTATATAGTTGTTGAACAAAGAGCCGTGCATTTGCAGTGTTGTGTGGTTGCTTTGTTTGATGCAATTAGCAGTGCGGGTTTATGATAAATCATTAAGTGTGTTATGTGTGTAATAACTTAGGGATTATAGCACATGATTTGTAGAAGTTATAGATTGAATAATGATGTTTGGTTCAATATGAAGTAATGTATGTGGACAACTTTTGTTTGATTAAAATTGTATAAGTAAAATGGTATGAATTTAGGCATTGAAATTGATTGGGTTGATTAAATAAAAAATGAAATACATATGGTTAAATGATAAATAATATATATAAATAATTTTGTCTAGTTAAATTTTTTAAGAATGAAATATTACTATTTTGTTACATGTTGTATTAGAAAATGTCTCTGCATTATTTTGATTATTCTATAAATTTTAAGAATTTTAGTAGGGCAAGGAATGCTCACACTTACAAACATTTTTAAGTAAGAAGAAATAAAGAAATTAATACGTTCTAGGATCATACTTGCAAGGGACGATAAGAAATGAATTGCTTTGTTAAGACCGATTATTTTGAAGAATATAATTATATTGATTAAGTCTCTAATTAGAAGTTGAAGTATTTTAATAAATCTATTATAAATGATAATTCAAGATTTATGGGTAATAATTAATAGTTAATTATTTAAAATCTTAATTTACATCTAGTACTAGTTAAAAATTTATTTTTTAAAAATATTTTGATTGTATCAAGAGATCAAAAAATATATAATGTAAAATTTTAGCTTTCATTCTAATTATAAATTTAAATTATGAATGCATGTTATTTTATCTATTCATAAAAATTTTGTATAGACAAAATTTTAAAAATTGGTTAATTTCTTTTGGTTATATTCATACATTTATACAATTTTTTAAAATTATTCAAAACTTATAAAATTTTCTTTAAGTTTTATTTATATATATATATATATATATATATAATTCAATAAAATTTATTTAAATTATAGTAAAAATGTTATACTATAGGTCCTTTAGCTAATGGGACTTAAGAAACCTCGTCAAAATTAATATCAAATAAATTTTTAAATCTTAAAATAATAAATTTATAATTTCTAAAGAAAATTAAAATGATTTTTTAAAATATAATTTAAGATAAATAAAAATATTTAGTAGTATAATCTAATTAGAATTTATTTAAGGTATAATTGTTTACATTATCGTATTAGTAAAATTTATTTAATTTAAAAATTATAATTACAGTGTATTTTAATCAAAAAATGATATAATTTTTCTACTAACAGTAAATTAAAATTAAAATCGTAATGTTATCATTAATATATTTTAAATCATTAATAATGTAAAAATAAAATGTTATTTATTTTATAAAGTCACGGAATCTAGTTTTTTACAAATATTAACAAGGGGGCACCAAGCACAACACTCGGAGCTGAAGAGAATTGCGGAATAAAAAACAAAAAAACAAAAAGTTGAGGGCATTGCATTGGGTGAGAATTGGGAGACAAAAAAGTTGACGTGATTGCGTAGCCTTAGTGGTTAAGTTTTCAAAACGAAAACATGCAATTGCGTATCCAACATTCCTCGCTCTGCCCCTTGAAACCCGCAGCTACTGTATGAGTAGGGCTTCGTCTGTTGAAAGATGATCGCATTAAGCAAAAGACAAGTTTTTCTATTCATCACTATCGGATTCCAAACAATTATTTTGCTATTCATTTGTATGGGTGTTATATATATATATATATATATATATATATATATATATATATATATATATATACACACTTTAATATTATAAAATTGAATTTATAATTGCTACTCTTCATATTTGTATGCTTATTAGAATAATGATATTACAAGTACTTGATATTTGATAATTTTAAGTTGAAATCTTGTTAACTGATTCAATACTTAATAGATAAAGATTAAAGGCAAAGATTTTTTTCTATTTGTTTAATTTGTTAGTAATTAAATTTCGACAGAATAGTTTTAAGAAATAATTTTAAGTCCAAAAAATTTTATAGTATAAATTTATTTAAGTTTCTACTTTAAAACATTTATAAACCTTGTATGGTAATTAGAATAATGGTCTATCATGTGTCTAACATGTACCAGTGCTTAATTAAAAAAATTTATTAGTTAATTGAAAACTTAAAATACAAAAGTAAATCTTCGGAACTAATATTTATTCGTATAAATTTTTAAAGACTTTAATGATAATTCTTATCGAGACTAATTATACATATAGTAACTTTTAAAAAAATTAATTTGAGTCAAATTTAAAATAAAATTTGAAATAAAAAATGTAATTTAACAAATATATATATATATATATATATATATGTGTGTGAATATATGTAAATTAATTAATATTATATTAAAATTTAAATAAAAAATGTTAGTTTCACTGTTTAAAACTGAATTTAAGTGATTAATTATAATAAAAATTTATTTATAATATTTATCATATTTTTATAATTTTAATGTAATAAATATTTTTTTGACTTAATAAAATTCAATGATTTAACTCGATCTATGGAATTAAACTTGATATAAAATTATAAACATTAAAGATTAAAAATGATGTTCAAAAGAACACTGTTCGTGTGTCGCAACGAGTGCGTTGCGTTTGGTTTGTCTGTCGCTTTTCCTTTTTCTTTCTCGAAATCTTCAAAGGTTCTCTCTACAAACGTCAAACAAATCTTCAAATAAATAATCGGAAGCGCCAAACGAAAACGGCTAAGGTCAAAAGATCACAGCTTCTCTTTTTCAAACCTTTGTATAATTCTATTTGTTCCTTTAAATACTTAAATACGAGTTTTTACATCAGATTTGTCGCACATAATCCAACATGAAATTTGTAGCAATTAATCAACATGCAAATAATTTGACTTTAGTAAAAGTTATCATGGGTTGAATTAATTTCACTAATTTATATTATCAGTTATAATTAATTTTTAAAATTAATCTCGCTTTATACTTCAAATTAATTATCAGGGTCTATGATTTTTTAACCTATTAACTCAAATTAATTTTTTATATAAAAATTAGGTGAGTTTAGTGCTGAAAACTCATGAATAACGACATATGTAAAATTCAAATAATTTTTATAAAAATAATAATAAATTATTCACCAACAAAGTATTTACGTTGATAGTAGAGTTTAAATCTGTGTCCTTGTGAGATACGAGACTTGAACATAAATATTAAAAATATAAAATATAAAAATAAAAATATATTTATTATTTTGATGCTTATTTTAAATCTTATTATTTTAAAATTTATGACTCTTATCGATAATTTATTAATAAACTATGAATCATGATTTTCCACAAATTTATAGTTTTTTAATTTAATTTCATAACTATTAGTTTTTATAAGATACAATATTATTTTCTTTGTAAAAATATGAAGAAAAATTAAAGTTTTAATTTTAAAATATATTTTTAATAAATTATGATTTATAAATATCTTGTTTTAATTAAATTAATATAATCTATGTTTTTTTATAAAAGTTAATAATACAAATTTTAACCTTTTAAATAAATTTATGATAAAATATAAAATAAATTAATTTTTAAAATATCTTCTATCAAATTATAATTTTAATATATTGAGCATGTGAATCAATTAACAAGAAATTATTTTTGCTTACCTTATGATCTTAAGTTTATGCAGTTATGTTAAATACTCAGTAAAATAATTTTATCTCTTATAATAATTTTACTTAACTTAAATTTTATGTAAAAATTATATGTGATTTAAAAGAAAGTTATAATTTTAATATATATATATATATATATATATATATATTTATCATGTTTGATAGTATAAAAATTAATTAATTATACATGATAAAACATTCGTATTGTTATCAGATATATTTTCAATATCACTTTTTAAAATGCTGATCATTCCAATCAATTATATTAATTATGAAATTATAAATCAAACGGACAATATCATTTATAAGTTATAACAACGTAATGTTATTAAAAATTTATATATGTATTATAATAAATTTGTTTGGCTAAAACTTTTATTCACTTAAATAGTTTTGACTTATTACTCTTGTTTTAAATATTTGTGTTTTTCTATTGTCAACATATATTATTCATTTTTAAATTTCTATACCAAAAAAAGTTACTTAGTTACTTAAAATGTTCTTTATATGCCCAAAGTCAACACTATCTTTAGCTTTTGTCCTAAATTAACAACTCTTTCAATCACCTTTCCAAATTTTGTTGGTTAATTTCTTTATTAATTGAGCAAGCTTGATTTGTGCATGCATAAAAAACTGTATAAAGTAAAAAAGAAATTGTATATTTTATTAAATAATAGAAAAGGAAAATTTTAATTTTAATTTAATATATCCAAAAAATTAAACTAAAATTTAATTCATAATTTTACACCATTTTAATTTTTTATTTATTATATTCTGCAATAGTACTTGTAAGATTTATAAATTAAGTTCTTTTTAGTATTTTTTTGTTACTATATATAAAAACATAAATTTGTTTATTTAATATATATAAAATATCTTATAATTAAATTGTATGATATAATGCCTTTTATTTTTTTATTTATAGTAAATAAAATGCATAAAATAAAAGAGAAATGAATAAAAAATATTTGGATCAAATCATTCATACATAAAAATTTTTAAAATTTTAAAATTATATTACTATGGACTTACATTTTGTCACTTTGAATTATATTTTAAATTATAAAGTAATAAAATTATTTTTAATAAATATTTAATTTTAAAAAATTTACAATATTTTATTTACAATAATTTTTTTTAAAAAGATCATATCTATTTACTACTTTAAATTTAATATATTAATATGCAATTGACTTTTATTATTTTAATATTTTTCCATATATTAAATTATTCTAAATAATAAAAAATTAATACTTTTTTATTGCATATTTGAATATACAATTTTAAGTATTAAATTTGCAATAATTATTTTTTATCATTCATTTAACAAATAAATATTTATTATTTTATATTTTTATATTAATTTGTACTTTCTTTGGTATAGATCACATGCATAATCGTATTGAATACATTCATAAAATAGTGGAATTAGCTCTTTCAGTGACAATTTCTCCTATTCACAATATTTAAACTTGAGAATTTTCTTAAGAAGGACTAAACATGTATCATTTGAACTAATCCCTCTTACTATATTAATCTATATTTGAATTTAATTATTTTAAAATATTTTTATAAATTAAAATTATTTTAAATAATAGTAAAAATAATATTTTTTAATACATATTTTTTTTCATTTTTAATATAGTAATAATTATTTTCTTATTCAATAATAATATTTTCTAACATAAAAGTCTTCCATGCAATAAATATAATACATCTAATGAATTTCCATTATTATTAAAAATTAATATAAATATTTAACATTTAATATAATATTTTTAGTAAATTAATTATGCATACATAGAGATATAAGACATTTCATCGATTATCGACGGAAAAAAATATATAAAAAATTATTTAATTTTGTTAAGTTGATGTTTGTGAAATTGTAAGTCATACATTTACCTATTTTTCAAATTGATTGTGCATTTAAATTTACTCATTAGAAATGTGTGAAATGAATATGTATGTTATTTTTAAATAAACATATATTTTTAATAATTAAAAAATGTAAGTTTTAAAGTGATATTATATATGTATTTTCATTAAAAAAATGAAACTATATTTTTTAAATTACTTTAATTTAACTCTATAATCACAAAATATAAGATAATAAGAAATTTTTATAAATATAAACACAATTATTCATTAAAACTCTAAAAATTTATATAAGATAATAAAAAATTAAATAGCAACTTTTATCTAAATAATTTAGAATAAAATTAAGAAAAAAAAGAGAAATAGATAAAAGAGCATATAATTTTCAATCAATTTTAATCTTATATACAATTGTTATTTTCAGTCAATTTTCATCTTTAAAATATAGGTCGCTAAATGTAAAAAAAAAAAATTTTACAAATATCTCACTTTCTTAATACAGTACTCTCATTAATAATATAAAATTTAATTATTTTTTCACAAATATCTTTAACAGTAATGTTTAAAAAGGTGTTTTTTTGTTCCGGCATTAAGGTAATAAAATAGTTCATATTATTACCTTTTATAAAATCAAGCGACTAAAAAAGAAAAATCATTTATAAAATATAACTCTTTAAAAAGCCTTTGAAGATTCCTCGATTCAGTTATGCTATGGATTGATGTTTTAATGGATTGTAATTACACAAATATCATTATATTTGACGTAAAAAAAATATCATTGTAAATTTAATAAGTAAAATATTAAAGTATCATATCATTTTTATATATTCAATTGTTTGTGGTATTTTATGTAAAAGATAATAATTAAATAAAGTTATACCATGATAATAACTTCAAAATTTATACCATTATATAAAAGCATCTTAAACTTCGTTCTTAAACTTATAACCAAAGATGAGTGTATCTGGTTCATCATTTCAACCCCATTTTTCTCTCTATTTTCAAATCATTTTATATTTTTTAACATTTTTGTTAAATATTTTTAAAATTGAAAATTTTATTTAGAAAGTATATTGGAGAAAGTACAATAAATACCAATTTGAAACTATCATCGGAAAATTCCCACCAACCCAACCCCACTCATAATTATGTCTGGCTTTGTTACCCGCTAAAGTTGTTTTTGGTACAATACCCACCAAAATATTTATCTTCACACATACTGAACCAAACATTGCTCAGTAAAGACCCATTGTGAAACCACGTGTCCCACATTATATATTCTGTCACCAACTTTCCCTTTTTGCCCTCTTTCTTTTCCATAATTTCATTTCTTAATCTCCACTCTTTCCTTTACCATGTTTCACTCTCTCAGACAAACCCAGTTGTCACTGCCAATATGCACCTCGTCCTATATAAACCCACGTACTTTCCTTGTACTCTTTCGTGTCAAAAACACATTTTTTGCCACAAACTCATTTCAATAGCAATTATCCTCTTCACAATCTCTCCTTCCTTTATCCTCTCTCACCCAAACACAAATATTGCCTAGTTTACAAATTTTGTGACCCCTCTTTTGAATAAAGCTGCAAAATCTCATATTTTTGCTTTTATTATTTATAGACACAATTTTATTTTCTTCATTGGTGACAATATGAAGAAGAGAGCTTCTACAATTTTGAAGTTGCTAGCTGCTTTGAGCTCAATGGCCAAATCAAAATCTTTAGCTCTCAAGTCCAAAACAAACGCCATCAAGGCTCGGTTGATAATATTCTCACTTGTGATGAACAAGAAGTATGTGATGAGCACTATTTCTGATAAGTTCCAATCTCTTTTGGGTCATCATTCACTTCCCAAAGAAGATTGCTCGTTGGAACATGGCAGTGATGACCAGAACAAGGACACTGTGGTGTTCAATGACAATGCACACTCCAACAAGGTAGTGTCCAATCCTAATGAGACCCAAGTAGTGGTGGAGGACAAAGATCATGATGGCCATGAAAGTTACTATAGGTATGGAGAAGATGATGATGGGGGTGATGGCAAGTACCCGGATCTTACACACACAATGTTTGAGTCAGAGGGTTTGGATCTTGAAGGCTCTGTGATTGATTTGGTGAAGTGTTCAAAGGAAGAGGCAGGGCAAGAGTTCAAAATGGAGGATGAAATTGACCATATGGCTGATCTTTTTATTCAGAAATTCCGAAGGCAAATCCTCTTGCAGAAGCAAGATTCTTTGAAAAGGTACCATGAAACGATGCTCAAATGAGGTGCTTGAAACTTGAAACCCATGTTTACCATCGATATATATTGTTGGGTTAAGTTCATAAAAGCTCAAAAATCATCTCCCTTTGTTAAGTTTTTTCTCAAAGGATGTGGGAGAAACATAGGCACCAGTTAGTGTTTGCTTAGAATTCTGGCGAATCATATCTAGAAGAAGAGAAGAAGAGAATCATATCTAGAAGAGAACAAATTAAAATTTGGTGTCCATAATGTTCTTCATATTTTGTCTTCTACTTGTGTGCGTACACAAATTAATTTAAATTTTATATTTTCATTAGGACACTATTTTTGCATTAAAAAAAGAGCCATTTTGGAAAAGTGGAATGGTTCAATCCTGCACAGGAAAAGGCACTGTGAGAGGCACAAGCACAGGTAACGGAAATATTACGCGACCGTCAAAGTCAGAAAGGAAATCGCACGAACTAAAAGGCGTCAAGGAATAATGATTTGTGCACACACTTTAACACACGTCATCTAATATTTGTCCAGTTTATACTGCACACCCCGTCTCACAAATCTGAAATTGCCGCACCTTTGACACGTTCGATTTAATTTAAACGCTTTTTATTTTTTATATTTTTTGAAAAGAGAAGAGTAGAAAAGTGAACAAAAAGATAAAGAAATTATTAAAGAATATATTGATAAAAAGTTCTTATGAAGTATTTATATAAAAGTTTCAAATTTTTTTGTTTATTATAAGCGTGAATACCGAATTTTAGTTTAATTCTCATTTCAAATAAATAACAGTTGGTAATAAAATAAAACTCAAAAATTTTTAAAAAAATCTGAAAAATAAAATAGATAGATTTTTTTTGGAGTTAAGATAACTGAGTGAGTAAATATTTTTTTCACAGCCTTGTTGTTGGATTTTAAAAAAAAATACAATACAATGAGTTTTTAATTTTTAAAATAAAAATAAAAAATTACATTTCTTTAAAAAAAATTATTTCATTATTATTAAATAAATAATCTTTCAAAACTTACTTTTTTTTTTCATCTAAAATAATCTAGATTTAATCAGGGTCGCGCCCTTGAATATGGTAAATGACTAATGAGTTTACTACTAAAGATGTTTTGTATACACAAAAATTCAAACTTAAAATCTTACTTAAGAGATATTGAGCCGCTTATCACTCAAATCAACCTCATTTAGTTTTCATAACTTACTTTAATCTTTTGGATGTCTCATTTAATTTTCATAACTTACTTTAATCTTTTGGATATGTCATTGTGTTATATTTTATTTTTTGAGTCCTCACATTTTTTATGTTTTAGTGAAGTATTTTAAACTTTATTTCTGATCATTCCTTTTAAGTTGACTATATTATTATAATAATAAATGATTGAATTTTTATAAGATCTATTTAAGTAAATAGTATAATAATTTATTTAAATTTAATATTTTAAAAAATTTGAGTTCAATATTAATTTAAAATATAAAAAAAAGTTCAAAATAAAAATATTTGATTTTGTATTTTGTTTGAATTTTAAGTTTTACGTTGTTTTATTTTGCATTACTATCATTATGAATGGATTAAAGGAAGAAGAACCAAAGAAAAACATTCTGACCTAAAATTCTAAAAATAACAAAATTAAATTTTTTTTCTTTCAAACTAATTTTTTTAATCTTAAATTGACATTATACTTAAATTTTTAAAGATACAAAAGTCAAAGAACTTATTTTACAATTGACATTAAAATTCAACTATCGTTTATTATTTTAAAAAATAAAGACAAATTAAAAGATAGAAGCATGAATAAATTCTAAAATACTTATCTAAAATACAAAAATGTGAAAACTTATAAAAAGAAAAAGAAACAATAAGACAACACAATGATATATGGAAAATGTTAGAGTGAGTTTTAAAAAATTATTAATTTAAGATTAATAAAAAAATTATTTTAGTTTTCTTTCTTGAAAGATTTGTATTTTATTTAAAAAAAAAAATGAAAACACTCTGTATTTTATTGTGCTTGAAAAAATATCATAAGAATAAGAGTGAAAAAAAATGTAAAAATATCATATAAGAAAGGTTACATAGTCAAAAGAGTAAAAGGATAGAAAGAATATTATTTCTTGTGTTTCTGTTAAAATTTAAAGTTTATTATTGTGCTTAAAAAAAAGAAACAAAAAAGAATAAAAATTAAGGTGTAAAAAAATGTTAAAACATAAAGTAAGAATAATCATACAATCAAAATAATTATACTATCTTATTCACTCTTCTAAAAAAATGTAACATTATATTAAAATTAATTCACTCATCTAAAATACTAAAAAATATACTTTTTTAGAAATTAAAAAAATCAGATTTATTTTTTTATCATTATTTGAAATAAAAATATGAATAAAAACTCTTAAAATACTTGTTATCTAAATTAGAAATGTTAGCAATATATTTTTTTAGCACATTATCTATTATCAGTTAATATTTAATAAAATTATAAAAATATGACTGAAAATTATTAAATTAAGAATAGAATTTAATTATTTTTTTAGTATTTTTTAACAAATTTCTCTTTGTTCTAGGTCATATTAGGAATCATTTTGCAACAAGAAAAAATGCTAGCAATATTCTCCAACATATTTTTATTTATTAACTAAAATTTACAAAAAATTATAAAAAGTATGCGAGTCTCACTCTTAATTTAATTATTTTTGCTCTTAATTTAATAATATTTTTACACTTTTTTAATTTTTAATAAATTTTAGTTAATAATAAAATTATATTAAAAAAATATATTAAAGAATATATTTTTAACACTCTTTTAAGACAAAATGGTAAAATTTCATAAATATTTTTGTGTTATTTTTTATTAAAATTAAAATTTTATGTCAATAATTATATAATGAAAATTAATATTAAAAATTTAGAAATATTGTGAACATAAAATACTAATCTTAATTAAAAAGTAAATTTACAAATATTCTTAATATTATATCAATTTTATTTATCACGGAGATATAATTTACTTGAGTTGGGAATGCTGTGTTTATTGTCGGCTAGACGAAAAAGTTTACTACGGAGTTATGATAATTCGTATTGCGATGGGACAGTAAATAGGAACGTGTTATGTCCTCTCTCTTTCTATTTTTTTCTTCTTCTTTTTTTTATTGGTTTGATTTAATCAGATTTTTAATAGAATATTTTTAAATTATTTTAAATTTATTTAATTTGAATTATATTTTTTAAAATTATTTTATTAAATAATAACGTAATATGTTACTTTAAAATAATAACTAATGTGACATAGATACATAATATGATATTATTAAGAAGTAACAGGGATATTGTAAAACAGTTTAAATTTATGAGTATTAAAATATAGAAAAACAGTTAAAGGACTAATTAAATTAATCATATTTATAAAGATAAACTCATTTTAAACTTTTTAAATCAATAACATTAATAAGTAAATTATAAAAAAAATATAATTTTATGTTTATAGGATAAAGTTGAAAATATGAATTTAAAAAAATAAAAAAATAAATATACATTTTAAAGGATTAAAATTAGATTTTATTTTACTAACCAAGACTTAAAATACCTACAAAGATGTAACATTATTTTCCCGCATAATGATAGACATCAAGATATAAACTAAAAAAAAAAAAGTATAATTTAAACTAAAAATTAAAGTTTATTATCTTTTTTTTATAGGCAAAACATATATTCTTAGAGTTCAAGAGGAACTCAAAATCTATATGCATAAAGAAAAACTAATATTTACAAAGAAAAATAAAAAGTAAAAACATATTTATACAAAGTTAAAGACAGATACAATTTTGTGAGTTTAGATACCATTCAGCTAAAACAATAGTTTTTCCTTTACTAACAAATGATAGTCATTTCCAGGACCTTAGAATAATAGAATTTAGGACTTTTCTCTCATCCAAAACACCATAAGTACCACACTATACTTACACAAACAATCAATAAACATATCCCTTTTCTTTTACTACAACTAACATTAACCCAAGAAAGCAAGTGAGTCGATAATTCTGAAGGCAAAACTAGTGAGAATCTAAGTCAGCGAGCAATAAAGTACCAGATTTGAGATGAAACTGAGCACGTTAAAAACAAATGGGTTGGAAGTTCTTCTAAACCATGACAGAAGCAACAAGTTATATCATCAATTTAAACACCATGATCAATCAGTAAATCTTTATAGGGAAGTGCATTCAATAACAATTGCCAAGAGGGAAGGCGCAAGGCGTCATCCGTACATTGATCTACACTATTAGAACCACCAAAAAGTTCAAATAGTCATGAATATGTAGATTGCACTGAATAACAACCTAAAGAATTTGCCCTCCATACCCATTTATCTTCTTATAATACCTTAATAAAAACTCCATCTACAAGCTCCAACAAAAGATTAAAGTTTGAGATCTCACGTTGAAAGAGTCCTCTTCGCCAACTAACATCCCAAACCCCGTTAGTGCCATCATGAAAACCATTCTCCAATACATAAGATTTAACATTCCTCGCCACTGCAAACAATCGCGGAAATGCCTCACACAGTCACACCCTGCCTACCCACTTATCTTTCTAAAAAAAAAGTGTGCAAACTTGCACCCATACTCCTATCCAACTTCTCATTCAGCTATGAATTTCCTTGATGAATAACCTCCAGTAAATCACGCCACCACAAAGAACATCTGTTGTGGATTGATGGATGCTGAATAGAAGAAGCTAATATACCATACCTAACTTTCAACACCTGCACCTATAATGAACTAGAATAAGTAACACCTCGCCACAACCTTTTACCAAGAAGCGCCCAATTAAACCACTGCATATTCCTAATTCTCAAGCCACCATTCTTTCACGGTCTACAAACCGTTTCCCATTTCACCCAGGGGATTTTAGATCCATCCTTAACACTCTTCTATAAAAAAAATTTACTGGATAGTGACAATCTCCTTTATCTTCTCAACGATATCCCACGATCAAGACAATTGACTGAATCCCGTGAAACCATTTCATAGAAGTTCATTGATATCCTCTTTTTATAAAGCAAATAGACTTCAATTCTTGAATAATCGATATCACTTCTACTTCTATTGTAACAAAAGATTCCCCTTTTATGTGGAAAAGGCCTGTATCAATAATAATGATTTTACGTATGGACAATTCCTCAATATCTTGTTCATTCAGTAATTAAATCCTCTTGAATCCTTTTTTTTTTTTCTTTTTTCTTCCAATTCCAGTTTCAGTTAAACCCCCTTCGCACATTCACTAGTATATGAGGGGTGGGTGATATTATAAATCTGTGTTTTCTCTTTCTCTTTTTCACAAAAATGGATAGAAATTTCTCATCTAATTCGTATTTCAGAAAGATTACCATATATAACATAAAATTTCTTCGCCTATTTTTTCTAATCGAGAAAAAAATCTCTATTTGACAGGGTTTCTTCCTATACCTATGAATTCCATTGGACCCAAAAATAATGATACATTGGAAGAATCTTTTGAGTCTTCCAATATCAATAGGTTGATTGTTCCGCTCCTGTATCTTCCAAAAGGAAAAAAGATCTCTGAGAGCTCTTTCCTAGATTCGAAAGAGAGTACTCGGGTTCTCCCAATAACTAAAAAATGTATCATGCCTGAATCTAACTAGGGTTCGCGGTGGTGGAGGAATTGGATAGGAAAAAAGAGATTTTAGTGAACGTATGCATCAAAAGGTGCATGTACGGCTCTTAAGGTATAAGATTAAATCCTAATCAATCGACTTTATCGAGAAAGATTACTTTTTTTAGGCCAAGAGGTCGATAGTGAACTATCGAATCAACTTATTGGCATTCTGCTATTTCTCGAAATAGAAAAATATAACAGACCGACTTTGGTGTCTTAAAAAAGGATAACGAGTGCAGTGACATAGAATTAAAAACAACATTAATTAAAGTCACCCTGCCTCCAATCGATAAATACCTATGCTTCCATGACGCCAACTTCTTTTTAAGAGCCTCTAATACACCATTCCATGCACTAGGCTTCCTCGAGTTAACACCTAACTGTAACCCGAGATACTTTAATGGAAAACTACCAATCTTACAATGTAGGAACTCCGCAGCCAAGTTTTCAAAGTCATGGCCAATATTAATCCCTAATACACAACTTTTATGAAAATTAATTTTCATACCTGACATTAACTCAAAGCTACGCAATAGTGCTTTCAAAGTCCACAAGTTCTTAATTGAAGCCTCTCCCATAATCAATGTGCCATCCATAAACTAAAACAAAGAAATATCCGATCCCCTTACCCCAATTTTTACACCAGAGAATAACCCACAAGCCACTGCCTTCCGCATAAGAACTCCTAACCCTTTTGCTGCTGTGAATACCAATTTTTGCCTCCTGAGGATGACCTCCACATTTTTTTTTAAAAAAAAGTATAAAAATAAAATAAAATCTTTTACAAAAAATAGAAATTTTTTTTGAAGAAAGAGATCGATTCCGGAAATGAAAATCCTGCACTATGCAGGCTTATACCTCAACATAAAAAATCGTTCTAAAGCACGAGAAAGGCAAAATTAGAACTTTTGGCATTTTGTAAAAAACTCTAAACAAACCAATATAAAGACGCAAGTTAGGAATCCACCCAAGGGAGAGCTTTCAGAGGGGAGAAAAAGAGCAAAATTTTAGAAGAAGAGATCTAACGAGAGAAATTTAGAGAAAAAAGAAAAACTTCAAAAATAAAAATATAAAGAAAAAGATAAAAAAAATAAAATAAAAAAGAGAACCGTTCCGATTATCACTGCTAGATCTACTACAACCGGTCATCTTTTCTTCCATTTTGTCATTTTTGACTCTATCCCAAGTATTCTTCTTCTTTAAATATAAAATCCGTATGTTTGTGCTGTGTGTTGAAATAGAAATGAAAAAAACCAATGCAAACATTTAGTGAAAGCTTTAGGAACTTTTGAACGTTTATGTTTCTATTAATATTATAATATTATAAGCTGACATAGTGATAGTGTGCACGCAACCTACTGCAAGAATGAAAAAATGCACCTTTCAAATGCATCTTTCACACTTTTTCTTTCATTATTACATATAGATTTTATTTTATTTTTTAGTGATATCACACGAAAATCTTTAAAAGCAAATCCTATAGATGGGATATACAAATTGGAAATACAATCTTTGCACCGAACCTGTATGGCAATTTTATTTTTATTTTTTAATTTTGTTATTAATTTTATTATGTAGATTATTTTATTTTGTTTTTAATTTCACATTATGATTGTAATAATAAAAGAAGTCAAACATAATGTTAATTTTTATTGTATCATATTTTATTTTTATTTTTACTTATTAAATTTATCTCTTCATCAAAATTATAAAAGATAAGTGGCATAATAATAAAAATTAATTAATAATCTTTATATTTGTGTTCATATCTAGTTTACTTATTTCATTTTTCAGATTATATGTTCTCTGGTATTATTAATTTATTTCGTTGCATTGCATAATTTATAATGTTAATATAATTTAGTGTCACGTTTAATAGTCTCTTGTCTATTATTTAACGAAATACTCTTATAAATAGAAAACACAATAATGACATAAATTTATGATACTAACGCGTAGCTTATCTGTCGTCCTGTATCATAAATTGATAAAGTTTATATGTACTTATGTTATCAAAGTTTTAAACAATATTAATTTATTATATGTTATTTTTAATTAATTAAAAAATTATCTTAATAACTAATCAAAATGTATTCCCTATAATCTATATTTTACTAATCAATCAATAAAATTATTTTACTAACACAATAATTTATAATGCTAATGTGTAGCAATTCTACCTTTACGTGTTATAAACTATTAGAACTTACATGCACCAACGTAACCTTAGGTTCTATATAACATAAATCAATCAAACAAAGTTTTAATTTTTTATTTTTATTATTAAATAATTTTTAATCAATTTAAATATATTTATTCATTTCATTAAATATAATTAATTTCATATTTTAAATTTTCTTAAGTCGTATTCCTAATTTTTAAAAATTAAATAACCAATCATTTCTTCATTTTACTATACAAATTTTTGCAATATCGATGTGTGATTTACATTTCCTTCGGTTCTTCAATAAATTATAAGAGATTTATGTATAACTTACGATATCTTAAATTCTCTCTCAACGTTAATTATAATCAAAATAAAAAATTAAATACTTTATTTACGAATAAAATATTTTTAACGATTTGCAATATAGTTGTGTATCTTCCTTCACTTTCTATATTGTTTCTTTTAGGGTACATGTATAACCGCGTTATCTTGTATCCTAAATATTATAATTTTACAAAAATAATTTTAATTTTAAAATAAATTTTCTTTACTAAACTTAACTTTAATTAACTAACTTTGTATTTTTTAGATAGAATTATGTGGCTTTGAGTTCCCCATTGCACCTGAAGATATGTAGGAGCGAAAACTAAACCCGTCAAGTTAAAATAATTTTTAAAATAATTTTTTTAAGATACCTAGTTAATATTTTAATAAATAATTTTTTTCTTTCTTCTTCTAAAATGAAATTAATTAATGTTTAGGGGTTAAAACAAATATTTTTTCAAAATTAAATTGAATTTACACAATTAATTTTAGGTAACCGTTTTTTTAACAGACGTTGTGGGGTGCTAATACCTTCCCTATGCGTAAATGACTCCTGACTCATTTTTGGTTTCAAAGATCATATTATTTCAAAAAAAAGTTTTTCCAAGGTTTTCTTAAAATAAACTTTGGTGGCGATGATCAATTGGATTTTTATAACATTATTTCCTCTAATTCCTAGCTGTGCTTAATTGGTTGAATTGGATCATTTTATGATATTTGAATTTTATTTGAACTTTATTTAATTTTTCCAGTATTTGGCAAATTCTAATACTGTTTTGGTTTCTGGACCATATCTTAAGTTGTAGAACTCCTTTCATTGTCATTCTTGATTTGTAGGAAAGCTAAGAGAAAGGTGCACAATTCCTATGAGAGGTCAGAAACCAATTCTGATGATAAGAAGCTAAAATTGGGCCTGGAAAAAGTCAAAATGCTGCAGTCGCGGATCCTGAGCAAGGTGCAGTATTTGGGCCATATCTTAGTCCACAGACATCCAATTAAGCCCATTCCAATGGCGTTTTGAAGCTGACATCCAAGGCTACAACTGTCCTTCAGGCCACGAACCAAAAAAAGGCTGTTTTCATAGCCGAAAAAATAGAACAAAGTGACGAACGGAATTTTGAATTTTGAATTTAATTTTTTGGCTCTTCTCTTCTCTTCTCTTCTCTCTCTCTCAGCCCCTCTCACCTTTATGACTTGTTGTTTTCCTCCATTAATGGAGGCTTAGATTTCTATCTAATTCAAGGATTAAAAGGGATGTGACACTCTTGAGGATTGGTCTCACATTGGCACAAATTCAATAACAAATTCAGTTTCATCTCTTCTTTATTTTCTCCTTTTGCTAAATATATTTTTGAATTGAAGTTATTCGTTTGGATTGATGATTATGCATTTGGTTGATTACGTATTATTCGATTTATGTATGTAATTCAGTTTTAAGGAACGTGAATTAGATTTTCAAGTTTGAGATCTAAGATTAATGGCATTGGTGAATTAAATTAACACAAATCGATTAGGTTTTAAAGGTTTCTAAACTTTGAGCGAATTGTTTGTTAATCGAATGCATGAGGGTTCTCGTGTGAATATTTGAATTGAGGTTTCATTCGAATTTAATGTTAATCACTAATTTGTTGTTTGATGCATCTTCTTGGAATCCGGTGATAGAATGGTCGTAGTTCTTCTAAATTCTTGGATTAGAGTTTTTAATTATTTTTAACTTTTGATTCTAATTAGTTAATCTATATATCAAACCCCCTCTAAAAATTTTATAATCGTATAACGTTATCATCGATGGGAGATGACTCAGATTGTACCTCTTACTACATAATTTTTATGCAATTCGGTTTTTATTAATTTGTCCGAGAATGACACTTGCGATCAAATTTTGGCGCTGTTGCCGGGGATGATGATGTTATTTGATTATATCATTATGTGTTAATTTGATTGCATTGCATATTCTGTGTTGCGTTTTACATCTAATTAGGATTATGCATAATTAGCGTTTTTCATCGAATTAAGATTTTGCATAATTAGCATTTTTCATTTAGCATAATTGTGTCTATGCATTCTATTTTAGTAGCCTTTGAATAGCATAATAGGTAGTCATCTATGCTTGCTTAGTATTACATCATTCAATTCTCTACATTCTGTGTTGTGTTTCTGCATTTTTGCATTCTGCATTCGTCGAAGAAGTACACGGCCATGTATATGACCGTGCAGATCACTGCCCAAAAATTCCAAAAAAAAAAAAAAATGACTCTTACACAGAGATGTACACGGTCAAGTACACGGCCATGTACATGACCATGTAGATCTCTGCCCAACAATTTTTGAAAACTACATGGGTGTGTATCTGAACGTGTAGATCTCTGTCCAAACTTAAAAGTGGCATAACTTTTTGCATACAGCTCCGATTTCTTATTGTAATATATGCATTTCATATAGCTCGACGAGATCTACGCAATAGCAAAAGGCTGAAGGCCGGTTTGTGGTTTCTGAAAAAAATTTATTTCTTTTTATTCTTATTTAGATATTATGGCTCAAAGAAATTTTTATATGGCTGATCATAGAAGACTAGAGAACAAGCTAGATGATTTACCTTCTTTGATTGAGCAGTTGACATTGTCACAAATGGCTACAATGTTGTGTGAAATTTGTACTTTAGCTGAACATCATACTAATTTCTGTCCTACATTGCATAAGCCTGCAGGTTGGATGAATAATTCAAACTTGGGATGGGGTAATTTTACACAGCAACAATATCAACCCCCACCACAAACTGCTGCACCTTCCAAGAATGAGCCTTCCTTAGAAGAGTTGATGAGAGAAATGGCAATTAACGATCTGAATTTCCAGTTAAGAACAGAAGCATCCATTCAAAACTTGGAAAATCAGATTAGACAGTTGGCTTCCACTTTGAATCAATTGCAAACTCAAGGTCCTGGTAATCTTTCTGCACAACCAGTTGTCGATCCAGAAAATGTTACTTTGACTTTAAGAAAGACCATTCAAGACTCGCAAGAGCAGCAACCAACAGATGAAGATCTTAATGCTACTGCTCCAGCAAGTGTAGAATTTGCTCCTACTGCTCATGCCACTTCTACCAATGCAGCAGAAAATTTTGAGCAACTTGTTCCTCTTCCATTTCATTTGGTTTTGCATGATAATTTGTTGAATGATGTAGTCGATTATAATTTGACTGAGTTTTCTGAATTTTCAGATTGTATTAATTATCCTAACTTAGCCAATTATCCTAATTCTTTTACTTGCGATGCATGTAATAATTCTGCAAAATGTAGCATCTGTGTTGAGATTGATACGCATGTTTATGGTGATTTGATGCAGCTATTGCAGATTCTAAAAAAGTAAATCATGATGCATCCACTGCAGATTCAGCTCCAATTTTTACACTGCTTCCTGCATCTGAGTTGAAGCCATTTCCTAAGCAATTGAAGTATGGATACTACATCACTATATATCCAAGAGTACAACAGCCAAAGTATAGCAAGAGTACACAATATTCTACACATCAAGGCAATCAAGAACATGAAAAGAAGCTCATTAAGTTTATCAAACAGCTGGAAGTCTCTCCACGATTATTTCTTCCATGTTTCCAATTAAATGAAGTGCTGCAAATTTATGAGAAAAAAGAGGAATATCTAGGGATACAATTGAAACTACTGTCATCAAAAGTATCTCCTAGAATTTAAGATCATAAGGCGTCAAGCTAGTGACGTTAAAAGAGCGTTGTGTGAGAGGCAACTCACAGTTATTTTATTTTTATTTTTTTTAGAAGTTTTCAATTTATTTTCTGCATTCAATAATAGTCTTGCATTTGAGTTGTGATAATTCATGAAGTTGCTACACATCTTTGATGCATAAACACTTCATGTTGCATGTAACCTTATTATTTCACACGCATTTCTGCATAATTCTAAATTTTGCAGTGGGAGAACACAAATTTTGGAGACCATTGAGGAGGTTTGCTTGCTAGCGGCCACTTATGCATGAATAGGGAGTTCCACTTTCCCTTTCCTTACTACATTTTACTTATATTTCCATTATACATTACATTGAGGACAATGTGAAGTTGATGTGTGGAGGGAGGGGAGAGTAATAGGTTTTTATTATTTAGCATTGTTTTGTTTTGTTTTTGTTTTGTTTTCCTTTGTTGAATTAGAAGTTGTTGAGTTAAGGCATTAGTTATTAAAGAGGATAGAGTTCCTACATGATTTTACTTTTACTTCTTCCTCTTGGTATATGTGAATTGGGTGATTGATTTTGATTTGTATGATTGAGTATGTTAGACTTTACCTTTATGAGCTTTTGAGCCTTATTTTTGGATGGTTGAAATTCATGCCATTCTTTTCCTTCTTGTGTGCTTTCCCTCTTAGTTTTGTCATTCTAGAACTTGTTTTGATTCTTCTTTGAGGCTACAATTTTCATATGCAATTATGAACATGATAAAGACATTTCTTTCAAATTTGTACCCACTTGGCCATATAGCTTACCTTGTATTTTGCCCTTTGTTTAGCCCCTTTGAGCCTTATTGACCATTCTTTGGCTTCTAGCACATTATAAGCTTTAAGTGGAAAACCATGTTATACCTAACCTTAGGAAATAGGGAGTGCATTGGTTTCATTAATGTTATTGCATTTCAAGTATAGGGGTTCGGAAAGAATGCAAGAAGAAAAAAAATGAAGGAAAAAAAGAAAATAATAATAATAATAATAAAAAATTATTACAAAGAAAATGAGAAATTTTGATGAAGGGAAAAGGAAGTCCAAGGAGAATAAATGTATGTTATGGCTTGATTTGTCTAAGGACCAATGTTATTCTTATTCTCTTTGGTTGTATCTTGTCATATCCTCATATTTCCCTACCCTTACCTTAGCCCCATTACAACCATTGAATAAAGTCCTCTTGATTTGTGTTTGCATATGATTGTAAGTAGTGGAGAAGTAAAAGATTAACAAGCTTATGGTAATGCATTGTCTTTTGAGGTGACTTGAGTGAAACACTTTGAACCATACACTTGAGAATTGAGTTGTATACACCATCTTGTGAGATCTTTCATGCTTGATCTATACACTTTGAATGGTATTGCTTGGCTTGCATTTTTTAGAGGTTGGGAGTTGGATGTTTGATTGTTGTAGAACTCTTGATGCTTTATTTGATCTTGTGTCCCTAAGTTCAGCACTTCTAAGAATTCATTGGAGAATTTCTTTATTTGTTTTGATTATTCTATGATTTTTTAGGTTATATGTTTTTATTTGCTTGATTGTGTCTTACATGAGGACATGCAAGAGCTAAGTGTGGGGGAATTTGATCAGTTGGATTTTTATAACATTATTTCCTCTAATTCCTAGCTCATTAATCCTCTTTTGTGCCTAATTGGTTGAATTGAATCATTTTATGATGTTTGAATTTTATTTGGGCTTTATTTAATTTTTCCAGTATTTGGCAAATTCTGATACTATTTTGGTTTCTGGACCATATCTTGAGTTGTAGAACTCTTTTCATTGTGATTCTTGATTTGTAGGAAAGCTAAGAGAAAGGTACAAAATTCCTATGAGAGGTCAGAAACCAATTCTGATGATAAGAAGCTGAAACTGGGCCTAGAAAAAGTCAGAATGTTGCAGTCATGGATCCTGAGTAAGGTACAGTATTTGGGCCATATCTCAGTCCACAGACATCCGATTAAGCCCATTCCAATGGTATTTTGAAGCTGACATCCAAGGCTACAATTGTTCTTCAGGCCACGAACCAAAAAAAGGCTGTTTTCATAGCAGAAAAAATGGAACAAAGTGACAAACAGAATTTTAAATTTTGAATTTAATTTTTTTGGCTCTTCTCTTCTCTTCTCTTCTCTTCTCTTCTCTTCTCTCTCTCTCTCTCTCTCTCTCTCTCTTTCTCTCTCTCAGCCCCTCTCACCTTTATGACTTGTTGTTTTCCTCCATTAATGGAGGCTTAGATTTCTCTCTAATTCAAGGATTAAAAGGGATGTGACACTCTTGAGGATTGGTCTCACATTGGCACAAATTCAATAACAAATTCAGTTTCATCTCTTCTTTATTTTCTCCTTTTGCTAAATATATTTTTGAATTGAAGTTATTCGTTTGGATTGATGATTATGCATTTGGTTGATTACGTATTATTCGATTGATGTATGTAATTCAGTTTTAAGGAACGTGAATTAGATTTTCAAGTTTGAGATCTAAGATTAATGGCATTGGTGAATTAAATTAACACAAATCGATTAGGTTTTAAAGGTTTCTAAACTTTGAGCGAATTGTTTGTTAATCGAATGCATGGGGGTTCTCGTGTGAATATTTGAATTGAGGTTTCATTCGAATTTAATGTTAATCCCTAATTTGTTGTTTGATGCATCTTCTTGGCATCCGGTGATAGAGTGGTCGTAGTTCTTCTAAATTCTTGGATTAGAGATTTTAATTATTTTTAACATTTGATTCTAATTAGTTAATCTATAAATCAAACCCCCTCTAAAAATTTTATAATCATATAACGTTATCATCGTTGGGAGACGACTCGGATTGTACCTCTTACTACATAATTTTTATGCAATTTAATTTTTATTAATTTGTCCGAGAGTGACACTCGCGATCAGGCAACTCCTTTGATATTTTTGAAAACATTTTTGTTGTACAGTTGTGACCGCTCGGTTACGACAGCTGCCACAAGAAAAAGAAAAGGGGCAAGAGATCTCCCTATTTTAGGCTCTGCCCAATATGAACCTTTAATGTAGTATAACCATTGATCAAAGCTAACAAGCTACTCCTACACGCAAGCTTCCATCTAACTAACCCATTTTTCTGAAAATTCAAAGTTACGTAACATAAACAAACAATATCCCCACTCCATCAAATCATAAGCCTTCTCATAATCAAGCTTTAACACAAAACATCTCTTGTTATGCCTCCGCACAAAATTAACTGCTTCATTAGCCACAAGCACACTATCTAACATGTTCTTTCCTATGATAAAGGCTGATTGTTGTTCTAAAATTATTGAATCCAGAACCCTTTCAACCTATTTGCCAAGAGCTTGGAAACAATCTTATAAAGGCAGCCTAGCAATGAGATAGACTGAAAATTAGATATCTAATGTGGGTAAGACACTTTTGGCACAAGTGCTATAAAGTAGGATAACAAAGACCTAGGTAGTTTCCTATTTCTAAAAAATTCAGTAAGCATACCCATCACTTCTTCCTTGATCAATTCCTAAAACCTCTTAAGGAATAAAAAATTAAAACCATCATGCCCCAGACTTTTATCCCTCTCACACTCCAATATCATCCTCCCCACTTCCTCCTCCGAAAAAGCATTAACACAAGCCCCTCATTCTGTAGAACAGTGACTCGGTAAATCATTAACATCAATAGTAGGTCAAAGCCTGCAAAATAAGACACCACACCTGCTGTAATCTCATCAACCTCTTCGACACATTTCTCCCTAATTTGAAGCACATGTATATTATTTCGTCGCCTCCTTGCGTTAACACACAAATGAAAGAACTTTGTATTTAAATCACCCTCTTTTCCTCATCGCACACGAGTTTTTTGGACTATGAGACTCTCCCTATTCTTCCTAGCCTTCTAAATATCACCCACCAATATCTGTTGTCACTCCTCTACATCTAAAAGTTCCATCACAGAATTTTTATTATAAATCAAGCTCAACTTAGTTGTCAAATTAGAAATCACC
The DNA here is from genome assembly GCF_003935025.1 of Abrus precatorius. NCBI lineage: Eukaryota > Viridiplantae > Streptophyta > Magnoliopsida > Fabales > Fabaceae > Abrus > Abrus precatorius. The sequence goes on from NW_020874395.1 coordinate 21,527,256, forward strand.
TTATCAACATTTCTAAACACCTTAATATTCCATTTTTTTCAATGCAATCTTAATATTCCACAACCTCTACCTAGTTCTCTAGGTAGCCCATGGAAGGTTAATATCTCTTTTCCACGCTTCCTCCACCACCTCCATAACTCCCTTATGAGTTAGCCAACAATTGTTAGATCAAAACGGCTGTAGACCCCAGTTAACCGCTTTGTACTTTAAAATAATGGGACAATGATCACACACATCTCTGCTCAAAACCTGAATAAAATGATCTTTCTAGTAATTAAGTCAGGAACCAAAAACAATGACTTTATCTATCCTACTCTTCATAGAAGCATCCCCTCTTATCCATGTAAATTTCGTACCCATAAGTGAAAGATCCACAAGTTCCATTTCCTGAATGAAAGAATTGAAGCCATTCATTTCAGAGATAACATAGTCTATCTGACAACCCTTTTTTTCTTTCACTTGTCTCACAACATTGAAGTCACCCAACATACACCACATAAAATTTCCAAAACCCCTTCTTGTCATGAGCAAATCATCCCATAACTTTCTCTTCTCACTTAATCTACATGATGCATAGACATTCATCACAACACATAGGTTCCCAGTAGCCAATACTTGCAAGCAAACACCCAGGAATCCAGTACCAGAAAAGGAGAAAAGTATTTTACCTTTGGAAGTACCCCAAAGTGAAAGCATACCCCGCTTCTGCCAACGAAGAACAAGGCAATCCAATCAAAATCCACAGAACCCCACAATCACACACATAAGTTGCGATTACATGTCTCAAGTTTTGTTTCCTGAATTGCCAAAAACTCCAGACCTTCAGAGCGAACAATCTCATACATCTTCTTTCACTTCACCTTGCTCCCCAACCCTCGACAATTAAATGTGTCAATCTTCATTTAGAACCAAAGCAAACCCTATGTTCTTTCGCAATCATTCTGACGCGTACCTTCATCTCAATCAATTTCTTTGGAACTTGCTCATCGTTCCCATGTACGACCATACCAACCTTCTTGCCAATGTGTAGTAACCTCGACACCACTACCTCATCATCACAATCTGCAGCAGCTATTCGCTCCCCCACCTCCACTGAAGGATCGGAAGGATACGATTTGTAGGAGCCCTCGAAAGCATTAGCCGAGATTTCATCAGCTAGCGATACTTGTAATACCTTAATTCAATTTCCAAATATAAATAAATTTCAAAAAATGTGAGTAATAAATTTTTTTCATTCAAATAGTTCCCAATTTGTAGTTCAACAAAGTATTTTAAAATAAGGATGGATTACAATTTGAATCAAATAATCGCTACAGGACTTAATTAATACATTTCAGGTTCAAATAAAATGAATATTCTAAGTCCTATAGCAGTGTCATCCATCCCTTCACTGAGCCCGGTGCTGATCGTCTTGGTCACCTGAAAAAAAAATATAACAGTGAGTACTCTACACTATCACACACATAAATAAGCATGGAGTCTCACCTCACCCATTTCACACATAAGCAATTTCTAACATATTTTAAATCAGGCATCAACAAGTACAAAGCATTAGTTCCATCATTTCATTCTCATTCACACACAGGTGCACTCACTACACCATCAAATAATCCATACACACACGTGCGTTTACTGCATGTTAGCCACGCTTATGTGGCATTATGATCACATTTTTCCTGATGCCTTCAACCTCATGAACTTACTCAGTTTCTTACCATGGATGGTCGTCAGATAACCCTCGTCTCACAGATACAACGTGTGCGATCATAGGCCCCTTGGCAAAGGTGTTAGTTAGAGGTCGATTCAGGAGGAGAGCGTGTGGCTTGTGTTGCACTCACGCTAACTGTTGGTGACACCACCACCCTCTCTTCCCCAAGGTATTTCTACCGCTCCATCTTCTACACCCCTAGTGTATCGCTGAACTATTTATAACTTTCCATCATATTCAAACACAATCACTGTCGCAACGGTACGGTGAAAACGTGTATAAGAAAAACACCTTTCAAGAATAATTTTTTTTTTTTTGTAAAAATCAGAGGAGTCGCCACCAAAGTTTATTTTAAGAAAACTTTGGAAAAACTTAAAAATAATATGATCTTTGAAACCAAAAATGAGTTTGGGAGTCATTTACGTGTAGGAAATGTATTAGCACTATACAATATTTGTTTAAAAACAGTTAGCTGAAATTAATTGTGCAAATTCATCTTAATTTTGAAAAATATTTATTTAACCCCTAAACAATTATTATTATTATTATTATTATTAGTATTATTATTATTTTAAAAGAAAATAAATTATTTAGTAAAATGTTAATGGACACCTTAAAAAATTATTTTGACTTGACGAGTCTAGTTCCCGCTCCTACGTATCCCGGAGTGCAATGAGGAACTCAAAGCCACATAATTCTATCTATAAAAATTATAAAGTTGGTTGATTAAAATTAAGTTTAGTAAAAGAAAATTGATTTTGAAATTAAAATTATTTTTGTAAAATTATAATGTTTAGGATACAAGATAACACGGTTATACATGTAACCTACGAGAAACAAATACAAATAGTGAAGAAAGATCACACAACTATATTGCAAATCGTTAAAGTATTTTATTTGTAAATGAAGTATTTGAATTTGAATTTTGATTATGATTAATGTTGAAAGAAAATTTAAAATATAAAATGAATTCTATTTAATGAAATGAATAAATATATTTGAATTGATTAAAAATTATTTAATAATATAAAAATTAAAACTTTGTTTGATAAATTTATGTGGTATAGAACTTAAGGTAATGTTGGTACACATATGTTCTAATAATTTATAACATATAAAGGTAGAGTTGCTACATATTAACATTATAAATTATTGTGTTAATAAAATAATTTTTATTGATTGATTAGGAAAATAGTGATTATAGGAAATACATTTTAATTGATTATTAAGATAATTTTTCTAATTAATTAAAGATAACATATGATAAATTAATATTGCCTAAAGCCTCAATAACGTAGGTACACATAACTTTATCAATTTATAACACAACGATAAAAAGCTACACGTTAATGTTATAAATTGATACACTTATTATTTATTTATAATCTACTATTCATGAAATAAAAGAAAGTAAAACATAAATATAAAATTGAATTATATTAACATCTACAATAAATAAAATAAAATATAATAATTCTTAAGAATAAATAATTAATGTAAAATTAAGATATAAAAAATAAAATAACACAAAAAATATAAAGAGAATTTATTATTAATATTAAAATGAAATAAAAAAAATGTAACTATAATGTGATAAACAAAAATTTATATGGCTTTTTATCAACATTAATAATTTTTAATTATTATTACTTGATAATAATAATAATAATAATAATAATAATAATAATAAATATAAAGAATATATGTTGAGCTAAATGAAATAAAATAAAGTAAAAATGAATAAACAACAAGAACAATAAAATAAAATAAAATAACATAAAAAGGAATAAATAAAAATAAAAATAAACGAAACAGTAAAAAAAAAATATAAAAATTGGATTGGAGAAGTTGGTTCAGATGGTCTACCCCTAAGCCTATTAGATTTAAAAATAAAAGAAAATAAATAATAAAATAAAAAAATATTTTAAAAAAAGTTTGATATTTTGATTTGACATATGCTGTTGCGTATTATCTTTCTCGCTGGCTAGTATGCATCAGACCTCTTATCCGCTAGCTAGTGTGCAAGCTTTCCAACTTTTATTTTAAAGCAACTAATATAATAATCATAAAAAGAAAACGAGAAAGATTAATAGTTTTGAACTTTTTTTTTTTACTATCATTTGTTCCTTTCATTGTATTTGAGATTTGGTGGAAGAAGTATGAAAAGCTTTGGAGCACAATCTTCATGAGTACAGAAATATACCTTCGAATCCTTTTTTTTTTGTTGTAGATCTCTTTCTTCAGAATCTTGCTCTTCTTATTAAAAATCTTACTCTTTCTTTAAAACTTTGTCACATCTTCTTTAAAAAATTCGCTCTTGTACTCTAAAAAATTTTTTGAGAAATTTTCTTTGCTGCCTCCCTGAAAACTCCTTTTTTCTCCTTTCAGATCCCTTAAAGAAACCTGTTGCTTCTTCCCTAATTTTATTTTTGAAAGCTCGGTCTCTCCTCTCTAAAAGGTTTTTACTTTCCTTCTTAGAAAAAGAACCCCCCTCATTGGATCTGTTACTTGTGTTTTTATACTGGCTCCAGTTCTTCATGTTTTAGGGTTTTACATAAGGACAAGCTTATGAACTTTTCCTTTCTCATGTATAGAGTTTTGCTTTGGGAACTGGGTGTAAGTCTGTATAGGGCATTATTTCCTTTTTGAAGGAAAATTGATTTTTTAAGATTTTTCTATTTTTTGTTAAAATAACCCTATTATTTTATTTTATTTCATGTTTAAGAGCAAAAATTGATATTCATAATCACAATCGACATCAACATGCCATTCACACACATTTTCAACCATTCAATTATTTCACATCAAGCGATGGCATGCTAATACATAGTTTCACCCATAATCTCAATCACATTACAATATTCACTTTCTCATATGACACGTAGGCCCACATTCAATTACATCACACTCAACATCCAATTTTCATAGAAACTCTATCATAATCAATCCATTCCATCACACATATCAACAATATTCATTTCATCATGCTCAATCAAGAGTCCTCTATCAAAACACGCTATCCCTACATTCTACCTCAACCACATTATATTATTTATCAATATAAACGGATTAAAGACATAAGGAGATAGGGTAGAGTCCCCTCCTTACCTCAAATCGAAGACCCAAACATGAAATCAACAAAGAATATGCTCCCCACACGAATTTCATCTTAAATACATGGAAAACTCCATAAGAAATCAAAATAACAAGGAAGAGGAATGGAAAATAAGAACTCTAACGCTTAGAACTTACCTCTAAGCGTCCTAAATACAATCTCAACCTTCAATCCAACTCACTAACGGCTTTGGAGGCAATTTAATCGGTAAGAACGTGTTAGAATAGAGAGAATCAGAAGAGAGATAAAGAGAAAAAAGTGAGAATGTGTTCCCTAAACCCTAAAATCTCCGAGAAAATACCCTTCTGGTCACGACACTCTCTCTCCCTTCTCACTACAGCAAAAACCTCAAAGAAAAATGCACTTTGGTTTCTATAAAATCTTGCTATAACGAGATCCTCTCGTTACAGCGAGACTACACCCAGAAATGCACCACTCTCTATTGCCTTCTTGTTACAGCGAGAATGCAACAGAATCACCCAGCTCGCCCAGGGCCTTCTTGCTACAGTGAGAATTCTCTCGCTATAGCGAGAACACCCTTGCATTACACACTTAGTCAAATTTTCAATTAATTCCAGCCCAATCATAATTCTACATCGCATTCCAACCACACTATACGACTATCTTCACAATCATATTCACATATATTCATATCATCATATACATCAAATACACATTCAAATAATAACTCATGTATTTAATTTAATAATCAATAATTTAGAAAACTTGGGGCGTTACAATACCTTTCTTTTAAGTTGCAATGGCATTGACGCTTCCCTACTATGATCCCTAAGGTTTATCTATTTATCATGACAACGTAAAGAAAAATTATCTTCAAAATGTAAAATCCTACGATGAGAAGCAATGATGCAATATTTAATGTATGATTTATGTAAGATAAAGGGTTTTCAACTAAGATTGTTCGGAGGGCAAGTGTACCCATCGAGAAGTAATAAAGGGTTTTCAACTAAGTTCGCAAAATATCGTCCCACATTGATTGTTTATCAACTACTAAGAGTTTTCCTAATTTAATTGTTTGAGCTTCAAATATGCGAGATTAATCAGAACGAGAATTTATAAAATCAATTGTAAAAACTAAGAGTAAAAAACACAGAGCACGTCTTGGTTACACTTATTAGAGAGAAACCTAGGGCGTATGGGTGTTCTCATTCAATCCTTTATGTTATTTTTCTATTTAGATCTAAATCCGATTTCCTGATGATTACTAATCATTTATACTAATACTATTAATATCCATTGGTCATGCAATATTAATATTCTTTTCTCTAAGTTCATATCCCCAATGGTCATGCGAGTTATCAATGTAGAAAAAGCCTAAGGAGCCTATGAGTTTGTTAATTCAATAACGATTAAAAGATGAAGATTGGTTTAGTCTACCTAATCTTTTATCGCGTTTTATCCTATAGATCTATTAATTAACCGAGGTATGATCGCCTGACGATGTAATTAATTAGGGTTAAGAATGAGAAATGATAAGATAAATTCTAATCACAAAGCGGAAATCAAATTTAGACTCAAATATCAAAATTTCATAAAGTAATGAACAAAAATTCCCATAGCCCTCGCTATGGATTTAGTTACTCATATAGAAAGAAAAAGCTGAAATAATTAATAACATATCCATAATGAAGAGAAAAGCAAACTAGAACAAGAGATGAATCTTCGGTCTTCAAGTATGGTCACTTGAATATCCAAGTGTGGCCAATGGTGTGCCAAAGGTCCGTGCAAGAGAGGTGAAAGTGATCAAGAATCTTGAAGGGCCTTATGTGAAATGATGCTCAGGAAAAAAAATCATTTCTACGATGCCTCCTCCTCTCTATTTATAGAATTTGAACTCCTTTAAACTAGGTAAGTTTGGCTAATGCAAACAAGCACGACCGTGTATAATGGTTAAGCATGGTCGTGCATATTGTTGAAGCACTCCCATACTTTATTGGACGTGCTTATTGCTGTGAGGCTTTTAAACCCATTGATTTGGGCCTAAAATGAACCCAAAATCTACTCGTGGCCTCTTTATATCAAACTGCACAATTAATAAATAAATTAGTGTAAAACCCAATAAAAATAAAGGTCAAATATGAATAAATGGCTGTAAAAGAAGGCCTAATTACAGACTTATCAAATACATTGACACTTCCCTACTATGATCCCTAAAGTTTATCTATTTATGATGACAACGTAAAGAAAAATGATCTTCAAAATGTAAAATCCTACGATGAGAAGCAATGATGCAATCTTTAATGTATGATTTATGTAAGATAAAGAGTCTTTTTCTCACGTATGTAATATAATGATTAACTTTTAAACATTTTATCCTTGTTACAAAATAACTCTATCATTTTTTTAACTAAGAATACAATTAATTTTATCAAACAAATTCTAATTCAATAAGTTAGTCATGAGTTATTGATGAATCCATATTTTTACTGATATTTTAGCGTAATTCTAACACATTTGATAAGAAAAATATATGAAGAAAGCAGAAAAACTCAGAAAAAGAGAATGAATTTAAGTTTTCTTTAAAATTGTAGTTATCTTAGCAATTGTAGAATTTTTGCTTAGGAATTAAGCTTTTAATCTTGTTTTTGAAGGAATAATTCGAGGAAGGTTCATGAAAATAGAGGCTTGATGACAAGGAAGAAGAAAGAAGCAAGTCTGGACTCCAAAAACACAAGACCAAGAAAGTGCAGATTAGGCATGATCACTATTGTCAGTAAAAGTGATCACTCCAGAGTTTAAAGAAGAAGAAAGTCTGGGCGTTATCACTTTTATCAGCGAAAGTGAACGTTCCGGAGAGCTTTCAACCTGGCGAGTTACGCGTAATCACTTTTATTCATAAGAGTGATCACGTGCAACCACTTGAGCTCTGCGTAGTCACTTTTATCAGCAAGAGTGATAGTTCCAGAGAGCCTTCAATATCAGGAAAGTTGCGCGTGATCACTTTTTCTCATAAAGGTGTTAACGTGCAACCATAAACCTTCTGCGTGGCTACTATTTCTCATAAAAGTGATAACGCGCAAATCTGGAAAATTCTATAAATAACAGAGACGTGCAGATTTTTCGGAGTTCAGTTTTATTTTTCCGTTTTTCTGTTAGATCTCGTTAAGAGAGATTGAGAGAGAAGATTGGGGTCAAGTCTTGAAGCTTCCACAAAGAGGAATCGGATTGGAGCTTCTGGCCATGACTTCTTGGAGTTTTTCTTCTTCTTCTTATTCTTTCTCTTTCTCTTCTCCCATGTCTGAGTAGTTTTCTTGTAGTTAGGGGTTTATGGAACTCGAATTGATGTATTGATTTGACTCTTGCTTCTGAATTTTGAGTTCTTGGATTAATTGAATTGTGAATTCTATTTTTCTTGCAATCTATGAATGGAAATTTGTTTGATTCATCTTAGAGGAATAATTACCAATGGAAGTTGGATTTGCTTCTCCGATCTGAGTTAGCAATTAGAATTTGGGGATTTCTTAGGGATAAGGAGATATAATTCTGCAATCTTAAGGTTCTAAGTCTTAATGCAACTTGAAATTGAACTTCACCTAAGGGATTAGGATGGTTTAGTTGCTTGTTAGGGTCAATGAGTTAAGGAATTAACCTTTGGCTATTGCTATGCGAAACTGATTGTCAATTAACCAAGTTCTTGAATGTTCAGAGGCATAATTGAATTAATACTGATATTCTTGTGAAGTAAATTCCTAACTATTCTTCATTCCCATCTCAATTCATCACATTGTTATACTTTGTTTTTCTACAAGTTAATTCTCTGTATTGTGCTGGTTTACTGCTATTACATGTTACAATTCTCTTTCTAAAATTCATGTGGCTCAAATGGTTATAATTCTGTGAAGTGGTACTTGAAATCTAAATTCCCTGTGGAGATGATATTTGGATCTTAAATTTACTCATTACTTACTGCAATGATAAGTTTTTAATTAATTTATCATTGATAAGTTACTTTTATCTCGTTTTATTCTAAAAAGCTATTAATTAATTGTAGTACTGTTGCCTACGATGTATTTAATTAGTGTTATGTAATAAATAGTCAATTCAAAACATACAATTATACACAATAAGACATATTAATCATGGACAAAAATTAAACTTAGATTCAAATATCAAAATCACATAAATTCATGAACAAGAGTTCTCATAGCCCTAACGATAGGCTTAATTACTTATGCTAGAAAAAAGAATTAAAACAACCATAAATAAAGCCATAGTCGAAAGGAAATAACAAACTAGATTGTCTCCAAGGATGGGATGATAAGGGTATCAATTTTCAAGTACGATTGATTAAAGCTCCAAGTTCTGCTACGAATATGTTAATGATCATGAGTAGGATTGTGAAAAAGATGTATAAAAAGCGAGAAATAGATGAGATGAAAACAAGATGAAAAACAAGATCTTAAGTCACTATCCCCAAGGTCTTTTTTAATAGGGTTTGAAAATCCTAAAATTTTTAAAGTTAGACATTTCACAGGTGAGCACGACCGTGCAAGGGCATAAGCATAGCCATGCGTGTAGTCAAAGCATCCCTGTGATGGCTGTTAGGATTTAGTCATGCTGACTGTAGCAAAGCCCAATTTTCTAATCAATTTGGACCCAAAATGCACCAGAACCCAACTTTGGCCTTTTCATATAAATCTGCACAATAATCATAGAAATTAGTGCAAAATTCAAGTAAAATAATGACCATTCAACAATATATAGACTATAAAATTATTCCAAAATATACTTATTACTATCCTTCCTTTTTCTTTTCGCATGACCTTGATTTGTGTTAAAATCACCCAAAACACATCATAACTCCTTTCCTATTCCATGTCTAGTCATACACAAGTTTTCCTATAATCTCCTTTTGTCATTCAATCGGCACGGGGAGTTACTATTCTCACTTGCTTCCTGTTTGGTCCCCATACTAGGCACACACTAACAAAACCCAATCTATAGAAGGTGAAGAGTAACTTACCTTTTATTGCATTTCAAATAGTAAGCAAACTGCCACTACTTCCAAATTGTAGGCCACTCACGCCACTCGAAGTCATCATCGTTCTATACTTGACCACATTACTCTCTAAAACAAGCCTCAAGCTTAGTTTTTTAAAGAGCTAAGATATTATATTCTTTTCTAATGATATCTCCAATTTTCTTCTTCTTCAAATAACCCACTAGCCCCCAGATATTAAATGTTAAGACTTTTATTGATGATCAATGACACCCCCTTCGTTACCTGCTTCTCACATATCCCTTACCTCCATCTCAACTAATTTATTGATCACCTCCATATAATTCCCACGTACCACTTCACTCATATCCTCTCCAATCTGCAACATTTTTTCTGCCAATTTCCTCTCCTCCCTACTGGAAACAAGCTACGCTTAGGAAACAAAAACAAACTCTTATAGATGCTGCTGACATTGCGATGTGTCCCAAACATTTGGCCCAAGCTTCGATTCCCTCATAGAATTATTTTTCATGGATTTCAACTGCGCCCATAACTTAGAGCAATGTTTCTTCCTCCTTGACTTGCAAAGTACACTCCTAACATTAATTCTTTCTTACACCACCACCACAATAACATCATTGGATTGAACGGAGTCTAGTCCTTGACTAAATACATGATTAGCCTCGTTTGACCTATGGGAAGACCTAATAATTAGTGCATCAGTGATAAGTCTGTAATTAGGCACTATTTTATAATCCATATATTCATATTTGACCTTTATTTTCTTTGGGTTTTACACTAATTTATATATTAATTGTGCAATTTGGTATAAAGAGGCCGGAAGTGGATGTTGGATGCATTTTGGGCCCAAATTGATGGAAGATTAGAGCTTCACAACAGTCAGCACGCGTAGACCCTTTCAACAAGCACGGGGTGCTTCAAGCCCATGCATAGTCGTGCTTAAGGTCTTGCATGGCTGTGCTCATCTACGAGAAGCCCAATTATCAAGATTCTTTAGGGTTTTCAAACCCTATTAAAAGGAGATCTCAAGCATCATAAAGGAGGACCACTTTTATCTTGGCTTTTGCTCTAGAATACATCTCATCTCGTCTCTCTTGCACGGGATCCTTGACACATGCTTGGCGAGACTTGGGGCTTCAAGCGATCGTACTTGAAGACCGGGAACACATCTCATACTATAGTTTGATATTTCTTTTGATTATGGCTTTATTTATGCTTGTTTTAGTTCTTTTCTTTAGCATGAGTAACTAAGTCCATAGTTAGGGCTATAGGAACTATTGTTCATGAATTTATGGAATTTTGATGTTTGAATCTAAATTTGATTTCTGTTTTGTGATTAGATTTTATCCTATTGCGCTTCTCTCTTAATCCTAATTAATTATAGTGTCAGGCAACCGTACCTCGGTTAATTAATAGATCTATAGGGTAAAACGAGACAAATGATTAGGTGGACCAAACCAATCTTTCTCTTCTAATCGTTATTAAATTAACAAGTTCATGGGTTCCTTAAGCTTTCTTAAATTGATGTCTTGCATGACCATTGAGGATGTTAATTTAGAGAAAAGAATATTAATATTGCATGACCATTGGGTATTAATAGTATTTGTATGAATGATTGGTAATCACAAGGAAATCAGATTTAGAGTTAAACAGAAAAATAACATAAAGGATTGAATGAGAAAATTTATATGCCCTAGGTTCCTCTTTGATAAGTTTAACCAAGATGTGCATTTTATTTCTTACTCTTAATTTTATAATTGATTTTATAAATTCTTATTTTTAATTAATTTCGTATCTTTGAAGCTTAAACAATTGAATTAAAAAATTCTTAGTAATTGAAAATCAATCTTTGTGGGACTATATTTCGGAAACTTAATTTAAGAACCCTTTATTACTTCTCGATAGGTACACTTGCCCTCCAAACAAGTTTTTGGCACCGTTGTCGGGGATTGCTTTTTCAATATTAAGAAAATTTCAAATTTATTTGATTTAAGCAATTTGTGTTTTATTTTATTTTAATTCTGTTTTGTTTATTGTTAAATTGTCCTTTTATATTTTATAATTTTCATTTTTTTTATTACTTCACAATTTCTTTTAATGTATGCTCACTCATTCTAAGTGCTATACAACTTGTTTATTTGATCCGGAGATTTCGTAAATAAAGAAAAAAAGTGAGAAAGCAAAGAATGGCAGAGGGAAGGAGATCAATTCAAGATTACATGACACCCACTGCTAGAGGCACTCCTGGAAGCATCGCGGCCCCTAATGTGGAGGCAAACAATTTTGAATTGAAACCAACACTCATAACCATGGTCCAAAACTCCATACAGTTTGGAGGCATGCCTAATGAAGACTCCAATCTCCATTTGACAAAGTTCCTCCGATTGAAAGATACCATCAAATACAATGGAGTCTCCAACGATGCTATTCGACTCCATCTTTTCCCGTTCTCGGTATCTGAAAAGGTGAATGCTTGGTTCGCCTCACTCCCAGCCAACTCCATCACAACTTGGGAAGACCTCACTCAACAATTCTTGGGAAAATACTTCCCTCCATCAAGGTCCTCTAAGCTTTTGACAGAGATATGTTGCTTCCAACAATATGAAGTAGAATCCTTATTCGAGGCATGAGAGCGATTTGGAGAGCTTTTGAGGAGATGTCCTCATCATGATTTTTTGACGTGGAGACAGGTGCAAATCTTTTACAGTGGCCTACCAATCACCATCAAGGCTACAATTGATGCCGCAGCAGGAGGGTCCCTCATAAGAAAAGATCTAGATGATGCATACAAGCTAATAGATGAGATGGTATCTTCTAGCTTTCAGTGGCACACCGGTGACTCTTACGACATCAAGAGGAAAGAGACCGCCTCAGTCCACCAAGTAGAGAGTAGTAGTCCACTAATAAACCAAATGGAAGCCCTTACAAAGTAACTAGAATCTTTAATGAAGGCTCAAGACCAACTTGTAAGAGTTCTTGCAAGCCCAGAATTTAAGCAAGAAGAGGCAAATTTCATGGGCAATCACAATTCGGGGTGGAAGAGTCATCCTTCTCACTCTTGGGGGAATGACTTTGGAAGTCAAAGTTCAAGTGTTTATCGCCCTCATCATATGCAAAGTTAAGGAGCAAGACCGAAAGGGAAATAAGCCCCTAGATCCCAGTCTAACTTTCAAGAACAAATGATGCAATATGTGCATTACTCTTATAAGAGGATGACAGAGCTTGAATCCAAGTTGGACCAACATATTGAGAGAACTGACAAGAGATTTGCAGAGGTCAAATCTGAAATACAGGCCAACTCTTCTAAGATGAGTGCACAATTGGAGCAAATTACAAACCTTCTGAGTCAAAGAGTGATGGAAACATTGCCATCTTAGCCTGAACCTATTCCAAGGGAGCAATGCAACGCCATCACCCTTAGAAGTGGGAAGAAATTACAAGAATCACAGAACAGAGGCACATGCACGCTTATGCTTGTTAAGAAGCACGCCCATGCTGATTCTACATGCACGCCCGTGGTTACTGATGAGCATGCCCCTGCTGAAATTGAAGCACGACTGTGCTTATACAAGCACGCCCATGACAGTGATAAAAGCACGACCATGCATCACTATGAGCGAGACCGTGGTTCAAGCGAGGAGCCTGAAAAAGAAAAGAAGGAAGAGCCTCTTGTTCAACCAAGGCCCTGTGAGCCTAAGATACCTTTCCCACAGTGGCTGCAAGGTCACCCTCATTATGATGAAGAGTTCCACAAGTTCTTAGACTTATTGGGCAAAGTGCACATCAATATGCCTTTCATTGATGCTATCTCCAAAATGTCGAAATATGCTAAATTTTTAAAGGAGATTTTGACCAATAAAAGAAAGTTGTGAGCACATGAAACTGTGAAGCTCACCTAAGAGTGCTCAGCTATAGTCCTTAAAAATCTTCCACCTAAGCTTAAGGACCCAGGGAGTTTTACTATTCCTTGCACAATTAGAAAAACTCATATTGATAAGGCTTTATGTGATTTAGGAGCAAATATTAATCTTATGCCTTATTCTATTTTCAGGAAGCTTGGAATGCATAAACCTAAGCCGACTTCCATGTCACTTCAGCTGGCAGATAGGTCGATCACATACCCCAAAGGCATAATGGAGAACGTACTTGTAAAAGTTGAGAAGTTTATATTTCTTGCTGACTTTGTGATACTTGACATTGAGGAAGATGATGTTGTCCCCATCATACTAGGAAGACAGTTCTTGGCCACTGCTAGGGCCACCATAGACGTACAAGAAGGGAAGTTCACACTGAGGCTAGATGTTGAAGAAGTTGTATTTCAAGTTTTCAATTATTTCAAGTATCCTTCTAGCCAAGAATCTTGTCACTTTGTGAGCACTGTAGATGTTGCTTGTCCTTCTCCAATTTATGTGAGGCATGGAACCACGAGAAGAAGGCCAAGAAGGAAGCAATATAAAAAGAAGAAAAGACAAAATCTTAAACCATCCATTAATAAGCCTCCTAATTCCAAGCTTAAATTTTCTTCTCTTTATTCTAATCCCCATCTTATGAATAATTTTTCTGATGTAATAGGTGTTGTGGAGGTAAAACTGTTGGGGAGACAATTACATGTCAAGGGATTCACCTCTGAGACTCATGCCTTCTTCCCACCTTGATTTACTAGGAACGTTAGGCTCGCGACGTTAAACAAGCGGTCCCAAGAGGCAACCTGTGTCTTTTATTTTATTTTATTTAAATTTTATTTCTTTTTGTTTATTTTAATTTTACTATTGTTATTTTATTTTTAGAATAAAGAATAAGCATATTGAAAGATTGCAAGAACGAAGTTGATAGTTCCCGCACACACTTTTGAGCTCTAATATGAAAGCGCGCCTGTGCTCATCTCATACACGGCCGTGCATTCAATTACAGTTGTGAGAGAAGCTTTACATCATATGCATGGGGGTACTTAAGATTTCAGCATGGCCGTACTCCCTCACCTGAAGCCGTCGCGCCAAGATTTATCAGGGAACTTCTTTCCTTTTATTCAATTGCCCTTTTTGCATGTTTTTAATTTGATTGCTTTCAAACATTGAGGACAATGTTTTGCTTTAAGTATGGGGGAGTAGTTCCTGATTATATAATTGTAATTGCATGTTCTTGAGTAAAGTATCTATGCTATTTTTTATGATAATTTAAAACTTTTTACCTTATGGAACCCAATTTTTCCAGATAGAAAAGCATGTTGAGTGATTATTATTGGTATTATACTTTTATTTGGAAACTAATAATTAGCTAAGTTCCTTACTTTTATGCTCTACATTAAACTTTAACCCACATATGTGAGTTTTGAGTCTTAAAGGGAATTTTTATCTTAATTTAATTAATTGTACCTCTTTCCTCATTATTTTATGTGATTATCTCCTTAAGATTTGTGCTCTAGAACTTGACTTGAAACCGACTTAAGACTTCTCTTTTAACTGCATGTTTTTAATATGATTAAGGCATAATAGGATTTTTATTCATGGCCTTCAACATGTTTGAGATACAACTAGTTGTCCACTTTGAACTTTATTGATTTTCTTGGTCCCTTGCATTAAATTTATAAAATATTTTGATGACCTTGAGTTTATGAATGAAGCAATTGAGTTGTTGAATTGTTTGATTAATTCTCCTTTATATCTCTCATGTGCAAAAAGAAAGAAAGAAAGTATGAAAAAGAAAATGAAAAAAAGAAAAAGGAAGAAAAAAAAAGGTTATATATGATTGAAAGGAGAGAGGAGTAAAGATACTGTTTATATACAAAAATATAAAAATTACTTTAAGAGCTTCATTTGAAAGCTTAGGGGATGTTTATAATTTTTATAATTTATTACCCCTTTTTATATCCCTTTGCTTTCATTTATCTTACCTCAATTATTATAACTCCTTGGCCACATTATAACCTGAAAAAGATCTCATGATTTTGACTTGTATTTAATTTATTTAGTGGAGAGTCAGTTTATAGTCAAGCCTATGGTAGTACACTTTTCTTTAGGAGAACTGAGTGATATCTCATTTTGTCCCTTAGTGAGAGACAAAAGTAGAGTACCTTAGTTTGACGTTTGAGTGAAAAGTATGAAATTATAAGATTCTAATTGGAAATTCTTTTGATTGCTTATGCTCATTGATATCACTCTTGTTGCTCTCTTTATCTCCATTGTTTCGGGTTCTGTGTGTGGTATTATGTTTTAAATTACTATGTTATTTACTTAACCAACACTTTGCTTGAGGACAAACAAACAGATAAGTATGAGGGAGTTGATAAGTCTGTAATTAGGCCCTATTTTACAGCATATATATATATATATATATATATATATTCATATTTGACTTTTATTTTATTTAGATTTTACACTAATTTATATATTAATTGTGTAGTTTGGTATAAAGAGGCCGCAAGTGGATGTTGGGTGCATTTTGGGCCCAAATTGATAGAAGATTAGAGCTTTACAGCAGTCAACATGCCTAGACCCTTTCAACAAGCATGGGGGGTATTTCAATCCCATACACAGTCGTGCTTAAGGCCTTGCACAGCCGTACTCATCTGCGAGAAGCGCAATTATCAAGAGTCTTTAGGATTTTCAAACCCTATTAAAAGGAGATCTCAGGCATCGTAAAGGAGGACTATTTTTATCTTGGCTTTTGCTCTAGAATACATCTCATCTCGTCTCTCTTGCACAGGATCCTTGGCACATGCTTGGCGAGACTTGGAGCTTCAAGCAATCGTACTTGAATACTAGGAACACATCTCATACTCTAGTTTGATATTTCTTTTGATTATGGCTTTGTTTATGATTGTTTTAGTTCTTTTCTTTAGCATGAGTAACTAAGTCCATAGCTAGAGCTATGGGAACTATTGTTCATGAATTTATGGAATTTTGATGTTTGAATCTAAATTTGATTTCTGTTTTGTGATTAGATTTTATCCTATTACGCTTCTCTCTTAATCCTAATTAATTATATCGTCAGGCGACCGTATCTCGGTTAATTAATAGATCTATAGGGTAAAACAAGACAAAGGATTAGGTGGACCAAACCAATCTTTCTCTTCTAATCATTATTAAATTAACAAGTTCATGGGTTCCTTAAGCTTTCTTAAATTGATATCTTGCATGACCATTGGGGATGTTAATTTAGAGAAAAGAATATTAATATTGCATGACCATTGGGTATTAATAATATTCATATGAATGATTGGTAATCACAAGAAAATCAGATTTAGAGTTAATTAGAAAAATAACATAAAGGATTGAATGAGAAAACCCATATGCTCTAGGTTCCTCTCTGATAAGTTTAACCAAGACGTGCATTGTATTCTTTGCTCTTAGTTTTATAATTGATTTTATAAATTCTTGTTTTTAATTAATCTTGTATCTTTGAAGCTTAAACAATTGAATTAGGAAATTCTTAGTAATTGGAAATCAATCCTTGTGGGACGATATTTCGAGAACTTAATTTAAGAACCCTTTATTACTTACTTCTTCATGGGTACACTTACCCTCCAAACAATTAGGTTTGCTAATAAAATCATCTTGTGCAACATCCTTATCTTTTTTTTGTCCTTTATCAATAACACCTAATTACCATAACTTTTCATCAACTCTTATGTCCTACCAGTTCCTTTCCTTATAAGTTTTCACCAATCTAGGCCCACCTCGGTCAACATTTTGAATTTTCTCTTATTTGCATATATGTTACGTTCTCCATAAAATTTGATTTTGTACTTTCAAACTCCTTATGCTTTTGTACAATGTTTGGCATGAAATAATGCGAGTTTTGTCCCTTATAATCAGTCCCCTTATTCCCTCTCCTCAGGGACCATCTCTAGTCACCCTTTTTTTTTGTTTCTGTTGCACTTCTCGTCATTATATCACAACCCTTCTTACCATCATCTGAATTATCATCCTCTAGAGTGTCTAAATCCAAAGAGGCATCATCAGAACACTCTGACGATGAAGTATATGATTTATGAGAGCACCACCCTCTATGAAAGAATTCTCTTCCATGTTCTTAGATCATTCAAATTGAGAACACAAGATCGTTAACCTGAATCCTTATATCTTGGTTAATTAATGCATGCTTTTAAATATGTAGGTGAACTCTCGCAAAATTCATTTGCCTTCAAAAAGTCATATCAATGTCCATGCACACAAAATGTCCCAACAATGACACCATCTTCCGTAAGAATGCCTCTGATCAAACATGATATAACACACCATACAAACAAACCCATATTCCCCTATTGATGCCACCAATCAATAACATAGAATTAGCATAGACAAACTCTCCTTATGCCTAGCTATAACCTTCCCCAAATCCTCTAAACCCTCGAATTCTAACAAAATCAGATCGTCGCCCATCATATGGCCTTGACATTTAATATGAATTCTCGTAAAAAGAAGTCAGCCACACTATTGAACTCTTTTGTTCGGTGTAACCTTTCCACTATTGCCTCACAACACTTCTTAATCGTATCACAATCAACATGGAACTCGCTGTGACATCCCAGTTATTTCTTAGGTACCACACCGCATTCCAATTTGGACCTTTAATAGTGCCTTTCCCCTTCACCATATCCATATAGCTTTGCCCAATGGCACCGTCTCTCCCCTCCCCCTTGGTCCCAATGTTGGTTGTTGATTTTGACACCTTCGCACGCACCATATCTTGAGTTTGTCCCTTGGCATTATGCTTATTGCTAGTTCTGCTATGTCGAGACACATTCATCACTATCTGTATGTTGTCTATTGTTATGAAACTCAGTCTCTTCCATATTGTTGACATCCTCGACCTCCACAAACCACATGAACCCAAATCTGCGTTCCACCTTATCTCGTTTCTTTGAGATAAAAAAATCCTCAATCTTCTCATTTGGAATATCTCCTATAGTGCCGATACTCCATGACTCTTCCAAAAATTTGTAAAGAAAAATGTTAGTAACATCTATACACGACTGATGTAGCTGAAAAAGTGGTGTGTAAAAATCGATTACTGGGCAAGTGCACCCATTGTCAGAGTAATATTGCGAAAATTGGAGTACCAAGTGTCGTATCCACATGGACTGTTGCTAAGAATTGCTTCCTTGATTACCCAATTATTAATGAATATTGGTAAGAAATTATGTTGATAAATTTGCTGAACTAAGAAAATAACAATTTAAAAGAAATAAATTTCTATGATAATAAAGCCTAGAAAAGTATGACTAAGTGTATTCAAGAGAAATAAGTGAGTATCTAGGTTGTAAATCCTCCTAAATGTCCAAATAACTGGAATTCTCCTTCAACTACTTAGTTCTAGCCCCTTGTTACTGCAGGAATTCCTGAAATAAACCAATACCTTTCTCAAGGATAATGGTTCCTAACCTTCGATTGATTAATCGAAATCTCTTCCTTAATTAGTTCCCCTTGGTTGCATTAAGTTCATTATGAATTCCATAATTAGGGTTATTCCTAATACAAAAAAATCATGCCTTTCTATCTCTAGCAATACATTCAAGTCCTTTTAATTGAGTAATGGTAAATTCATGCAGGATTTTTACTCAAAATCAAACAAGAAAATAAGATAGAAGACAGTTAATACTACTCAATTAAATTCAAGAGAAGAGAACATGAAATAACATTAAGAAGAATTCCAGAAGGTTTAGTCAAATATGATTCATTATGTCTAGATACTCAAAGAAAAATTAGAACCTAAACATCCCAAAACTACAATTACAAAAGAGAGAGATTAAAGAGCTTGATTCCATTCCCCAGCCGTCACTAACTCCGTCTTTCCCAAAAATAGCATCCTTCCAGTTTCTATGCCAAGTTCCCTTTTATATGAGTGGTCCTAAGGCTCATCTTTTCGCAGAAGTTTAAATTTTGACATACCTTAAAAGTACACGCCCATATATACAGCCATGTACTTTGGCTGTGTACATCTATAAAAAATTGCCCTTGAAAGCTTTTCTGAAAAGTACACGCTCATGTACATGGCCATGTACCTTGACCGTGTACATCTCTGGTTTTGATGACGTACTTCAATTGACATGACCGGTAGATACACCCTAATATACACAGGCGTGTACTTGCCCGTGTATATCTCTAACTCTGATTATGTGCTTGATTGATGCAACCAGTGAGATACACACTCATGTATACGGGCGTATATTTTCCGTGTATATCTCTAGTTCTTATCTTACTTCAACTTTCAATATCTTTTAAGCTCTCACTTCTTGATTCTTTTTTTTGAAATATGAATAAAATGGACTTAATAATAATAAATTCCCTCAATGAATAAAAAATCTCAATTATCATTCATGAATTTCAACGTAGGACCAAGTATAGAAAACATTTATTAAAAAGTTTAGTTATAATTTCTTCTGTCGATCTGTTATAAGCATCCTCCCACTATGAACCTTTGCCTCCTTCTCACACCCTCTCACTCTTATTTATTAGTGAGATTCAGAGAAGTTTCTAATTTTCTCCAGAAGAAAATTATTCTTGCCATAGGAAACTTTGAACCTTACCCACGTTTTCTTATTTCTTGTATTTTGATCTCTTGCCTCTTATTACTTGTTAAATTTTGCTTATGTAACAAAGTGATTCAAAGAAAGCTTCAAACGAACACTTTATATTTTCTTTGGATAATTGAAGATGTCTCGTTGCTGCAAAAACAAGACACCCAGCGAATCACCTAACTTCCCTTCAACTTGCGTATCAATATCAAACGAAATCACACCTCTATTAATATGATCTCAAACCCATTAATAATGAGCGCAGTGTTTATGTATGAAGCGCCACACACTCTGATGCAGCTGACAGCGAAGATTTCAAATAATTAAATTGTTAATTGATTAAAATTCATTCACTATTAACACATTGGTTTTATAGTGCTAACACATAATATCTCTACATTTATAGACAATAAAGTCTTAAGTCTGATATTTAGGTATGTTACTTTACGTTTTGGGTAGCTTAAAATTATTTATGAAACTAAATCATATTTTTTTTGTATAATTAATTAAATAATCAAGTATTTAATCATTTAAATTTGTATTTATTTAAATATTAATTCTACATTAAAACATTTTTATAATTATTAATTTTTTAAAATTATTACAATAATTTATAATATGGATGTGTAAATTATTGATTTTAATATTACTTATTACTGAATAATATGTATAAATGCATTGTCTTGTATCAATAAATTTATTTTAAGACTAAGTTTATCTTAAAATAAATTGCCTTAAATTTTTAATAAAAATAAAATTAATTAACTAATTTCATAATATTAAAATAGCACAATCTAACTTTAATTTCTTCGTTACATTTGAAGATATATGTAAGTAGAAATTGAAATCGTCGAAGAAAAATAATTGTTTTTTATTTTTAAAATATTAATTAAATTTTTTAAATAAATTAATATTTGGTGTGACTTTTTTATTTTAAAAAATATTTTAGTTGATGTTTCTTTAAGGTGTATTTGTTGTTATGTGAAATAGTGAAGGCATATGTTATTATTATTACTATGTACACTCAATTTAACATTTATATTATGTTCATTATGTTTAATTTTTCTACTCATATGAGTTATATTCCATTAAAGTTTATATTTGAAGGAAACTGGTAAAGGTTTTGTGATACAAGTTTAGACATTAAAAAATAAATTAATAGCATTTCAAAAAACTAAAAATAAAACTGAACACATTCCAACGGGATCATACATATGGTCATACGACTAAAGATAACTTTAAAATATGATCATTAGCACCATTTCATGCATGTTAAGATACATGCATATTTTAAAGTGCTTGTAACAAAGAACGAGTCATTCCAACATTCACTAATATATTAAATAATACATTTAATTTCATACTAAATATTATAACTATTTTTATTTTATATTGTCAACATAAATAAAATATTTATACTTACGCCTATGTAATAATTGTCAGTTAAATTTTAATACTTAAACTAAAATATTCTTAACATAAAAAAGAATAAAAATCTCCCCCCAATTAAAAGCTTATTAATATATACAATTATTTTTATTATTATATAATTAATGAATAATTTATTTACTAAATTACATATAAATATTGTATTTGAGCTTTTAGGTCCGTTGAATACAAAAATAAAAATAAAAATAAAAATTGGATGACGTGCTGGGAGAACAGGTTATCTCATTGTTTGGCAGAAAGAGGAAATTAGCGGTTGGATTCGTGGCTGCGAGATTCACTTGTCTTCCATTTCCGTCAGCACCATATTTTATGATCTATCCATACCCATTCCTCACTCTATTTTCTTTTGCCCTTTCGTCAACCGAACTCGAAGAAAGCCTTGACACTATTTGAGGTAAGGCTTCTCGACCACTAACCCTTTCGGCGATTGCTTCTTATGTTTTCTCCTTTGTTGTAATTTTCTTTCGTATAGACACAACAATTTCTGGAATAATAGTATTTTTGACACTGTTATAAGATTATAATAGGGTTCAGTGAGAAGAGCTTTTTTTGCCGCAGGGTGCTTGTGAAAATGCTTCAATGAGAAAAGCAGATAGATATCGTTCTATATTTCTATTGTTGGTAATTGACAACTGTATGAGTAGGATTGTGTGTTTTTCACGTACATGGAGTGGGAATGGTGGAATTTTTTGGAACTTTCAAGTGTAGTTTTGATCAAGCAAGCATAGACTTGGGGTGGGTTATGGTCTAGCGAAGGGGAAAGGAATCTGGAAAATCGCTCCTATTTATGTGCAGGCTCTAATATCAAATGTTTAAATGGGAAAGGGTTTGGGCGTGATGGCTATTGGGTTTGGTGTGTGGCCCATAGTTGTTAATCTCGGATAGGATAAATAGCAGCCGACCCCTAAAGCACTAGAGCAGAACAGCATATAGCATATAGTGGGTGACCGTTATTTAAAAATTTATAATATGCATATATAATATTTATGTACACAGAAATTTAATATAAATGCTCAAAAAATTCTCAAGATTACATAATTATCATTCCAAGTAACAGCATGGATGTTATATTAAACAAAAAAACAGAGGATGAACAGCAAAACAGATCTTGAACAGAAAAGCAAGAATGATCAGTGAATAGTAATGTTAAAAAGCTTAGGCTTAACTCATTCCTAAAAGCTAGCTCATGGGAGGAGGGCTACCCTATCTCTTATAAGGAGTATTCTCGCTCCTCTGTTTATTGTTACACCACGTGTGCATGTCTGTGTTTGCGCATGTGCCTGTACAAGGTTAAAGGATTCCTTAATTATTCTTTGTAGTGTATTCTTTTTAAATTAAGGAGACTAACTCTAGAATCCATATTTTCTGCACTGTTAATTTTTATTATATTTCAATGGAAGGTGTTGTTTGAGGTAACATTTAGTCGTTTCTCAATTCCCATTTAATTTATGGGTCTGTACTAAATGTTTGAGGTAATTTGTAACATTGAGGATGATGTATTCTATTAACCTGTAGGACCTTAGTTATTCATCCCAAAATTGAGTTAATCAACAACTTAGTTCTTGAGATTGTATGAATTAGGCATTGTTGTCCTATAGATTTTAATTCTTCTTTGTTCCTTGTCTTTGCAAACTATCATTCATTTGTCCTTTTTGGTATAAAATGATAGTGGAAAAAGATAAATGAATAACTTTTTGCAAAGTTAAGGACTAATAGGATTTTTTAAATCTTAGACTACAGTGTCCAATCTATACAATCTCGAGGACTAATTTATG
The DNA here is from genome assembly GCF_003935025.1 of Abrus precatorius. Classification (NCBI taxonomy): domain Eukaryota; kingdom Viridiplantae; phylum Streptophyta; class Magnoliopsida; order Fabales; family Fabaceae; genus Abrus; species Abrus precatorius. The sequence goes on from NW_020874395.1 coordinate 21,550,800, forward strand.
GGTTTACCTCCCAAAATCTTAAATTTCTTGAGATATGATAAGAACAGAATATATTTATAAATGTATGACAAACCAGTCAGGGGATATCCCTGAGATTACAAGTAGAAATAGCAAGAACAATAGGAAAACTGGATTATGTAATGCAGCAACAATGACTGTCCCTATGACAGCCGCCCTCCCAAATAACCTCCCAGATAAATCCTACCTCCCTTCCTCTGATCAATACCCCTATATCCCTCCTACAGCCCCTCCTCCCTCATTCATCCACGTCACCCATTCTGTTAGAATCTACCTTAACAACCTCTTTGCCCACAATCCCCATCCTACCCCTCCTTCTCTGGTATGTTTTGAGTGGAGGCCCAATTGGCCTGGACCCAACAAGATACTTGTCCTAATTTAGTTCTTACTGACTGGGAAATAGTTTTAAGAAAAGGCAGATGATTAAGAAGATTGAGATATGATGCCTCATGAATTTAAAAAAGAATAGGAGAAGAAAGTAGGGAATTGCCCTCAATCCTACTTTAGACCAATTATTGCAAGGGACATGCTTCATTATAACCATTGTGTTCACTGTTGTTTAATTGCAATGATTTTTTAGATTCATTCAATTTTTTCTCCAAAATTTCTGATGCTATTTTGTACATATTATAATATGCATTTGTGCTTTCTTGGGCCATTCCATGATAAAATTTTATGGTGTAAATTCATGCATTATGATAAATTTAAGCAAGAATCAAACTTTTGTTTGTCATTGAACTTAAAATTTGATTTGGCTTTTATACTGCTTTCCTTATAGATATATATTGGAGATCAATCATATCCAGATTCAGTGAATCAAATTAGAATTAATCAGGCTATAATTAAGGAAATTATTCTTCCTTTTATTTTTCTGATTCAGTTATCTTTATGACAGACAGGATTGGACAATAAATAGAATCATGTAAATGTGGGATTAGAGGCAGATAGGACCTTTTACTTTTCTGATTATTTGTTTCCTTTTTTAGCTCACTAAATCCAACCACTCAGTCTGTATATATAGACTTTGGTGTAACCTATTTTGATCAAGGAAATGAATGGTACCATTCTACAATATATATTGATTTTCTAAAGAAAAAGTTAGTTTCTTACACAAAAACAGACCACATGTCTAAAGTAGCATGGAACCAATGGCAAAATGTATGACAGTTGGTGATTGTGTTACCATGTGGACCAATGGATGCCAAGGAATATTGTTAACACAATGGTCTTTGATATGTGTGTCTAGGAAAAAGGTGTTTGAGCACTCAAACAACAACCATAACAATCAAGCCTTATTTCACTATGTGGGGTCGGCTATATGGATCACATGATGCCATTGAACTCGGTCAAAAATCAAATTTTCATAAATCTGGTTCATCAAAAAGTCTCTTTTAATAACTTTACCTAAAGTTTTTTAGGTCTCTCTCGACCCCTCTTTACCAGACTAGGTGTCATGCAATCCGCTCTCTTTGCCATATCTAAAGATCTTCTCTATACATGAGCAAACCACCTTAGTCAATTTTTAGTCATTTTTTCCACTATAGTTGCTACTCTGATAATCTCTCGTATGCTGTCTTTTTTTATTTTGTCTTTTTTGATATGTCCACTCATCTACCTTAGCATTCTTATTTCTACCACTCCTACTTTTTTTTTTCTTGTTTTTTTTTTAAGGTCCAGTATTCACTACCATAAAGGATAGCTGGTTGTATTGCTATACGGTATAGTTTTCCTTTCAACGTGATCACAAATAATTCTTGATGTCTTTTTCCATTTTAAACACCTAGCTTGTATTCTGTGACTAACATCTTCATTAATTTCCTCATCATTTTGTATAATCGATCCCAAGTACCTAAACCTGGGAACTTATGGTATAAATATCATCTTCAAGTTTAATTTTCAACGCTTGGTCCTCATCTTGTGTTTTGCTAAACTTACAATGCATATACTCTATCTTACTTTTATTCAAGTGAAAACCCTTAGATTCTAAAGTCTCTCTCTATAGTTCAAGTTTAACATTAACCTCTTCTTTTGAATCCTTGACCAACACTAACATTTGCAAATAGCATGCACCAGAGGATAATCTTTTGTATGTCATTTGTAAGTACATCTAAAACAAGGCTAAACAAGTAAGAGCTCAAAGCGGAGCTTTAATGTAAACCAATTCCAATTAGAACGTCCTTAGATACGCCTCTAGAAGTTCTCACATATATAGTTACCCCCTCATTCATATCTTGTATAGCCCACATACCCTGTTTTTTTCTAAAACCTTCCATAGGACTTCTCTTGGTATCCGACCATATGTTTTTTTCAAGTTAATAAAAACTATGTGCAAGTCCTTTTCATTGTAGCGATATTTTTTCATCATCTTTCGGGAAAAATATATAGTTTCTATTGTAGACCTTCCTGCTATAAAACCAAATTGATTTTTTGCAAGCTCAGTTTCTTCCCATAAAACCATTGTTTGAGCACTCAAAAGTACTGTAAAATTTGCACTAATCACGAATATATGTTAATAGTAAATTAATATTTTCAATGTTATTAACATTTGGAATTCCTACCGTTTTAAATTCACCCCCTCCCCTCACTAATGATTTCAGATTCTAAGTAAGCACAGGTGGTACCCAGCAGTGGTAGGACTGTGGTTTATTACTTGCCTGAAATTATAAATACTTGTCTCATAGGGCAATAGTTATAGGCTTTATTTTGAACAAAAATCTGTACTTAAATGTTATGAATAATGACATAAGGTCCTGCACTCCTGCCCTTAGAACTAGTGATGGAATAGACTACCATAATTTAAATCTTGTAATTCTTTGATTTTTATTGTTTACACAAAGTTAATTGGTTTGCACTAACTTTTTCTTTTCATGGTTGAAGTGAAAATTTATAAGATAAAATAGTTGATATTGGGGTGTTACACTTGTTGCTGAATGGGTTGAAAATGATCTACAACCAAAGGTCAAATCCATTGTCTTCAAAAAATAAATAAATAAAAATAAAAGTAAATCATTGTTTCATACGGTGAAGTTTGTGGATTTTTCACAGCCTAAGACGCATCAAAATTTTGGCACCAACATTAATTATTCCTGTTTGTGGTAATACTTTCAGGGTTTCATTCATTCTGGTACGAGTTTTCTGATTTCTACTCATCTGCCTAACATCATTAACAAACAACAATGGCCTCCTCTTTCCCTCGATCGCTGTCCTCTAAAGCCAATCCTGCGCTTCACCACACCAGATCCAAGCAGCTGACTGGCTTTGTTCCCGAATCAGTGATGCGGCTCCTCAGATCTTCTTCAACTCAGCAGCAACAGGAAAACCCTGTCCATGAAAAAACACAGGCACCTCAAAAATCTCTCCATGATGAGAGCGAACGAAGCCTTGAGCCTAAAGAAGATGATGAAGATGATGATGATGTTAACAAAGAAACAGGTGAGGTTGGTGGGCCCAAAGGGCTTGAGCCCACCAGGTACGGTGATTGGGAACGGAAGGGTCGCTGTTATGATTTTTAAGCTTTTACTTCACTTTATATAGCATAAAAATAATAAATTCCATTATGATTATAATTGATGATTATGTAATTTAATTTATTACTATTATGAATCGCTTAAGTGACAACATTGTCTTTAGGTTCTTTATTATGATTCAGTTACACTTGGGTGAATAAGAATAATTAATTTGTTGCTTACATGATTCCCAAGAATGGATTGACGATTTGATCTAGCAATGATTCTAGTGTAACGTGTGTTAGCGGTCACATGGGTATTCCCCCCCTTTATCGTTTTGATGGAAATACTCTTCGTCGTAACTTGTAGGCTAATACAGCTTGTGCATTCTCTTACTGGGTTCTCAGAACTAAAGGTAGCTTAGTGAAGGAAGAAGAGGTTTTGTGATGGTTTTATGGGTTTTCTTCACTTGAGCTTGAATAATGTAAAGAGAGTAGAATAGTGAAGGGTGGCTGTGGATCAGTTATGTATTTAATTTTCTAAATAGTTTTTTTTTTTAATGTTTGAAAGAAGAGAGAAGGAACGAGAAAATATGATTAATACAAAACTCTTTAATTTAGAGAAACATAAAATTAAAAGATTAAAAGTATTTATAAGTCTCTTGTTCTCGTATAAAAACTCTTAAATAAGGAGAGTTATTTTATAACTCTTTTTCTTTTTTAAAAAAATTAACTTTTAAATAAATTCTTAGAGTTTTGTTATTCGATGCTTTTAGTACAGTGGTTAAGTGATAGAAATTGATATGCAAAATTATTGAATATCAACAAGAAAAAATGACTATACATAACTAGAGCCTATGACTTCTACAAAAATTCCAATAGCAGTAGAATTTTATCTTGTTGCTCTCTTCAAAAGAATGTAACAACTTTCCTTTCTCTCCCGTCTCCCTTTACTCTTATTATGCTCCTTCTAACTAATTCATGCATTAAATTTTTTTTTTGCTCCGTTACTCTTTTTCTTTCTCACATACACCTCCAAACTTTGGACCTTTCAGTAGGATCCAATAATTGATCTCCTTTCCTAATTCGTCACTTGAGGCAGCAGTCCCAACAATACCTTCTACTGAAACAGTAGCCTTGTCTTCAAGGTTGAAATAAGGAAATTGACTCTTCATGAAAAATTCTTCTTCCCAAGTAGAGTCTTCAGCTGCAAGTCTTTTCCATTGAATTAGATACTCCTTGAATAGGTTACCCGCCTCCATTTTGTCTCGTACTATCCAAACCTTCTCTGGTTCAATCAAACTACCCACTACCATATCCTTTGGCAAATTAAGAGTAGCTAAACATTGGCCAACATCCTTTTTGAAGCACATAGTCATATTTTCCCAATCTGATAAGGACATCTGAGTTCAAGCCCAAGCACATGGAAGAACTTATGCACCAAAGAATTCCCAAGATCCACTTGAAGACTTAAGTGCACCAATGACAAGGTTAAGAGCTAAGAAAACCCAAGAAGCATTAGCACATGAAATACATCTTGTATAGGAAGTCCAACATCAATTTGAAGCCAATGATATCAAGAAAGATCCATCTTGTATAGGAAGTCCAACATCAATTTGAAGCCAATGATATCAAGAAAGATCCATCGATGGAGTTAAAGCCTATCACTTATTTTATTTTTGCTGACTTTGAAGGAAATAAGCCCAATGACTCAAATTAAAGATTTTACTTTTTTCTTTCTTTCTTTTCAATCCATGAATAAAATATATTTAAAGTGTTTATATAACAAGACTTGAACCTAGGTACTTGAGGCTAAGTGTGATCCTCCTAATCACTAAGACATCTTAATTTACTTGTACTAAAATAGATTTTCTTTTTCTCTTGTTTGATTTTAAATTAGGAAAACTCTTAATCTACATTGTACTAAAAACACTTAAATTGAACGGAAAAGATAGAATTCATATTGAACAAATTCAGAAGTGTGAGATTTTCTCTTAAGGCTATGGTTCTTCCTTACTTCTAAGGCCTTATCAAGAATTCACATTCTTGTGACGATCATCGTAGGTTTATCAACCAAATAGGTTTGTGGCGCCTATCATTTGTTCTTTCTTTTTCTAATTCTCTATTTAACATGCAATAACAATGAGAAATCTAAATTTGACCTAGGGTTTAAATATATGCCAATTTTCATCTTAATCATCAATTTTCATTTCAAATTAGCCTAAATCATATCTCCTGTTATACAACGCCTTTTTTTTTATGATTCTTGAGCCAAAATTGCATTTTAAAACGTGAGCTTTCACCTCATTTAGAAACACCTTAATCCAAAATTTGTAGCATGAGATACAACACTTTGTTATGCTGCATAATTATTTTCTTGTTCTTGTTTGTTTTCTTTGCTCAAGTTAGTTCTATCCTCCCAACTTCTAGGGTTCAAGGTATACATTAGAAACCCTAATTTCCTATTTTAATTTGAGTGTTCCTAGTCCTAGTTAGGTCCTTTCTCTAAGGGAGTTGGAGAAACCTCATCATTTGGTATCAAAGCTAGTTAACTAGGGCTAGTTTTGAATTGAATCTAGAAATACTTGTGGCTAGTTGTGTGTGTGTTGTAACATCCTATACTTTGATTTAAATAAAATGAGGTTTGTTAAAGTATAATTGGAATAGATTTGGATAGAATTTATATTTTAAAAAACAAAAAAAGTGAACAGTAAAATCGCCTATGAACAGTGTCGATAAAACAGTAAAATCGCCTATGAACAGTAAATCGCGTATGAACAATGAAACCACCTATGTACAGTGATGATGATGTCATCAATGACATTAGCATGACGTCATGGCTGACGTCACATCTGCGTACAATCCGTGTATAGTACGTGTGTATAGTGTTTCCGGCGTGAACAGTGACCGCGAACAGTGTTTTCGGCGTGAACAGTAAGGCGGTGAACAATGTTTCCGGCGGTGAACAGTAAATTTCGAAAATTTTCTATGAAAAGGGAGTTTCACACGAAATTTTCATTTCTTCACTCCTATCCAAGGTTCTCAAAGGTTTTAAGGCTACATCTCACCATTTTCTCCCATACTAAACCTCCTAAACTTAGATTTTTCTTTAGATCTGTGATTTTACTTCCGATCTAAAGAATTTCAAGTAAGTTTCTCTAAGTTTGAAGTTAGATTCACCGTTCGTTTCTCTTCTTCTTCTTTTTCTTATAGATGTTTATGATGTTCTTAAGAAAAACTCTGTTCTAGAGTTCAAATCTTCGGTTAAATCTTTGTAAAAGCTCTGTTTTGAGATAAGGAGGGCTCTACTTTATCATTTTGTTATGTTTATTACTTGTATTATATGTGGAATAATCCTTGTTTTATGAAAAATAATCGGTGAAAAGTGAGAATAATTGGCTGTTTATGTGATTTTATGATGAATACATGGTGAAAATGTGATATTATGTTCAAATAGGGCATGATAAGATATATTGAGGATGGCTGATATGATTTTATGATTTTGTGATATGAAGTATACAAAGAGATGGATGTTTCATGTTTGAATATATTGTGTTTCATGTAAAAATGATGTGTATTGTAAATATGCCATGGTTTAATGTATAAGATGAAAAGTATGTGGAAATATAATGAAAAATATGTGAGAACATGATAAATGGCAAATGTGAACGTGTGAATATACTCGAAAGGGTATAAGATGGAAAAGGATATGATGTAAATAGTTACAGAGATATACTGGGGGAGTGAAAGATGGAGATGATATGGAATATCTTGGAGAAATGCAGGGTGGTGAGTGACATTCGGGATTGTGCACGGAATATTGTGTTCTAATGCACCACATGGCCACACACTCATTTCTCGACTTGACTCCTGACCATTACCTTTGCTAAGGGGCTATCTATTTCATGCGTTGTATCCGTATTGCATTGGGCCATCTGGCAATTATTTATATGGATATGTAAGACCACAGGATAGAAGTATCAGATAACTGTGGCCACAAGGCGCGGTAAGCGCGGATAAAAGTAAAAGAAATTGTGAATCTGTGTAATATAATATGTGTTGATATGAGAACATGCTTATATGACACTATGATATGTAATGCTATGATGTTTTCTTTAACTGTGATAAGATGTGTTTTGTGATAAATATGTGTGATGTATGAGTGGTAAGGTAGAGACTCACCCTTACACAACATTTTTCAGGAAATCAGGACGAATAGTACCAGGCTCACAGTGCATGGATGGATGAGAACTGCTATAGGACTTAGTTATTTTGAGTTATGTAATGAATATTTTCAGTTCTATAGCATTCTTTTGAAATAGTTGTAAAACTACTATTTCTTTTTGTTGCTGATGAAAATTTTAGAATCTTTGTTTTTCTAAAGTACTTATGAATTAATGAAATTTTACTCTATGAACCTTATATCATTTCATCGTTTCTTTCTCATTAGAGAGTTTTTGAAAGAACATTTACTTTACCATATAAATTTTTATGAAAATTTATTATATATTGAGGAAAGAAATATAAGGCGTTACATGTGTGGTTTGTTTGATTTTGTGGAGCAATTGAAACAAGGAGAAAGAAAATTACACTTGTGGAAGAGGCTGAATTTGAAGTACCAAATTGTGTTCATAAGGTGTTTGTTTTAATGCTTCACTTGGCGACCAAGTAGGTGTTCTATTTACTATAAGTTGTGATTGTATTTGAGAACTTTGTGAGTTCAATTAAAAATTCAGTTTGTGCAATTAAGTTGTGAAATTGTGTGTTAGATTTGGATACTAGCAAAAAGGTGGAAACTGAAGTTTATGGCTATTTTGCTGATACAAAATTTTAAAAAAATGAAAATTGTATTGAAAATAAAAAAGAGTGATTGTGTTGGTTATTTGGGTGACTTGTAGTGTGGCTGAAATTTCCAATCGACTTTGAAGTGTGGTTTGCTGAATTATAGAAGTGTTGAAACTTGTTTTTAAGCTTTTGAATTGTAGGACCTATAAGGAACTAAGTCACTCAAATTCACATTCATTAATCCCTTTCTTTTGCTTGTGTTTTTCTTTCTTGTCTCAATTTTGTCCAAATAATTTCTTATTTACTTGTTTTTTTGTGTTTGTTAGGTATTAGAATTGTTCTTTACTACTTCTTTGTGTGGTGTCACAATCTGAATTTAGAGCCTTTCTTGATAGTCACTTGTTTCTTATTTCTTGGTAATTTATTAGATAAGCTTGTAAGAACTTTAAGCTAGAGATTAAGTGGTAAAAGGCAAGAGAGTCACATTAGAGAAAGAGCCTAAAATTTGATGGAAACACTAAGAGTGATACACTTGTGAGGATACTTAAAAAGAAATTCAAAATTTAACCTATGGTTGAAAATAGAGAAAGGGAGAGAACATTATCACCTCCTAGGGATCAAAGATTGTTATTTGACGCCCTGACCCAAAGGCTCACTAGATTAATGAGAGAACAAACTAAGAAGATATGTGAGAGGTTAGAGAATATAGAGAATCAAAATAAAAAAAGAAGGGAGAGAGAAGAACATAATAGGGAGAAGAGAGAAAATGAAAGGAATGGAGGGAATGAGAGGAGAGGAGGCAAAAAATGAGAGAAATAAAGGGAGAAGAGAAAGAGAAAATGAGAGAAAAAATAAGAGAGAGCGTGAGAAAAATATGAAAGTATCCATTCTATCCTTGAAGGGGAGAAGTGACCCAGAAGGTTATACAGAGTGGGAGCTTAAGGTGGAACAAATATTTTCTTTCCATACATTAATGATGAGAGAAAAGTAAAGTTGGCTACATTAGAGTTCACTTACTATGCTTTAATTTGGTGGGATCAGTTCCTAAAGGAAAAAAGGAGGTATAGAGAGCCAATGTTGGAGAGTTGGGAGGAGCTAAAGAGAGTCTTTAGGAAGTGGTATGTGCCCCAATACTACCATAGGGAACTCCATGCTAATTACAAAGAATAACTTAAGGGAGTAAGAGTGTGGATGAATTCTATAAAGACCTAGAGATTTCCATGATTCAAGCCAATGTAGAGGAAGAAATGGAGGTTACCATGGCTAGGTTCTTTAATGGCCTAAATGGAGATATTAGGAATGTGGTTGAACTTCAAAATTATGTGGAGATGGAAGACTTAGTTCACCATGCTATGAAGATTGAACAACAATTGAAAAGGAAGAGTGTGAGGAGGACATCCTCTAATTATGAAAAGCCTAAATGGAAAGAGGGGTATAAGAAGGAGGGAACTTCATTTAGACCAAACATGCTTACACCCCAACATAGCCATAATAAAGGAAAAGAGGTTGTGAATAAAACTAGGACAAGGGACATCAAGTGTTTTAAGTGTTTAGGAAAAAGATATATAACTTTTGATTTCCCTACAAAAAAGTCATAGTCTTAAAAGAGAGTGGTGAAATAGTTAGTGAATCATTCCAATCTGAATATTCTAGTGAGGAAGTGAGTGAAAGAGAGGATGAGGAAGTACTTGAGGGAGACCTTTCCATAGTTAGGAGACTGCTTAGGGGAGTTGCACTAATGTGGTTAGTACGAGGCTAGTCACCAAGATGAATTTGAAAACCATACCCTACCCTAAGCCTTATAAGTTGCAATAGTTAAGTGAAGAGAGAGCTAGAAGTAGATAAGCAAGTTGAGATAAAATTCACAATTGGGAAGTATACAGACAAAGTGTTGTGTGATGTTATATCCATGGAAGCAAGCTATGTGTTTCTTGGTAGACCTTGGCAATATAATCGACAAACACACCATGATGGAAAAACCAATAAATACTCATTTGAGTTCAAGAATAGAAAAATGACTTTGACTTCTTTGTCATCAAGGGAGGTAAGTGAAGATCAAATCATAATGATAAAAAAAAGAACACAAAAGAGAAAAGAAAAAGAGAAAAAAAGTTCAAAAGCAAAGGAGAAAGAGAGTGAGAAAAGAGAGGAGAAAGTGCAAAATCTATTTGTGAGAGGAAAAAAGGTAAAAATAATATTATAATGAAAAAACCAATACTTCTACTTTTAAGTAAAGAAAACACTTTTTCTATAACAAATGCTACTAACCCATTTTCTAGGAAGTTTCTTCTTTGGTGCAGGAATTTGCAGATGTATTCTCTACAGAGGTGCCTCATAGTTTACTACCTTTGACAGGGATAGAGCACCAAATTAACCTTATTCTAGGAGCTTCTTTACCCAATAGACTAGCATACAAAAGTAATTCTAAAAAAATCCAAGAGATTCAAAAGTAAGTTGAAGAGTTGATGCAAAAAAGGATGGGTCCAAGAGAGCTGAAGTCCATGTGCAATTCTAGTTTTGCTTGTAGCAAAGAAAGATGGAACATGTAGGATGTGCACGGACTGTAGAACCATTTATAACATTACGATAAAATATAGGCATCCCATCCCTATACTAGATGATTTATTAGATGAATTGCATGGTACTTGTATATTAATGAATCATGTGTTGAGAGAATTTCTAGGAAAGTGTGTAGTTATGTATTTTGATGATATTTTGATTTATAGTAGAACTTATTTTGATCATCTAGTACATTTGAGGAGTGTTTTAGAAACACTTAGGAGAGAGAAACTATATGCAAATATTGTTTTATGTACAGATCATATTGTTTTCCTTGGTTTTGTTATTAGTTCTCAAGGTGTCTAGGTTGACCAAGAGAAGGTGAAGTGTTTGTAGGCAAGCATACTTATCAAAAAGTAATAAAGGGTTTTCGAATTAGTTATTGTCTCACAGAGATTATTTTCAAGTACCAAGAATTACTTAATTTGATTGTTTAAACAAAACAGGATTGTAACAGATAAAAAACAGAGCTTAATTTTAACAATAAATTAAAAGAACAGTAATACAACGTATGAGAGAGATTAAATGAGATGGGCTTAGGACTTATGAGTTCACCTACTACACTTCTTTATGTTCTAATTAATTTAATCCTGATATTGGTATTCAAATATTTGCCAACCACTCATAATTAGTTCTATTAACACCCAATGATTATACAATGTCACTATTCTTTTTCCTGAGCAAACACCCCCAATGATCATGTAAGGTAATTGGTCGATAAAGTATGAAGATCCTATGAGTTTGTTAATTCAATAACGGTTGAAAGAAAGGAATTAAGTGTGATTAATCTAATCCCTTATATCATTTTTATCCTATAGTTCCGTTTATTACATATGGTACGATTGCTTATAATGCAACTAACTATGGAGTGCTAAGGATGATCAAATCTTAACATACATAATATAATCCGATAGAATAAAAACCAAACATGAATGGAAAACCAATACAACATTAAAGTAAAAATCACACATTTTGCAATAGGATCCGTGATAGCCCTAGTGATAGATGATGACGAGTCGCTATCAAAACAATTAAGTTTTCTAAAGGTTTTGTAATATAAAGCCAAACCTAGATCAATTCACGGAGACACATTTTCAGTCAAATTCAATTTTAGGTTTTGTTTTAAAGAATGCAAATAAGGTTTTTTGGGGTTTTGAAAATTAAAAATTAATTAAATTAAATTATGAACAGAATTAAAGTGAGTAAAAATGAATTAAGAAACATTAATCCACAGAATACCAATTGCGTGTAACTCCGACTATTACAATATCTAAAGATTTAAATCTGAGTTTGAACAATCACCCAATACAATTATTAATTCAATCGAATATCCTAATTAAATAGAGTTACAAATTAAATTAAATAATCATTTAACCTAATCCGCATTAATTATCAAATCAGAGCATCAATCGAGTCCTAATTTGAATTCTAACAGCAAAAAATATAATTACGATTGCAATACACAATTCTGATATTAGAGAAAAAAGAGAACAAATTTAGAGCAATTTAGTGCAGAACTCAAGTTGAAATTACGGCATTTGGATTCCACGGATTGAATGAGAGGTTTAACCTTTCATCTAAACACTTATCCCACGTAAGAATGAGAAAAGAACAAGAGAGTTCGAAAGAAAGTGAAAATAAAGATTCTTATTTCGGCAAAGTCTCAAAATCACCAAGTGTCTAATCACTTTCCCCTTAATTTAGAACCTTACTAGTCTATTTATAGGTTTTGATTAGGGTAAATTAAGTAGCCAAATGCGGGCCTCAATAATATCTAAAAGCCAAATACAATTATTAAATAACAAGGGTCCAAATGCAATCTCACAACAATATTCAGCAAATCTGCTTCAACTTCAAAAAATCATAAAAAATAAAATAAAAACTCCAAATCTAGTGATCCATATATGTATTTTGAAGCTCTGAATGTGTAGAATCTAATGCAACTGGAATTAGCCAAATATGATATCTGTAGAAAAAGTATTAGCAAAATGAGTAGTCAGAGGTCAAAATAACCAAAAATACGAAATTAAAGCATTTGTTTGTAACAAGCCCAATTTATTCAAATAACTAGAAAATGATAAAAACTCTAAAAATAAAGCATATGAAAAGTGTTTATTAGTCAAAATAAACTATAAATATAAACTTAAGATATGTCACATCACCTAGCGATAAGTTTAGTTACTCATAACAAAATAAACAATGAAGAACGTGATCAATAAATTCATAACCACAAAGGAAAACTTAAATAAAAGAAACCCAAAAAGGTAAAAGACGAAGAGAGTTATCGTTCTCTGAAGGACGCTCAATAACTTGCTGAGACTCTAAGAGAAAGCTTGTCGTCCTTGCTAATGGTCTCCAATGACTCTCAAAGATGAGTTTGGTTAGAACTAAGAAGAGGAAGGTGTATAGAGAAGTGGAAGTGTCCCAATTATGGAGCATAAGGACTCTTTATATAGGCTGTGCCTTGAGTTTCCATTGGTTGAGCTCTATCTTTTCAAATTAGTTTTATCTACAATCAAAATTGCTCCAAATCTTCATATCTAAGTTTAAATTTTAAATTCAAAATTTAAACTTAACTTCACATAGCACTACCAAGGACTAAAAAATATATACTTTTTATCTAGAATATCTCTATAATGCACTAATAACAACTTCTAGCTAAACTGAAATAATTAATAACATAATTAGTGTAAATATATATAAAAATGAGTTTAAGTGTATAAATATAAGTCATAAAATATATCAAAATATGAACTTATCTGAAGGTCATTTAAGAGTGACCAACTCCTAAGAACATTAATGAGGTTAGAAATTTTCATGGTTTGGCAAGTTTCTATAGGAGATTTGTGAAAGATTTTAGTACCTTAGTTGCACCTTTGAATGAGATAGTTAAAAAGCATGTAGGGTTTAGTTGGAGTGAAAAGCAAGAAAAGGCATTAACTCATGCACCTATTCTTGCATTGCCTGGTTTTTCTAAATCTTTTGAAATAGAGTGTGATGCATATGGGATAGGGATAGGAGCTGTGTTAATGCAAAAGGGACATCCAATAGCTTATTTTAGTGAAAAATTGAATGGAGTTATTTTGAATTACCCTATTTATGATAAAGAATTATATGCTTTAATAAGAGCCTTGTAAACTTGGGAACATGACCTTTTGGCTAAAGAATTTGTGATACATACTGATTATGAATCTTTGAAGTACCTAAAAGGGTAAGGTAAATTGAACAAAAGACATGCCAAATGGGTGGAATTTCTAAACTAATTTTCTTATGTAATCAAACATAAGAAGGGTAAGTCCAATATTGTGCCTGATGCTTTGTCACGCAGGTATGTACTTCTTTCTACCCTTGAGACTAAATTTTTAGGATTTAAGCACATTAAGGAATTGTATAAACATGTTGATTTTTCTCATATGTTTAAGACATGTTCACATGCTGCCTATGATAGTTATTTTAAGATGATGGTTATTTGTTTAAGGATAGGAGACTTTGTGTACCTCAATGTTCAATAAGAAATGTTTAGTTCAAGAGGCACATGAAGGGAGACTAATGGGGCATCTTGTGGTTCAAAAAACCTTAGACATATTGCATGAACATTTTCATTGGCCTCATATAAGACGTGATGTTCATAAACTGTGTGAGAGGTGCATTGTGTGTAAGAAAGCTAAGTATAAAGTCATGTTGCATGATTTGTATATTGCTTTACCTATTCCTGAACATCCTTGGATTGACATTTCTATGGATTTTGTGCTAGGTTTGCCTCTATCTAAGGGAGGGAAAGACTCTATTTTTATGGTTATGGACAAGTTATCTAAGATGGCACATTTTATAGCTTGGAATAAGGTGGATGATGCATGTCATGTTACTGACCTATTTTTCAAAGAAGTGGTGATACTTCATAGGTTGCCTAAGAGCATAATGAGTGATAAGGACACCAAATTTCTAAGTCACTTTTGAAGAACATTGTGGGATAACTTGGGCATTAAACTCTTATTTTCCACTACTTGTCACCCACAAACTAATGAGCAAACTAAAGTAGTAAATAGGACTCTTTCTACTTTACTTAGAGCTATTATAAAGAAAATTATTACATCTTAGGAGGAGTGTTTGCCTTACGTAGAATTTGCATATAATAAAGTTGTTTATAGTACTACTATTTATTCTCCTTTTGAGGTAGTATATGGCTTTAATCCTTTAACACCTCTCAATTTATTACTTGTACCTAACATTTCTAAATTTAAGCATAAGGATGCATAGGAAAAAGCTGAATTTGTGAAGAAGGTCCATGAAAAGGTAAGAATTGAAATTGAAAAGAAGATTGAAAGTACACTAAACATGCAAATAAAGAATGAAAAAAGTGACATTTGAGCCAGGTGATTAGGTATAGGCGCACTTTAGGAAGGAAAGATTTCCATCACAAAAAAAGTCAAAGTTGATGCCTAAAGGAGATGGACCCTTTCAAGTGCTGGCCAAAATCAATGATAATGCTTATAAAGTTGACCTACCAAGTGAGTATGGTGTGAATGCTACCTTTAATGTAGCTGACTTGTCTTTGTTTGAGACAAATGCTTGCAAAGAAGGAGGGGATGATGAGAACACTCGAGCCCAAGCCCAGGCCCATGGAAGAACTCATGTACCAAGGAAGGCTCAAGATCCACTTGAAGACTTAAGCGGGCCAATAGCAAGGTCAAGAGCTAAGAAAACCGAAAAAGCATTAGTACATGAAATACATCTTGTATTGATATTAAGAAAGATCCATCGATAGAGTTAAAGCCCATCACTTGTCTTATTTTTGCTGACTTTGAAGGAAATAAGCCCAGTGACTCAAATTAAAGATTTTACTTATTTTTTCTTTCTTTTCAGTTTATGAATAAAATGTATTTAAAGTATTTGTAAGAAGACTTGAACTTAAGTACTTTAGGTTAAGTGTTATCCTACTAATCACTGGGATATCTTAGTTTACTTGTACTAAAGGATCTTTTCTTTTTCTCTTGTTTGATTTTAAATTAGGCAAACTCTTAATTTGCATTGTACTAAAAACACTTGAACTGAATGGAAAAGACAGAATTCAGATTGAACAAATTCATAATTGTGAAATTTTCTCTCAAGGGTAGGATTCTTCCTTGCTTCTAAGGTCTAAACAAGAATTCATATTCTTGTGGCGATCATCTTAGGCTTATCAACCAAACATGTTGGTGATGAATCCATTTTTTATTATATTTTTACTTGCCTTTTTGGTGCTCCTTGATAGAAAAAATGGACTTAGATAGTGCAAATAATATAGAAATCACATTTTGAGTAAATATCATAGGTTTATTAATTTTTGGTTAATTTGCATTTAATTACATAGATATAGATTGCAATTTTAATTGTCTTGATAATTTTGTAGAGTCCCCAAGTTAATTTTGAGATATCTTGGTCCTTGGATGAAAGTTACCCCCAAAGTAGCCACTTTTAGGAGCAAAAGTGGCAACTACAGCAAGTCTGGGCATTAAAGGTTCTAAAGTAGCTACTTTCAACCTCCAAAGTAGCAACTCCAGAGAGCTCCAAGGACGCCATTTGAGAAGCATTTTACGCGTGGCCACTATTACCTTTCATAATGGCTACGCGCATCCAAAGTTTCCACTTTCAAGTCCAATAGTAGCAACTCCAGAAAGCTCCAGGACGCCACTTTTACTCCAGAAAGCTCCAGGACGCCACTTTTGGAAGCAATTTGCGCGTGGCCACTATTGCCTTTCAAAGTGGCTACACACATCCAAAGTAGCCACTTTCAAGTCCAAAAGTGGCAACTCCAGAGAATTGGCACGCTTACGTAAATTTGCGCGTGGGCACTTTCAAGGCCCAAAGTGGACACTTTCAAAGGCAAAAGTGGACACTTTGCTGACATGTCCCCCACTATAAATAGATTTTAGGAATTAGGGTACGGAGACTGGAACATTTTATTTTTCTTGGATTCTCTTTGCCAAATTAGGACATTTTCTTTCCAGAGCTTTGGAGCCTTGGGTGACAGCCAGGGATCCATTATAGGTTTTAATTTCCAATTTCCCTTTGATTCTCATTGAATTTACATTAATGTTGCTTACGTTTCTGCATTTCTTTCTTTCATTTGTGAAGCCCATCCATATGAAGGGCTAAATTCTCTTGTAATTCCTAGTCAATTCACATGGTTCTTGAATTCTTGGGTTTAATGGCAATAATACTCTTTCTTTCCTTGGATTTATTAACCCTAATCTCTGAATGAAATGAAATTTACATGAGGGGAACATTGCTTAATGAACCCTAAATTACCCAAACGAAATTCTAATCCAAAATTGCTTAATTTTGATTAATCTTTGAGATTGCTTAATCTTAGGGATAAAGATTGAAGCCCATTAAGATGCTTAATTTTAATTGGAATGCTAAAGTTAATTTACGCTTGATAGATTAACTTAATTCAGGGAAAAAATAGGGGATTATAGAATCATTTGAAAGAATAGGGATAGAACTCGTTGATTGACTAAGGATTACTCTTCTTAATTGATTGAATTTCACTAGTTTACATCTTGCTCTTGATTAAAATCTGGAAATTGACAAACCTCCCCCCAATTTACTTGCTTTAAAATATATGTTTACACTTGTTCGATGTATGTTCCCAACCAAAAATTCCTTGGGGACGACCTAGGACAACACCTTAGTACTACATTCATTTCTTTGCATATTTGATGAGGATTAACTACAATCTTTGTGCATAACGAGTAGCGAAATTCGTTTCATCAGTTGGTGATGCCTATTCTTTGTTCTTTCTTCTTGTAATTCTTAATTTTACATGCAATAACAATAAGAAATCTAAATCTAACCTAGAGTTTAAATATATGTCAATTTTCATCTTAATAATCATTTTTTGTTCTAAATTAGCTCATATTATATCTCCTGTTATACAACACATTTTTTGGTGATTCTTGAGCCAAAATTGCATTCAATACGCGAAATTTGTAGTGTGAGATACAACACCTTGTTATTCTGTCTGCAATTGCATAATTATTTTCTTGTTCTTGTTTGTTTTCTTTACTCAAGTTAATTCTATCCTCCCAACTTCTAGAGTTCAAGGTATACATTAGAAACCTTTATTTCCTCTTTTAATTTGAGTGTTCTTAGTCTTAGGTCCTTTCTCTAAAGGGATTAGAGAAACCTCATCACAATCCATTTCCACCTTACCTAGTGTTTCCAACCATGCTACTCCCAAGATCATGGTTTTATACGTTGATAATTTAGAATTGGTCACTCTCATGAGGCCGATGTGTTTACACTTTAACCCCTCACCTTATATGTCATGCTCTATTTTTAACGCTAATATTTCTTCTACTTCTCTTTCGCTGTCCCCATCTCCCATTATTACTAGCTTTAAGCTTTTTTTAGGGCACTTATGCAAAGGAGGAAACTTCTCTCCACAACCAAAGCACAACCCTTCCACCTTTTGGTCCATCAATTCTTGATAGGACAAGTGACACATACCTTTGGATTTCTCGGAACCATGATGACAATTGTCCCATTTGCGCAAAGTTGAGTTCAATGTAGAAGAGCCTTTCACATAACTTTGGGTAGGACAAACCTAATCCAAATTGGGCCCAACTATTATAGGGCTTAGTAGAGCCCATCAAATTTTGACCTTCTTTCTCCTTTCGAGTAAAGTGTGAGCCATATGATTTCCCAATTTGATTCATGTAACTAGAAAGAATCCAAAATGATGTGACGTCATTGCTAATTACCAAGCTATCAATTTCCCATTCCATGTCTTGTGCAAAAAGCATCACTTGCCATCGATTGAGAGGGTCAAAAGAATGAATCCTTTGTCAATATCGGTTCTTAGTCTAGCCATGAAATATCCAAGATATCGGGATTCTAATAAGCTAGGAACTTGTGCTGAAATGGTTTTGAACAACTCAATGTAGTCATCCACTATACTAGATTGATGAATCATCGACAATTCTTCAAAAGGATTATCGTAGGTAGTTCACCCATAGCACAACAACAGAGATTGTTTTAATTTTTTCCATGTTAGTTGCTCTTCTGATTCTCATAATAACATAAAGCAATGAATGGTACTTCCTTTCATGCACAATCGTGAGAGCTTCACCTTCAACTTGTCAGGCGTATCATACACCTCAAAGTAGGTCTCTACATGTTGAATCCATCCCATGGGGTCAGTCCCTTGGAATCTCGATAACTCCACTCCGTTGTTTGGTGGTTTGTCAAACGATTTTCATTCACTTGGTCTCCCTTTGCTCCACAACCACTGTTACGCACCTCATCTTGGTTAAGAGATTGGTGCACATCCTCCTGGAATTCTTAGAGAGCAGCATGAAACTCACTTAAGACACTCTCCACACCCTCCAAACATGGTGACAAGGCTTCCAACTGAGTTACTTGTCCCTCCAAAGCATCACTTCGCTCAGTTGATTTTGGTGGCATTGTGACCGATTCAATAGGTCAGACCAATTGATGGAAATTGAGATGCAAATATTATTAAATATCAACAAGAAAAGGTAACTACACATAACTAGAGCCTATGGCTCCTACAAAAATCTCAATAGTAGTAGAATTCTGCCCTATTGCTCTCTCTAACAAAATGTAACAACTTACCTTTCTTTTCCCTCTCGCCTTACTCTTATCATGCCCCTTTTAACTAACTCATGCATTAAATTTCTTTTTTGTCCCCTTGTTCTTTTTCTTACTCACATTCATCCTCCATACTTTGGGCCTCTTAACGGATCCAATAACTAATCTCCTTCCCTTAATTCATCACTTGGGCCAACAACCCCATTATTAAGGAATTAGAAAATGAAAGCTTTTGTTAGAAATTGTGTTTGATTGCATTGAAAGCATTAGAAAAATCTATTTTTTATATTTTCTAATAAAAAAATTATATTTTTGGTTATTTAAATATTGTCGTGGTCACATATGTTGTGGAGTTGTCATAATATTCAACGTCAAATAGATGAACATTATATCAATAAGCCACAGTTTAATCATAGGACAAGTAATTGAATGAGAATATTTTAGATGCGTGATTGATTGTGAATGAATTATATAGTAGCAGAAAAAAATTGTTAATTTGCTTCAAGCACAGAAAGTTATGAAAATTTTAAAATTTAGAACAAAACTAATGTTTTGTGAAATACACTAGCTGTGTTAGTTTGCTTTGTTTTGTTTTTGTTGAGGCTTGAGAGAGTTAGTTTTCTTAAGTTAGCGAACTTATTTTGCCCTTCCTTATAGTGGCTTGTGCATAAAATTGTACATACCTAAAGTCATGAATTATCTTGACCAAAAGCAAAGTCATGAATTATAAAACTAGTTATAATTTTTTAGATAATATAATGAAAGCATTATAAATGCCTTATTATTGTAAAACTTATTGCAAGTTTATTTTACTATATATTTTATACGGTATGTTATTATTTGTTTTTTTTTCAATGGATCATTATTTTGAAGCCTATTGACACTTATAAATCGAAGGATGTTAAATTATAAAACCATTATAATAATGCACAAAATGTTAACAAAAGATAACTAAGCACCCATGTTTAAATCTTAAGTAAAGTTAAGCAAACTTGAAGTTTTTAAACTCCACAAAATAATATCCAAAAGTATATCTTAAGAAAACACAATTTTTTTTTTTGTAGCTGAAGCCACCGAAAAAAGTTGTCGCTTTTCTTTTCTTTTCCTTCTCCTTCCAGTTTAGTCCATAACCCAACAACTCAAAGTTGTCGGACCAGTGATGCTCCACAGTGATTTTTGGCAATGAATATACGATTACAAATTTACACCGTGTTCCAAAAGTTTTATTACAAGGCAAAATGTGGTAGAGACAGTGATAGAAATGAGAGTAAGGAGCATGATGAAAGCCAAACGACTAGACAAATATTGGACAAGAGCTGTCAACACAATTGTCTATTTGCTCAATAGGTCTCCAACAAAGGCTCTCACTGATGTTATACCTTATGAAACATGGCATAAGAGACAACCAAAGGTTGATCATTGCAAATCTTTGGTTGTGTGGCATATCGCTCTATTCATTCTCAAGATAGAGAAAAGCTTGACAAGAAAGGAGAAAGATACATTTTTCTTGGCTATAGTGAAGAAAGCCTCTGCTTGTACAATCCAATAATGAAGAAATTTATGGTCTCTAGAGACCTGCTTGTTGATGAATCAAAAGCAAGGGAGCCAGCAAATGAAGGTGACCAAAGGTTTTGCAGTGTTCTGTTCCTTCTACTCAATACTGAACCTACTAATTCAAATCAATAGTTCACTATTGCTGGAACTAGACTCACTCCTAGAAAGATGAAGCACTTGAGTGATGATTATAATGATGTGGCCTTTATTGCCTATGAACGACAAAGCTTTGAGGAGGCATCAAAAGAGGAGGAATGGAGAAAAAATATGAATGAAGAGCTAAAGATAATTAAGAACCAAAAGTTCCTATAACTGGAACATGAAGATTGATGGGTATTTTTGGCAGAATAAATTTCAGCGAGTCTTAAAGCTTGTAGGACCACTGATTTATCTTACTAATACAAGGCCGGATATTGTCTATGCTGTCAGCATTGTTTCATGGTTCATGAGTGACATTAGCAAGAATCACTATGGAACAGATAAGAAGATGTTAAGATATGTTGAATGGACAAAAATCTATGGTATTTTATGGTCATCAAAGAAGCAAAAGATCAAACATAGCCTTATCTTTTGCAAAGGCAAAACACATTGCAGCTATTGAGGCAACATATGAAGCCATTGGTCTTAAAAAATTTTAAAGGATATCATGAGGCTTGATCAAGGGTCTGCAACTACAATATTTTGTGACAGTATGCTTCAATGGCAATGACCAAGAATCCTGTTTTTCATAATCTCTCAAAGCATATTGAGCTAAGATTTCATTTTATCAGAATATTGAGTTTTGAAGTTTCGGAAATCTGCCCAATCAAGTTGTGTCCATCTTCATAAGACTTATTTCTCAATCAAATTTTTTCATTTTTGTGATAAGGAGTTAAATAACTCTCAAATTAAGCGGGAGTGCTAGAAACTAATTCTGAAATTCTTAGAATCAAAGTGAACATTTACGACAAAGCACTAATTTTTATTGTTAAGGCAATACACTAAGAATCCGGATTCTATATATTTTAAGTAGGAAATATAATCTAAATTCGTTTAAGTTAATTTGGCAAAAAAAATGATTTTCACTTAAATTAAAAAAATTCGCTTAAGCGAATCAGTGAAAAGTGATTTTTGTTTAAATAAAAAAAATTCACTTGAGCTAAAATTGTCAAAAAATTTTGAAAAAAAATTGATTTTTGTTTAAGTTAAAAAAATTTGTTTAAGCGAATTGGTGAAAAAGTGATTTTTGTAAAAAAATTTGCTTAAGTTAAAATCATCATTCTTGTAATCCTTATCATTATTTTCAACAATTTAATTTAATTTTAAATAATTCTACCTCACTAATGCTTAGTATAAGTAGCACACTAGACAATATATTTAAAATATTTGATGGAATAATATATATGAGTCTTTAGTACTAGATAGTCATTGACGAAAAACAAAAGTTTTTCAAATTTTTTGTAGTTTAAAGAAGCGATTTTTTTTCTTAATTAAAAATCGCTTTTTATCAAATTTGCTTAAGTAAAACAAAATTAACTTAAATAAATTTACATTGCAAGTTGCAGTTTCCGTCAAAATTATAAAAAATTTGAATCCCGACACTAATTAAATATTTACTTAAAATATAATACTATAAATTTATGATTCATGTATGTTAACAGTCTTGAGCATTCCTTAGAGTCCTGTAAATAGATGATGCGTGTGAATTGCTAAGAAAGAGAAGAAAAGAATACTACATTTTTTCCTCTCATCTTCTTGCTCCTAAGATCTCACACCATTTTAACTTTTGCCATTTTAGAATAAAATATTTTCTAACATCTCTCTCGGTAGACCCTTGTCATGCACTCTCTCTATTCCTCTCTTTGTCATCTCTCTCAGTTGGCGAACAATCTTGGACTCAATTAATACAAAATTGAACATCTTAATACTAGTAACAATGAAAAATCATTCTCAAAAGAAATAAAAAAAAACCAACACAAAATGCACATAATATGAAGCCTTTCGTTCGTATGATTTGAACCGTGGAAGGTAGGTTGTAATCAAGTCAAAACGAAGCATTTGAAATTTAATTTTCGTTTAAATAAAAAATATAACACACACTTGCCTTGACCGGAAACTAGAGAGTAAGACGATAGGCGATTGAGTTTAGTAGTTTTCCATAAAAAGATATTAATTATAGATAGAGTAATATAGAGAAGACAATATTATTTTAAATATGAATTAAATTCGAAGTATTTTTTTTCTGAAAAAAATTAGTTTTTTGTATTTCATGATAGTGAAAGGGAAATTAAAAGTTAAGCAATGATAATTTTAAGAATTATCTCCCATCTTTTCAAAATAAAAATGTCTCTCTGTACAATGTGAAAGGAGCAATGTAATTTTAATGAGTCAAGACAAAAGTTTAAATTTAAGTTGTTGAAAAGAAATTAAATTTTTAACTTATCTCATTTATAATTTATTTTTATTTATCAAATATGTCCTTAAAGTATTTTTAAGTTTATTATTTCAATACTAAGTAGACATTTTCATCTTAAAAAGTGAGACAAAAGTAAGAAAGATAGGGACTATTTGAACGCAAAAATTATATACCAATTTATTTTTAAGATAAAATTATATTTTTCAAAGTATATATATCCTATTTTCATATAAAATTAGGATTTTTTTTAATCAATACACTCACAAGCCATATACAAGTCTTTCTTATCAAATTTACAAGACTTAAATTTTACTAATTTACTTAATAAAAATATAATTCAAACTTACATGTAAAATGAATAAATTTGATAAAATATATAATAAATCAGGCTTATATTTTTCATAAATAATTAAACTCTATATCATAAATAAGAGTCTATTAATTGGAAGCTGAAAATATTAAATTAAAATTAGTTGAGAATTTTATGTGAATTACATTCTCTCTTTTGCGTGTGATGATTTTATTTTTATCTATATCTTTATTAGTTTTGTTCTAAACTTTAAAGATTAAAGTTCTCTTATTATTTTATATAAATTTTTATATTTTTTGTAAATATTTGTTATTACATTTATAAAAATTATTTTTTTATTTTTTTAAATTTAAAGTTTACTTTTAACAGTCTTATCTCTTAAATTTATGATTATAATATATATATATATATATTGATTATTAAAATTTAATCATATTTTTATTTTGATACCATACTATAAAGTATTATTTTAAAATTATTTAATTTTATTAAATCTAATCATTTTGATGTATATTATTTATATTCATGAGATTAAGTTAAAATAATCATTAAAAAATTATTTAAAATAATTTAATGATATAAATATAAATTTTTATTTTTAACTATTAAATTAATGTATATTTAATTTAAAATAAATATGACTGCATTACAGGACTTACCAATCTAATTATTTTTAAGTATTTTAATATGAATTTTTATATAGTCTTAACCAATTTCCTTAATATACTAGTTAAGAACCTAATTCACATTCCTAATTTTATCCCTTATATTCCGTGAGCAGCAGGATCTCAAATGCTGCTAGCGAAACCAACATAATTAAATGACAAAATATTTGAACTTATATTAAACACTCCTTTCAATAGAACTTCTTGCCCCTTACTTTCCAACTCGGTCCCCATATTGCAGGTAGGTTTGATGCCTAACATTTAATTTGAACAAAATATTAACATTAACATAATTTATTTTTTATTTAATTTTATTTCATATAATAGAATATTACTATTAATATTTATACTGTTTACTCTTTTTAACTTTATAGAATTTATTAAATTCTTGAATAGTCATACAATATATTTATAATAATTTCTTTTAAAACTATTTTAATTTGATAAAATCCATGCAGGGCATAAAAAAATCAATAAGTTTTGAACAAAAGTAATTTTATGAGTATTTTTAAATGTGAGTGCTTTAAGAGTTATTTTATTTTTTTGGTAAAATCTACTATATCCGCCTATGATTAAACGGTGGAAGAGTATGGCACCTTTCTTATATATAAAATAATTATAACGGTTAATTTTATATTAATAAATAATAAAATTAGTGGTTAAGTTAAGAAAGTTATTAATATCTGATCTTTCAGATATTAAAAAAATTATAACTGTTAATATAAAATAAAGTATAAAATACTCTTTCAAATTTATGGATAGGGTAATAAATACTTTTATTTTTTTTATAATTTTCAATAGTTTTTCATAAATTAAGTATTTATTTTTAATTTAATATTAGTTTTAGTTTTGAAAATTTGATAATTTGATAATTTTTAAAATTTTAAATTATATCTTTTTATTTAATTTTATTTAATATAATATTATTTTTATTGATATTTACTCTTCATAATTATAAGATTTTTTAAACAAGAGAATTTTTAAAGATAAATTATTTTTTCATCAATTCAAATGTTCTTTTTCTACTTAATGGTTTGTTTTTTTTAATTTAATGTTAACTTAAAATTTGAATTTTTCATAATTTTGTTTAATTTAAAAATTTATCTCTTTATTTAAGTTTATTTAATATATTTAAATTTTTATTATTAACAATTATCATATTTAATCTTCTTAAAATTTATTATATTTAAAAATATTCATAAAATATTCATTTATTTATATAAAATCATTTTAATTTGCCAATACTTATGCAACATGGAGTAAATTACTGGTGTGCATATATTAATCTCCAAATGTAACTTGTGACGTAATTCTTTAATGAGGGTTTTTTTTAAGATATTTTCGATGTGAAAATGCTTTTAGGGGTTTGTTTTGCTTTTCATTTTTTTAAAGTGGTTTCTTTGGAAATTAAGTATTTTTTTAATTTAATGTTAAATTAAATTTAGAGTTTTCATAATTTATTTTAAATTTCAAAATTTATCTCTTTAATTTATTTTATTTAATGTGATAAAACCTTTTACTGTTTAAGATTTCATACTCCTAAATTCTATATAAAAGTTGACATGCAAAATAATTTTAATTAAGTGTTATTATCTCCTACATTTAATATTTACTTATTTTTATTCAATATTTATTTAGATTTTATTTTTTCTAATTTTAAAAATATTATTTTTTAACTTATTTTTTTTCTTTATTTAGATCACTTATATCCTCTGTATTTAATTTGAGTCAGAGAAAATGTTTAGAGTCGTATTTAATATACTAAAAATATTATAATAAAATATTTAATCTTTTATTAATTATAAAATTTATTAAATTTTAAAAGTATATAATCTAAACTCCTAAATATATATGTTATATATAAATTATAGATCATAAAAAGTTGTAATAAAATATCATCCGCATCAATTATTTATCTGCAATTTCTCAATAAAAATTAAATGAAAAATGAAATAAAATTGTAATAAAAGTTATATTATATATATATATATATATATATATATATATATATTAGTTATTTATTGTAGATCATAAAAAAAATGTAATAAAAATATCATCTGTATAAATTATTTGTTTGCAATTTCTCAATAAAAATGAAATGAAAAAATTAGGTTACTTACAATAAATTAGAGGTCAACTTTATATTTCCTAATTAATTATTATATTATAATTATTAATATATTTTTGTAATTAAATACAAAGTCAAATAAAATGAGTAGTTCAATAGGTAAGTGTTTATTGAAAAAAGTCTACAAAGAGCAAAAAGTTAACAAGAATTTTTATAATAATTTTAAATTTTAAAAGAGTTAAAATAAAAAGATTAAAATAATTGGTTAGTCTCTAAAACTTTTTTACACTTTTAATTAAATTCTCAAAATTTAAAAAAAATTATTGAATTTTTGTAATTTTAAATTTTTTTAATTAAATTTTTAACAATTAATATTATTATATCTCTATTAAATGTTAATGATATGACATTTTAAAATTAATTGACAGTCTATTTTTTATAATTATTTTAATAAAAAATTTTAAAATTTTGAAATCTTTTTTTGTTACTAGGGGACATATTCAACGTTAAATTGAATACTTATTGAAATTGAAACGTCCCTATTATTATTAATAGTTTCATCCTAATTATTATGTTACTATGTCAAATTTAGAAATTTTAATAAATTTAAACTGCTAAATAAATAAATAAAGGCATAACATAATGTACATCTACATACATGTAGAGTTATTGTTTAACAGTATATAAGATAATACAGACCTCCTATCTTTCTTGGATTATTCAAGTATACTACAAACCAAAAGAAAATGAAGGTCAAATAGAAAGATCCTAAGCACTCATAATTTAAATAAACTTTTTTTTTAAGCATATCACTCTCTTTTAGTCATCTAGCCCATCTGGAAGATGATAAACATGAAGGTCTAGATAAGTCGTTGCACAGTACATGGGATAGGAGATCTCAACCCTATCAGGAATTTGCATAATTATAGGAACAATATGAGGTTATTAGTAGTAGTAATAGTTAGTATCACACAACAACCCGTAAAGATAATATTTTAATTAACATTATTATGACCCCATGTTCCTGATCGCATACTAAAAGTCATGTTGTAACACCTTAAATTTAATTTCAAAATAATAAATTTTCGTAAATTCTGGATAATAAATTTTCACTTTTAAATACCACTTCAGTACTACGTGGTTCCATCAATATTTCAAAATAAAGTAAAGGGTTACAAGTTCATTATCCAATGACCACTACAAGACTTATTCAAATACCCTAAACTCTAAAAGTCATGTTGTAACACCTTAAATTTAATTTCAAAATAATAAATTTTCGTAAATTCTGGATAATAAATTTTCACTTTTAAATATCATTTCAGTACTATGTGGTTCCATCAATATTTCAAAATAAAGTAAAGGGTTACAAGTTTATTATCCAATAACCACTATAGGACTTATTCAAATACCACAAATTTTAAAATACTGTTCTAAGTCCTATAGCAGTTCCATCCACCCTTCACCGACTCCGGTGCTGATCGTCTTGATTACCTGAAAAATGAACGTAAGGGTGAGTACCTTACACTACCAAAACGCAACAATCAATTATAGAGTCTCACTTCCGAATCATTTAAATTACATTAAAATAAGTATAATCACAGTCAGCATTATCTCACAGTACATTTTAATTCTATAATTCACAGCATATTATACTGACGCTTTACGCCCATTCACAGCATATCATACCGGCGTTACCCGCCCTATTTACAACATATTATATCGACGTTACACATCCCTTTACAGCACATTATACTGGCGTTATACGCCCTTTTACAGTACATTATACCGGCGTTAGCACGCCTCATTACAGCACATTATACCGACGTTAGCACGCCCCATTACAGCACATTATACCGGGGTTAGCACGCCCCATTACACATAAAAAGAGTAGGGTAGAGTCCCCCCTTACCTTGGATTGCCGACCCACACTCGAATTTGACAACGGAAGTATTCTCTACACAGATTTCAGCCTAGAACAAATGGAAGAACTCCATGAGAACCCAAGGACACCGAAAACAGATAAAAGGGTTGAAAAATGGAAACACTAACTATTAAAACTCACCTCCAAGCGTTCTCCACATGGATTTGACCTTCAATCAAGCTCCCAAACGGCTTTGAAGGCAATTAATCGGTAGAATAGGGCTTTGGGTTGAGAGGATTGAAGAGATTTGGGAGAGAATTTGAGAAATGAATCTCAAATCCCTAAACTCCCTTTTAAAACCCCTCAGATCGCGACACTCTCGCTACAGCGAGAAATTCTTGCTGCAGCGAGAAATTCTTGCTGCAGCGACACCCTCTATCGCTATAGTGAAAATCTCAGACGAAACTGCATCCTGATTTCTGCAGAATCTCGCTACAACGAGACCCTCTTGTTACAGCGAGACTGCACCCAGAAATGCACCCCAAACTGTCGCTCTGTCGCTACAATGAGATATTCTCGCTACAGCGATAAGGCGACAGACACATGCCTTCCACCCAGGGTCCTCTGCATCTCTCGCTGCAGCGAGAATGTCCTGCACCAGCACTTAGCCTATTTCCTGCCCAAACCAGTCATGCACACATAAATACACACATCCATATACTTAATACACATAAACATCATTATTACGCACTTGAATGTACATTCATACTCATTCTCACACATATAAACATCGATAATTTATATTACTAAAATTTGGGGCATTACACATGTTCTGCTCAAGAATGGGAATATTTCCAGCACTTATTCTACATCCATAACATAGTTAATAGACACAAACAAAGAAAGGGTGAGTAAATCATTCATAAACAAGCATCTTAGAGTATTTTATCTGTATTATTCTTTTTTTCAAAGAGTAATTAATCATTCATTTAATTTTTAGGTTGAAGATTAGGAGTCATGTACCTGCAATCCAAATAGTGCTATAGATATAACATCTCAAATAGGGAATTGAGTAACAGTGCTCAAAATCTATTATTTTCACTCCTAGCGGTTCACACTCTAACCCATCTTGGTATGCTTCAATGCCTGTCAAGATAGTTTAACATATTTTTCACTGCTTGCGACACAAATTAGGTAGGTTTTGTCTCTTGCTAGGACTTGAGTATTTTGCTATTTCCTATGGTAAAACCAACATTATTTGCCTCCCGTCTGTACCTGATATTTTAAACCACTATCCTTATGAATTATTTCCTAATCACAATATAAATTCCAGCCATTAATTTGTCTATTGGATACATATCTATCATAATCATTCATCCCTCAAAACAAGATAATCATTCATTTTATAGACATGGCTATTTTCAAAAAAAATTTATATTTCATGTACTATCTTGCAAAATTCATAACTAATTCAATACAAATCTAAAAATTATAAAATCACTTTTGTTTTTTTTATTTACATGTCTATTTCATGTAAAAATACAATCATAAATCATTCAGTTACAAAGTGCCCTTTGAAACTTAGTTTTCCTGTCTTGTCCCTAAAATAACATTTTGAGCACCAGAATGATGAAAAATTTGTAACTAAATCATTATATTTTAAAAATCATGAAATTAATGAGGTTTTCCTTCTTTAAGTATATAATTTTCAAAAAAAAATACACACAAATAATTCATACACAAAAAGTAACACTTACCCTAGTTTCTTTCTACTTTTCATATGATGCCATTTTCATAACTCAGTAAATTGTAAAAATTGTAATAAATTTAATTTTCATCCAAAACACGTGAGGTTATTCTTTAAGTATGTCTAGTCTTAAGTAAAAATAGTTTCAAAATCAAATGGTTTATAGAGATCAATTCATGCTTTAATTTATTAGTACATGTCACAAGTTAGCATAATTCAGCAATAGATATTGGAAATTTTATAAGTATTTTATTTTAACTCTGATTTGAGCAAACTAAGTGAGCATAGCTTCCTTATGAAGTAAAATTTTATATAAAAATATAAATAAAATAACATCATGCATAAATTTTAAGACAAAAAATTTAAAGGAGCTGTTCTTAGAAAATCATTTACACACATCATAATATTTAGAAATTCATATATATTTTGTTTCAAATCTAAATCAAGCGAAACCAATGAGAGAATTCCTATTAAGAAGTTTATTTTCATATAAAAATAAAGATAAAATAATGCTACACACATATTAAAACTAAATTGAATCAAGGCATACTCCTCCCAGAATATTATTTTCATGTAGCAAAAACTTAGAAAATCATAAGTAATTCAGTTTAAATCCAAATAAAGTAAAACTAGTGAAATATTTTCACAGTTTAACTGTATACATGAATAAAATACTAATTCTTTTTTGGCAAAGGTTGTCTCATATTTTATATTATTTACAATTTAGTCCTTTTACTTTATATTAATTGCAAATAAGTCCTTTTACCAAAACTTGATGTATTCAGGTTGCTCTAAGTTATTGTTCAAGTCTCAATATGATCAAAACTATTCCTTTGGTCCTACCACTCATGTGATTAATTATTTTAAATTTTTTTAAAGTCTATTTATGGTTCAATCATTGTATTTTCTTATTTAAAAGTTCAATCTTTTAAATTTAATTCAATAACTTAGTTAATTTCATATGCTTCTCATACTCTAGAGGTTCCAAAAATGTCTATGAGTCTAAAATTTATTTCTTAATTATTTTTCATTTTTAGATCATTTTTCTTTAACTCTTTTACCCAAAATCTTTAAAAACACATTTAAAATATCCTATAAATTCAAAATAAATCCAAAAGCTTCAGAATAATAAAATAACATGTGTTGATATCTTAGGAAAAATTTTGTGAATTTTAGAATTTTCTAAAATTAAAAACAACAGAAAATCAGTTATAACTATATTACAACCATAAATCCTCTTAAAAATTTATGAAAATTTCTTTTTATGCTCTACCAAAGTTCAATCACAAATTATTAATTAATATTGGTGTTTTTATGTCATATAAAGGTCAAATAAAAGACTAGAACTCAGATCATGTGTCAAAAAGGATATTTACAAAAATAGTAAATATTTATGATAAAAAATGCCTGATTTTGCAGAAAATTTTAAAAGAATATTTAAACAATTTCAACACATGGATTCACATATAATCATCATAATATCATAAAATAATAATAATAATAATAATAATAATAATAGCAAGAAAATCCATCAATAAAATCTCTTCAAAACACTCATTTACAGTTTGTTAAGATTTTTTGCATAATTTTTTGTTTTTGCCATTTTTAATGATTTTGATGGATATTCTTATTCCAATCAATTTAATTTTCATATACCAATGAGACCCACAAAATTTTCATTTAATATAAAGGATTAAGGGGTTCCATTGACTCAAAATTAATTAGCAAAAATATTTCTCCAATTTATGAACTATACACCCATTCCTTACTTGATTTTGTCTTGTCTTTTTTGGTGGGGTTACAAGGGTGTGTTGATCTCCTCTTCCTCCTCTTTTTTTTGGTCTGGTGTGAGTCTCTTTACTTCTCTTCCAAGTTAGCTTTGAGTGTGCTCAAAAAGATTCTCAAATATTGGAGTTCTTTTGCTTAATTTGGTGGGTGTGATTATTCGTGTTTTTGGAGTTTTTCCTACTTTGTTAGCTTGGAGAGTGACATGGTTGAGTGATGGGGTTTATTTTTTGTATTTGTTGGATGTGGTCAAGTGTTTAAAATAGCTTGATTTGGCTAGATATAGGAATTTTGGCTAAGTTTTCAAGTTTGCTCTATTTTACACGTGAAATTAGCCTTGTCTTTGGGGAATGTTGTTTCAATTTTTTTTCTTGGCTTTTATGGGGTAGTAAGTTTACCATCACGTAGAGGTGTTTAATTGGAGTAACTTTGCTGTTGAAGCCTTCCCAAATTCAGATTTTATCATGGTGAAAAGTAGTCCCTGAATAATCATGCTCAAAGTGGATATTTTAGACCTTTATGATGTCATTTAGTTTGTCTAAGTGTACCTTCTTAGTTTGCCTTTAGTTCTTGGTTACTCATTCCAGATTTTTTCTCACATAATACTATTTGTTGGTTAAGTTTAGTTAACATTTGGTTAGACTCCTTACTTAAGGACTGAACTACTGACTCTAAATTATTTTCAAGGAGTTTGAGTAAATCAATCCTTCTTTCTCATTGGCTTAATTTATTTTAGCTTATTCCTTTCTCAATTTTTGACAAATTGAGTCCTTTTTTTATGTTAAAATTGTGCCAATTGGGTTGAATGAGATAGAATCATAAAATTAGAAGTTTTGCCCCATTTACTTAGCCCTTTCACCCACACTGAGTACTGAATTTGTAAAAATTGGTTTGAATTTTTATTTGCGATTTGGACATAGTTCTTGAATGAATATAACCTCATTTGATCTAATAGTTCGACATAAAAATTTCAAAACTTTTTATGATTATTTTCTTTTTCAATTTAGGTTATCATTCTAAGCTTATTCTAGAAGTATTTTGATCTTTTTAACCAATTTTATAACTTATTTTTAATTTTTTACTTTTATTTTCTCTCAATTAATTTAAAATTTTGTAATTCATAATTTAAATAGAATAAAATTATTTTAAAAAATTGTAGATAATTATCTCTATTAAAATTGAGTTACTTTATAATTACGTTACTCATTTTTTTTTAATTCACCTCTTTTTTAGATAAATTTTGCTAACTATGTTTTATGATCTAATTTATTTTATTTAAATAATATAATTCATAAATAGTAATTAACTTAGAAATAGTAAAATTTTAAAAAGAAAAATAAATTGATTAGTTCGAATCTAATAAATATAATTATATTAAATATTACTTAACTTAAACAAAATTAAGAAAAAATATTTATATTCTAAAATTTTTTGGAATCACTTCTAACACTTTAAAAAATATTAAAAATTACTTCAATAAAAAAAATTTAAATTTAAAATCTAATCAGCCATAAATTAAAGTTTTTAGAATAAATTTTTATTATTACAAATTAGGAAAAAAATTTAAAAAACTTTCTATAAATTTATCTTTAACTACATGCGTTTTAAAGTGTTTCGACAATAATTTACTATCAAATATTTTACTCGAGAATAATATGATTGAGAGATTTTAAAAAAATTCTTATGAAAGAGAATTATATAAAATGGATTATAAAAGTTAAAATATTACGTAATTAATATTTAATAAATATATTTCATGTTAATTATTAGAGACTTAATTTAAAAATTATAAATATTAAATTAAAAGTTTTTAAATTATGAATACTTAAAAATTTTAAAAAATTAAAAAGACCAACAAACTAATATAACCTAAGAAAATTATGAAGACTAAATTAATTAATTATCGTTAATTTTGTTAAGAACAAAATCATATTTTATCCTTTTGTGAATTATCGTCGGATACGAATATCTTTCCTTCGTCTTTTCGGGGAAAGGGGGTATAGTAACCTCCCAAAAGCACGAAACGCAACTTTTGCAGAATGAAACAGCAAATCGAAACAAAAATTCAGCACTGTAATTCCTGCATGCTGAAACATTCAGAACTCAACTTCAATTTCAGATTCAATTCCACCTTTGACCTTTGAAAAATTGAAAGCATTGCATGCAGCTCTCTATTTTTTCGGAACCCTAGCGTAGATTAACAGGACCTTCTTCTCCAGGAAGAAATATGGCTGATTCTGATACCAATTACAATGAACCATCAAATATTTCATCTCTCGCTACCAATGCTAATACACTTAATGGTAATGCTTCTAAATTTCTTCACCTGAAATTTGATTTACGTGCTATAAATGCTTTTGTTGTTAATGGTAATCCGTAAAGTGAGTAATATTAAGATATTTTAATTTTGAAGTCATTTTTAAAAATTTTTTTATGCCTTTATAAAACATGTTGCATTATCAAGCAGCTTGATTTTGGAATTCAGAATACACCAACCCAATTGAGTTCGTTTTTCTGTTTGTAATTTTAGACCCAGGAAATGATGTGAAGTTGAGTTCTAGGGCCCAAAGAGAGGCTCTGCCAGGTGAGCCTAAGTGCATTATCTGTGGCCGCTATGGTGAGTATATATGTGATGAAACTGATGATGACGTTTGCAGTTTGGAATGCAAACAAGCACTACTTTGTAGAGTTGCCAAATCCTTGGCTCCTGCTGGAGGTCTTCCACTGCCTAAAAAGATTCCTGGAGCTGATGAGTGCCTTTATGTTAGAGATACTGATTACGAATCAGGAACTCCGTCTGTGGCTAGTGATGAGGCTGAATTGCTTAGAAAGAAGCTTGACATTCATGTGAAGGGTGATGTTGTAGCGCCAGTGTTGTCATTCGCATCCTGTAAACTTCCTGACAAGCTCCTCCACAATATAGAAGCTGCAGGATATGACATGCCTACACCTGTCCAGATGCAAGCAATCCCTGCTGCTTTGATGAGAAAAAACATGCTTGTTTTGGCTGATACAGGATCTGGGAAGTCTGCTTCATTTCTTATTCCGATAATTTCTCGTTGTGTGAGTTATCGTCGGCAGTTTGTTTCAGATAAGAAGCCTTTAGCTATGGTGTTAACACCTACCAGAGAGCTCTGTATACAGGTTGAAGATCATGCTAAATTGCTTGGAAAGGGGTTGCCTTTTAAAACTGCACTTGTGGTTGGTGGCGAGGCCATGGCTGGACAACTCTACCGCATTCAACAAGGTGTGGAATTGATCGTGGGAACCCCAGGAAGGCTTGTTGATCTTTTAATGAAGCATGAGATTGACTTAGATGATGTGATGGCTTTCGTTGTGGATGAGGTTGACTGCATGCTGCAAAGGGGTTTTAGAGATCAGGTCTTCCAGATATATAGGGCTCTTTCACAACCTCAGGTCTTGATGTATTCTGCAACAATGTCTAATGATATAGAGAAGATGGTTTACTCTCTGGCAAAAGGTACAGTGGTTATATCTGTTGGAGAGCCTAATAGACCAAATAAGGCTGTGAAGCAGCTAGCTATTTGGGTTGAGTCAAAGAAAAAGAAACAGAAACTATTTGACATTTTGGTGAGTAAGAAACATTTTAAGCCACCTGCTGTTATATATGTGGGCTCCAGACTTGGGGCAGATCTCCTGGCAAATGCAATTACAGTTTCCACAGGAATTAAAGCTGGTTCAATTCATGGGGAGAAATCTATGAAGGAAAGGAGAGATATAATGCAGTCCTTTTTGGTGGGTGAGGTTCCAGTGGTTGTGGCTACTGGAGTTTTGGGTAGGGGTGTTGATCTATTGGGTGTAAGACAGGTAATTGTATTTGACATTCCAAATTCCATTAAGGAGTATGTACATCAGATTGGAAGGGCGTCTAGAATGGGTGAGGAAGGTCAAGCCATAGTATTTGTGAATGAGGAGAATAAGAATGTTTTTGCAGAGTTAGTTGATGTTCTAAAATCTGCTGGAGCAGCTGTACCTCGGGAGCTTGTCAATTCACAATACACCACAGGATTTTTCTCTGGTGGCAAGGGTTCAAGGAAGAGAAAGCATGCATGGTGAAGTTTCTTGTAACTTAATTCTAGCCTTAATTTTGATGTTGTTAACTTAGAAAATGGCTCTAGAAACTACAAGTGCAGTTTCACTTTTAAAAGATGAATTTTTTTCATAAAAGTATATCACATTTTCATGTTTGAAGGTTTTGTGACATCACCACGATAGACGCTTGTATGCTTTTAAGATTAGCAGAAAGTCTCAGTGATGTTTTAGCCTGTAAAGGTTGAGATAAGAGAAACGGAAGATGTCTAAGTGCTTGTGATCATAGTTAGTTATTATAATTTTATGATTTGCTATTTGAATAATACAATTTGATATGATTTGACTACCCAATGGTTTGTATCATATGATGATGAATTGTAAATGATTGTATCACTGAAATGAATCACTTGTCAACAATTCGTTACTATTGTTTTTTGGGTACTTTTCTTTCATCATTTCCTATCAAAGAAATTGAAAATTTACATAATGTTATAATTGTTAAGTGAATAGGAACTAAAAGAGCACTAGTAACTCACCCTATTTAGTTATTCAAAATCCCTATTTACATTCTTCTAAAACAGACTTCACACTCATTTTATGCACTATATTTGGCTAATCCATTGTTCTATTTTCAGCCTTCTGTAATAAAGGCTTCACTTATGACTAATGGTTTTGTGTAGTGAGACTTATGGTCATTTTCTACTTTAAAATTATTACATTGAACACTATACATCATTTGTGTGGTACACTTTAAACTATTTTTTACTGCGTCTCTGAATCTTACATTTCTATTTATAATTCATGAATTAAAAATTAGCTGGATGATTCACAATTTGATCAACTTTCTTGTGATTATATTACCTCTCTTGTTCAATGCTTGAGATGAAAAAACAAGGCAAAAAGAGTGTTCAAATGGAGATATGATCTCAAACTTTTGATGCTTGGAACCCCTTACCATGGTATGGTGAGAGAAGGCCTAATTCCACTTAACTTATATTTTTATTCTTTCACTTCACTAAGCTATGATGAATAATGACCTAGAATTTCCTTTTTTTTTCCGTAAATTCCTTCCGACTTTGCTGCCCAAATGGGCTAAGAATCCCTAATCCAAGATTTAACCCATTTATTCTTTTAAGTACAATGGACAAGAAAGGCTCACATTGCGCGCCTAGATGAAAATTGACCAACTTTCGAAATTCATTCAATTTGTTCTATATTTCATAGTGTTTATGTTCACGTCGGTCTATCACCAATCATTTTCTTTGAATATTAAAACAACAATAATCTAAATAAAGTTCAAAAGGAAAGTACCGAAACTTTTATTCACAAAACGAAATTGAAAAAACGATTTCAGGAGGATGGGTCGATGATTAGCGGTGGATAAGGTTGAGGTGGTCGTGGGATTGCAGCTCCGGCGAGATCTGGACTAGGTCATGGCTCGCGAGCTCCAGCAATGCGTATGTGAGTTCCAGTTGAAGTGAAGAATGAGGCTGGGCATGGAGGTTGCCGTTTCACCCACATTTGTGTTGAAGTTGGCTCATGTCTGGTGTGTATACGTATGAAGGTTCCATGAGTTGCTTTGAGTTGTGCTTTTGTTCCTTTGCTTTATATTTCTTGATCCAATTGTCTTCCAATTCTTTTTTTCTTTCTTTCTTTTTTGTGTTCGGTTCCTCTAAAGAATCCAATTTGTTTTTTTAATCTCATTTCCATTTTCTTGTATAAGGTTTTGTACCTGCTTCTTGTTTCTAGCAACGTTTAATTTCACATATCGGAAGTCAGATTTGTTTTTCTCCTTTTGTTAAGATCAATTTTTACATTTTTTTTTATTTCTACTCTCTTTTTATTAGAACAAGTTCGGACAATAAGATTAAAAAAATATAAAAAAAATATAGACAAAAATTAAGTATTCACAAGTTTCTGTTACTAACAAAATTTTAAAAGAATATGATGATTCTTGTGTTTTGTAAGCAAATACTATGATAACATACCTTCATAATTTGCATGTCCGGTAGTTTAACTTTACATAAGACATAAAATAGTCAAACTAAGAGTTAAGAAAGATACTTTAATATCTCGGAGTAAAAGCATGGTAAGAATAAGTGCACAAAATTTTCTTATTTGAGTTTATCCTTAACATTTTACAAAGCAAAATTTCTAAACCTCTTACAATTATTGTTGCTATACATTAATTTTTTTATTTATTTAAGCTATTAAATCATTTTTCTCTTTACCTTATAAGTTGAATGTCCATCATTTATGTAAATTTAAAGTATTTGGAGATGGAAAGTATGGTATATTATTATAGTAATTATTTATACGGTATAAGGATTATTTTCATATCCTTTTGAACTTCTATTGATGATTCTCTACACAATACAATATTGTGTACTTTTAGATCAATTGTATAAATAACTGATAATTATAAAAATATTATAAATCAGTTTGTTTTAATCGTATTGGTTACATGAAAAGAGCATTGCTTTGTGAAATATATCAAACTATAAAGACGTTTAGTTTTTATGCTTGACAATTGTTTA
Source organism: Abrus precatorius (assembly GCF_003935025.1). Lineage (NCBI taxonomy): Eukaryota > Viridiplantae > Streptophyta > Magnoliopsida > Fabales > Fabaceae > Abrus > Abrus precatorius. Next base: position 21,589,177 of record NW_020874395.1, read on the forward strand.
ATTAGGTTGACAGATTTAAATGTGTTTACAAATAAATGAATGAGTTTTGAATCAATGATAAAATTGTATAAAGAAAAAAAATCTTAGATTTAAGTATGAAGTTGATTACAATTTATTGTATGAAATATAGGTTTGTTAACCTTAACCTAATGCTTTATTAGATTTGAGCCTTTTAATTTTAGATTTTATTTCAATTTAAATATTCTTAATCGTTAAATTTACTTAACATTTAAGTAACAACAGTAGTAAATGATATAATTTCTCTTAAAATGATATTAAAACAATCTAAAAACACTCATTTTTATTATAATTGAAGGATATATTTATCAGTTGATTGAAATCTTCTTAAGAGTACTAAAATTCGTAATATTATCCTAATCGATCTATTTTTGAAAATTTCAATTTAATTCTTTATTTTTAAAATTCAACATCTTCTTTTACCATTCTAATTTTATTTCAAATATACATTATTGAACTTTCTCTAACAACCTTTTTTTTTCTCTTATTTGTATTTGTACATTGCATTTTTACTTTTACCATAACCTTCGTCATTCTAAATTTTTGCTATACAAATTTTAGTACAAAATTCCATAAACATGTTTTTAAAATTTATGTTTACTAGTTTCTATGTATATTATTGAATTAATAACATAAATTCTCGATCTTTACTTTACTTGCTAAAACAATCGGTGTACTTGTCAAGCTTTATTTTATTCACTAATACAAATCCATTAAACTTACAATATTTTAAGAGAAACCAATAAATACATTATTTGGTTAGGTAATAAGTCTCATGAAAAATCATAAGATAAAGGTTTTTTTTTCATTCAACTTTTCTCTCCTTAGTTTCTTTGTTAAGGGAAAATGCACGCGACATTTGATTTCCAAAGCTGATTAAGTATTTTTTATTTGTTTTGACTTTAAGCCCTATCTATTATAATTAAAAAAACACTTAAAAAAGAAACACAAAATGCTAAATTTTGAAAATTAAAATTTTATTAAAATAAATATTCATAAATTTTTAAATTTACTTAACTATCAATGTTTAAAAGTAATTATTGATAAATCCACATTTTAAGTGAATTTATATAGTTAATTATGCAATAAATGATAATGAAAGGAATAAAAATGCATAAAAATAATAGTTAATTGCTTGATTATGCAAAAATAAGGAAAGGGAAGAAAATTCATTTAAATGTAATTTCTTTACTTGAAACTCAGGAATTTTGGTGCATTCTTAAAAACAAATCTCATAAGGAACAAATAGGAAGATATAGAATGCAAAAGAAGAAAGCAAAAAAGTTTTAAGTGAATTAAAAAGTAATAAAATAAGATATTCAATTTATAATTTCCTCACTTTCAAAGATTCAAAGAAGCAAAATCATGGGTGAGTCAAGACATTCAAACTAGGATGTCCTCATTTTCTTATACATGAATCCCTTAAGTACTGCATGACATGAGTTCGGACTTCTATTTCCTAATATCCTTTCTTTCTACACGTCAATAAAGAACTAATACCATGCCATCTAATTGTTCTTGGAATTTTTTAAAATATCAGATAAAGGTAAGGCACTAGCATTGTAGTGACCTATCTTTCACTCTGCAGAATTCTATAACTATCTGAGTGTTGTAAAAGTTAGGGATCTTTTGATTATTTATCAAAATTTTTGGTTTTAGTTGTAAGTGTAGGATTTCATTCTAGTTTTATTTTTTTCTCTATATTTTTTGCTTATTTTCTATTCGAAGTTGAAGTTGGAGGTTGTTTAGAAACAAATTCTAGATTTAAACTAATGTAAACTTGTTCTCATAAATCTAATTCAAATTTTCCTGTGAATTGTATAGATTTTACTTTTAAACTTAGAGCTATATTGAATTGGTTATTCTCTTACATGATTTTAGAATATTTTGCATAATAAATGTTATAACCCCTTTTCATAAATGATCAATGACATTATACATCACTGCTCCCAGTATATATATATAGTACAAGAAAAATTCCTTTCAAAAATTAAACTTCAACATTTCAACGATTATAACAGAGCTCCAAAGGCATTTTCATACAACTCAAAAAATATAAGCATGTGTATTTGCAACAGATGCTTCACATGGAGCTCAAAATACAAATTTATAAACAACAATTACATTTTTTTAAAACTATAACTAAATAGTTTAAACTTATCACTAAAACCTAGACTAACAAAATAATTAAAGCTACAATTTTTTCAAAAGCATGTTGACTCTGACATTTCTTAACTAGATCTTCCAACATGAGAAGTAGCTACAGCACTTGTCACCTTTTACTCATGTACCACCATACAATCATTGCAACACACACACCAACACAAACAATATGCAAGGGTGAGCTTACGAAACAACAATCACGATCATAAATAACAGAATACGAACATAAATATTTATACAGATTATCATTTCAATAGTTTTCAACACATAATGCAGCAATACAGACCATTATCAACCCATTTTATGCAAAATAGGACAGCTCAGTTCCAATGGTTTCACAGTCTTAGTAATCCAGAAGGAACCTACAATCTACTGGTCTGTAAGCAACCTATCCCAGTACTGTATATAGATAAAGTGTAACTAAGCTCGGCATGTTTCCCATCATTACATGCCTATACCCTCAGCTTGGCATGTTTCCTAATCGCTACATGCCTACACTCCTTTAAATATGTGACTTGGCCCTAGTGTGATGACATTTCATAGAAATGCAACATAGCCATATAGTAAGCATTTTAATAGATTATTTCACAGCATTTATCAGCTAGTCTTAGCACTTTATGCTACAACATTTCAACAATTATCTCAAACATAAACAATTTCATACCAATCACAAAATAATAGAAAACTCCATCACATGCATCGGCTCAATACATCCACTAACAACAGTCAATTCACTCAGTCATGCTTACTTTGGATTCTTCCTTAGGGTTTGTTCATGCATTGACTTATTCTTAGCTAAGACAAAGTTATACATGTAGGCAGCTCGACGCTAGTAAATGAATAAAGCCAGCTCAAGTAAGCTCCCTTTACTTGGAATGAGTTTTCTTTGTTCATAATCCTCATAATTTCCAACTAGAGAAACAAGGCCCAAGCGTCTTAGATCTCCTTCTTATCACAAAATATAAAACTTTTAAGGAGAAAAATCAAGAAAATAAAAGTAGAATAAGAGAACCAAGTCCCAAGAACTCACCTAGATCTGCACTTAATGAATGTTCTCACTTGGATTGGGAAGAAACTCAGCTTTGGGAAGGTTTTCTCTAAGGGAAGAAGGTGAGAGAACAGAGAGGAAAAGGCTATCTAGTGAAAAATGAACATTTTTCTATGCTAAGGGCCATTCCAGATTTGCGCACTCTCGCTTGAGTGAGCCAACTCTCACTTGAGCAAGCCTTGCTCTCGCTTGGGCGAGTTCATCCTTGCCTGGATGAGAAAACTAGACAGTAAAACCTCTCAAATTTTTCCTATTCTTGCCTAGGCAAGCAGCATTCTTGCCTGAGCGAGATTGAGTCTAGAGAGCTACCCATTTTTCTACGACTCCTCGCTTGAGCGAGCTTGTCTCGCCTCAGTAGGTCGCTTATCACCTAAGCAAGATCCCTTCTCACCTAAGCGAGAGGACAATTGGATAGGTCTTATCATGTCTCGCTTAAGCGAGACTGATCTCGCTTGAGTGAGAATACTCTAAAATGCCTACTTAAGTGAGAACTACCTCACCTAGGTGAGACATCATGCACCCAGAACTCCCAAATAAGGCAATACATGTCTTTGGCTAATCCTTAGGTTATTACATACATAATGCACTTAATGATTGATCACAACCTGCTCTACTAATCATATTCCAAAAAATCATCACACAACACTTCAAATATACAGCTCTTTATTCAACAATCATATAACTTTCATATTCATACTCCAACATATGTAAATCCATATAATTCAAGCATAACAACACAAAGATGACATAGTTAATAATTACAATATCATCTTTAAAAGAAAATATGTATACATACAATAGACATATTATTTCGATTTAATGTTCAAATATAAAGTAAAACATATCTGAATTTTAATTACTTAAACATAGAAGTTAGATTTTAGTGTGATTGCTTTTAATTCTTGTACTCAAATACTATTTTTAATTGAATCTACCTAAGATATTAGGATTTTTTTTTATTAAATATTAGTCTGAAATATCAAGATATTAGATTTTACTACATTAGAAAATTTGATCATGCAAAGATATTATGATAACCAACCTAGAATTTATGTTTTCTATATGAATGAGGATGTTATATAAAATATAATTCCTAATCATTCTACATTGTTGATACTTCAATTGTTTTATGTGGCGATCCTACTTCCTATCCTCTTTTGATAACGTGTCATGTAATGTATAATAATTGCTATTTAATATATATATATATATATATATATATTAAATAACACGTGGTCACAACATGAAACTTAATTCTTCATGCACTTGATGAGGAACAATTTATAGAAGTACATGTCATATTCTTATTGCTAATAATTACTCGTGAGATTTCATTATTTTTATTTACACATGCTCAAAACCTTTGAAAAATCATGATATTAATAATTACCACTTGAATAATATAGTCATACCAAGTATTGGCATAACCATGCAAGTGGACTCCAATCTTTAATTAAAACTCTCTTAGGGATAGGGTACACTTAAGGTGTAACCACAAATGTACAAAGTTCACATTCATTTCTTTCATGCATTGAAGAACCAATTTCCTACTTATTTAGTTTCATCCAAAATAAAATCAAAAGATAATTGATAACCTAAACTTGGTCATATAAATAAATTCTATAATTATCAAAAGTAATCATAAATTATCTTAAAATCTTAAAGATACAGTCCACTACTATTAGAGTACCAAAACAAAGTATATTACACTCAAGTTATCAAATATAGAGTATCTATCTTTCACCATACAACAAGTAAAGTCCTTTAGTAGTGAACAACAAAAGAAATAACTAAATAGTAGTCAAGACTCTTCAAAAGGTTCCTCCTCCATCTCATTAGTGCTTGTGAGATCCTTCTCAAATTCTAGCTCAACGTAGAGAAAAATACGGGAAAAGTCATCCTTAAAGTTTGCAACAACTAAAAGAAAATATTCAACACTAAAACACATTGCAACAAGGAAAGAAAGAGTGAAATATATTTTCAAGTAAATAATATTCAGAAAAGAAACAAAACAAAATGTTACATTGGAACAATTGTCATTTTCACAATTTAATAAAATACAAGTCTAATTATATGATGCATGATCAAAGTAAATGATAACTCTCAGTTTGACAAAAATCTCATTTTCATGCTTATGTGACTATGGATCCTAACAATCCTATTGTTTGGGAGTTGTTGGGAGTTTCACTAAGATGCCTACGTTTTGCATGTATAGTGGGGACTCGAACCTCCACCAATCAATCTAGGTTGGCCAACAAGATAAGCCTCAGGAGAAGGTCAGGATAAAGGAGCATCGCATGGAGACTCTTAGCCAGATTTTCAGGGCCTAGGACACTTATAGAGCTATTGGTAAGTCACTCAATTTCATTAAATTCCCTAGACATTGAGGTCTTGCTTCTTTTTCACTAACAACAACTATAAAATAATCTCATGACTTCCTTCACAGGGAAGTGAGATTTCACAAACACTTACCTTCTGAATAGTCATGCACACTTTTGGAGTTTTACTCCCTTAATCATGCGCATAGATGCTGACCAAATTTAAGATTTTACATCATTTCATCAACTATTGAGAACCTTATATATAGAGAATTGGCAAGTTAGTATACCGGTGCCTCAATGTACTTTTTCATCAACTATTGTTTGGGAGTTGTTGGGAGTTTCACTAAGATGCCTACGTTTTGCATGTATAGTGGGGACTCGAACCTCCACCAATCAATCTAGGTTGGCCAACAAGATAAGCCTCAGGAGAAGGTCAGGATAAAGGAGCATCGCATGGAGACTCTTAGCCAGATTTTCAGGGCCTAGGACACTTATAGAGCTATTGGTAAGTCACTCAATTTCATTAAATTTCCTAGACATTGAGGTCTTGCTTCTTTTTCACTAACAACAACTATAAAATAATCTCATGACTTCCTTCACAGGGAAGTGAGATTTCACAAACACTTACCTTCTGAATAGTCATGCACACTTTTGGAGTTTTACTCCCTTAATCATGCGCATAGATGCTGACCAAATTTAAGATTTTACATCATTTCATCAACTATTGAGAACCTTATATATAGAGAATTGGCAAGTTAGTATACCGGTGCCTCAATGTACTTTTTCTAAGTGTTCCAAGCTCACTAGCTTCATCTTTTTCCTTGAGTTCCAACAATTACCTAGCTAGAGTACACTACTCATTTATTTTCAAAAAGAGAGATACGGAAATCAGATTTTAAAAGTTTATACTTCTAATATTGTGAACATTATCATATAAGTAAATAATTGGATTAGGGATAGTAATGCAGAAAGTGTCTTTAACTCTTAATAAAAATAGGTTATGACACATGGTCTCATATTTGTTTCTTGACTAGACTTCTAATTATACCTTTGCTAAGAGGCTCGTTATTGTACACGTTGTATCCGTGTGCATGGACTAACTAATGACTATTTACCTAGTTGTGTAAGACCTCAAAAACTACTGGAGATATTGTATATCTGTAATCACAATATACTAGGAGTGTGTATTTGAAAGAGAAGAATGTAATGACTTATGATGGAATATAACTAATACACTATGTAATTAGCTGATAGTTGTGATATATTGTTTTTGAGATTAATATTATTATGTATCCTCATGTTCCATGATTATGATTGTGCTGTGATGTTGGCCTTTAAAATAATGCTATGTTTAAATAATAAGATAGATGCTTATCCTTACTAAATGTTTCAGGGAACAAGGATGACAACACCACAAAGATAAAATAGATTAGTAGACTATCTTGTTAGTGTTATAATGAACTATGACTTTAGAGAGTGTCAACGTCTTTTGTATTTTAACTTTAATATGAATGGTGAGGATGATAATATATGGATCGTAGAGATGAATGTAAATTATGATTTTCCTTTTGAGTTTCTCGTAAATAGTTATATCCATCATATCCTTAGTTTTTATATCTATCGAGGGACAATTAGACCCTTGAGAGTTATAAATAATGTTTTTGCTTTCTACGAGCATAACCTATTTGGGAGACCCACCCAATATACATTTGAGAGATTTTCAAGTATAGAGATTGTGGTGGATCCTGGTGATGACTACCTTGGAGAAGATGAAAAATTGACTGCTGAGGACTTAGCCGAGATAGAGGGCTGGTATGATATGGATGACTAGAATCAGGTCTTCAGTATATGGAGTGGATAAAGACTACTCTTAGGACTTAGTTTACTTTGGTCATATAAATATTTATGCTAAGTCTTATAGCTTTTTGATTAACATTTTGTAAATTATTATGCTGGTTATATGTAAATGGAACTTAGTACCGTATGTTCCTTAACTCTTTCCGTATAATGAATTATTAAGTTACAATTTACTTTTTGCATTTTATTCTCTTAGTTAATTCTGCGAATGAATTTATCTACAAAAAAATTTTAAATTTTTTTTCTCAATTTTATATTGCCAATTTTAATTAAAATTTATTTTATATCCTTTCAAAATATATAAATTTTAATGAACTTCAGTAGTCAAAACTTAGGGTATTACATAAATAGTAACTTTAATTTTTAAAATTTGGAATGAAATTAATAAATAAGTGAATAAAAAGTAAAATTATTACAATAAAAGTGAATGCAATTCTTAATATGTCATTCTTAATCAATTTTAATAAAATTTATACGTGACACATTATAAAAAAAATAAATACCTTGAATGTATAATAGATTTTTATTTATAATATAAAAATTGAAGGTTGATATATTTTTACTTTAATTATAGTAAATATTTTTAATTTTAATAAAAAATAATTTTTTTTACTTACACAAAATATAAAACTTTTAATAAGTTTTGTCAATAATAAAAATAATTTTTTAAAAATCTTTATTTATAAGAAAAGTTTAAGGATTATTTTAGAAATTTTCATGTTTTAAAATGATATAAATCATTTTATGGTAATTACAACTTTTTAATTAATTTCGTTATAATCAATCAAGCTCTTACACTGCACTATAACAACTTAATTTTTGTATATAATAATTTTTTTATTATAAATATATTTTTATTTTATGTTTTATAATATTTTTACAATAATATTTTTTATTTAAATTTAAAAATATATAATTCAACATTATCATTTTTCCCCTAAATTATATCTATCATTCATTTGAGTCAATATCCTCTTCAAACCGGATAAAATTTACTATAAATGATAAAATTTATTTTTCAAGTATTTAACACATTTTATTATTTTTAAAACATTATATATATATATATATATTATAAATATTAATTAACGAGAAACTATCCTTTATTAGTTTTAAAATTAAACTATGAAATAATTTGATTGAGTTGTATTCACTTTTAAAAAATTTTGAAAATTGTTAACACATTCTTTAAAACTTTTTTTTTTACTTTAAATTTTTTTAAAAATAAAAAATTATATAAATATTTTTTAATTTAAATATTTTTTTAATTTTATCAAGATTAATTTAACTAGAATTGATTTTAATTATCAAGATAAAGTAAAAACATAAAAAAATTAAATTCCTGTGATATTATTTATATCTAATTTTGTTTTTATCGGTTACGTTGACGTTAGCGAGTGTCGAAAAAGTACTGACCAATAACGTGTCTTGTGCATTGACATTCAAGTTATTATCTACTCTCACCAAACCGAAAAAACGCGGAATTGGAAACTTCTGTATTTATTATTATTTAACAAGGCTCACACACTACTGCTTCCTTCTTCCTCACCACACCCATTCATTGCATCGTTGATTTTCAAGAACAACACTTCATTCACTCGCAAGAATCGCAGGTTATTATTGTTATTTTTTAATCTTTTTTAGTATAATTTAAAGTAAAACTTTTATATTCGTTGCTTAGGATTGGATGTTGCTGATTATCCACCTAACCCTTTTAGGCTTTGTCACTCTATTATTTTGTTTTATGATGTGTGATCAGAATCCACGATCTGAGCGTGTGTTTAAAAGTTGTCTCCCGTCAATTGAGTTTCACCCATTTTATGATCAATTTGTATCAGCTTATTTCTCGTATTGTTTTTATGTTTAAGAAGAATTTGTAAATTGAAGCTCTATGTTGTTGACCTGGTTTATCAATTTCACCATGATTATCATATTTGCTCGTTTTATATTATAATTCACTTTGTATTAATTTCGTAGCTATATATCCACCTTCTTCTGACGGAATTGAAAGGTTTGGTATATGATATTACTCTTGCAGGGTTTTCGGGTCTTGTTTCTCGTTATCATTTCCTTTATATGCTTTAACACTCACTGGTTTAATCTCAATTGATGCATTATTCTATTTTTGTTGCTTTGTTGAGTGTTCTAACTGGGCTTGTAGGAAGTAGATTAGGTAAGATCACTTGTTCGATAAATTTGGGATTGCAAAATGTTTCATGACTGTTGGGTCTTTCAATTGTTGTAGGTTCCGTGTCTGTAGATTGTTGTAAGAGTTTGCTTGTAAGTTGAAACATCAAGTAAGTGCTGGCTCAAGATATGATGAATCAAACTCAGACTGAATATTGGGGTGAAAGTTCTGGCTCAACTTCCCATAGCAGTCAGCAGGAAGTTGAGGATGACCGGATGATTGCTCTTGTGCTGTCAGAAGAGTATGCAAAATTAGATGGAGCAGTTGCTCAGCGCCTTTCCAACTTGGAACCTGTTCCTGTAAGAATTCCTGCTTTTCAGATATTCCCCTAAATAAAACTTTGGATTTTGACCAGTTATGGATTTATAATATAGGTGACATTTTTTCTTTCTTCTCTGTAAATCACATTTTTATAAAACTTATTTATCTTATTTTTGCTTCATTGGCATAATCATCACATTGGAAGGTAGACTTTTATGGGCAATTGCACTTTTCCTTTCCTTAAACAGGGTGGGACAGAGGGATATCCATAATTTGACTAATGTTTTTTTTTTTTTTTAAATTTCTTCTGATTCCAACTTCTTGAAATTACAGCATGTTCCCCGGATAAATTCCTTTATTCCCACCGTAAGTGATGCTAGTATGGATCACCAACGTCTGATTCAGAGGTATGTCTTTCTCCTATATAAAATTAGCTATTTATTGTGAGAGTATTCTTAATCTTTAGTTTGTGGTAGAAAGATGGCTAGTGAAATAATGAAAATGTGCAGAAAAATGCACTTTTTATTATATACAATTAAAAATATAGAAGGTCAATTAAATAATTTTTTCGGTTGAAAATGAGTAGAAACTATAAACAACAAATTCTGCTTGGTTGTTTAAATGAAAATGACTTGGGATGGACATATGTACGACATAGTAAAGTAGAAGAGTTGTGGGGCATGCTGTGGCTCTAGTGGCAATTTTAAGAGGTCGTGTAGTTGTGGTTAGAAAATAAGATAACAAAGCTGTTGTAAAAACTCTTGATGAGAGCAGTATACTGGCTTTTTTAACCTCTAGGAATAAACAGAGGTGCATATTTTCAATGTCTCGTCAGTGAAATGTAAAAGAAAAAATATGGGTGAAATCAGCAACCTTTCGGTATCTGGATCTTAGCACATGAGTATTTACTGTATTTTTTTAAACAGTAATACTGTTACTTAATGATGGAGAGAATTCATATGCTGGAACTTTAAGAATTCCAGATTAGGTTTTTTGCAACTTTGAAAATTTGGTTTTTGACTGAGTCTTGTGGTATTGTATGATCATGTAGTGGACCTTTTCTAGTGAGATAAAACTTTGTTGTTGTTATTGTTGACTATTGCTCTTACCATTTACAATTGTTGACCCACATATTGACAAGTCTTAGACACATAGATTTATGAAATAATGAGGTTAAGATCAGCTTGTAAAATGTTATGCACATATTTTTACAGTGCATTTACTGTTTGTTGAAGGAATTAAAACCATTCTCTCTTCACTCTTTTAGGTTGAATGTATATGGTTTATGTGAAGTTAAGGTATCTGGTGATGGAAACTGTCAGGTATGTTATTACTTTTATAGCAACTGTTTATGAGGTACAAGTACAAGCATTATCCTAATATTTTTTGAACTGTTGCTGATGACTCTCCCTACGTTGCAGTTTCGTGCCCTTTCTGATCAGCTGTATAGGTCACCTGAACACCATAAGCATGTTCGTAAAGAGATTGTGAAACAGGTATGTTGTACTATTGTTGGTCATGGAAAGAATAATGTCCATGAAATATGTCAACCTATGAAGACATCTGGTTTTCTTGGTTTGTTAATGTTTAACTAGGTCAACCAATTTAAATTTGGTGATTTGTAGATGAGGAGTTCTGAATCAATGAATGTATAATAAAAATGAAGAGAGGGAGAAGGGGGGAGATACAAAGGAGCTTTTTATTCTTTTATAATGTATTAAATTAAATGGAAATTATTGATTAATGAAAATGTATTAGTTAAGTAGTAACTGTATAGAGTAAGCAATGTCCTCCAAGAGAAGAAATTGGAAAGTTTTAAGATATGTAGGTTAAGTTATCAGCATATTTAGTTATAAAATTTATTAGGGAAGTTGTATCCTCTGTTCTAGATGGTGGATCAACATGAAAACTATTAATTATATTAAATATTGCAAATAGATAGTTTGTGATACTTATTTGCATAATGTTTCTCATTGCCAGCTCAAAGATCACCGTTCATTATATGAATGCTATGTACCAATGAAGTACAAAAGATACCACAAGAAAATGGCTAAGTATGTATATTTCAGATAAACCATGATATATAAAATGAACCATCCCATTTGTGGATTCTTTAAGTAGCATTTTTATCAAATGCACTATATTCACCTTTTTCTACTGCATGTTAGATCTGGAGAATGGGGGGACCATGTTACCTTACAGGCAGCTGCTGATAAGGTTTGTATATTCAAACAGTGATGCTACCAATTGATAACTATTTTTTTCATTCTGTTTTTTTTAAAATATTTATATTTTTATATTAAAACAAAGATGTAAAAGTTCAATTCTATTTTAATTTAAGGAACATTTTTACATAGAGAAAAAGATTTTCAGTTGAAGTTTGTGATTGGTGCTTGAGGTATAAAGTAAGAACATATTTCTCAAGCTCTCACTAATGTTCTAAAGCAGATCTATATGGCTGATTTTTCAAAATTTCCTTCTAGGAATTTCAGGTCATGAATATTAAAGTTTTAGAATTAAATTTCTTTTTTTGCAAAATATGTTGTTTAGTGCCATTTAGATAAAATATTTATGCCATCACTGGCTTGATACCTTCTTAAACTTTGAAAATGATAGAATGGGCAAAATTGACTGGTTATTTCATTGTTACCTAGCAAAAGCTATTATTAATATAATAATGTGCTATTTGAATAGTATTTGGTAATATGTATTGCATCTAATATTGCTTTTAAGTGTGCGTGAGTGTGTTTACTTTTATGTTTGTGGCCTTCATAACGGGTGAAACTTTTTGGAACTCCAGTGTGGGTGAGAGAGGTGGGTGAAGAAGCCCCACATTTGAAAGCAACGGACAATGTAATGACCATATGGGAAAAAGATTCATTGACTTAATGGATTAAGGTGTTAACAATTTTGGGTCAAATCTTGCGAATTAGTTTTCATTGTGTTTTTCCTTGCTTAGTCCATTAGTGAATTGACAAGATTTGGTTATGTGTGCTACTTCGAAGAATCTGTAAGTGAAACCTAGTTAGCATTTTTGGTAAAGAAAAGTGATCGTGTATGGTATTCACATTCTGTTCTTTTCCCCCCCCTCACACACACACATAATTAATTCTGGTTCTTGAAGACCTTAAATGTAAGTTTTATTCTGGTTCTTATCCTGTCAAGCATATTGATGGAGATATCATGGCTACCTATTTTGATACATAACTCGTGAAGCAAAAGAATTGAGTTTTCTTGTGCCATGATTTTTATAATAGAAGGAAAAATAATATAGTAATGAAATTATTTTATTGTACTGAAATTTTTATGCCATTGGAGTTCGTGCACTGGTTCTGTTCTCAAATTTGATTCTACAACATATTCTCTTGACAAATTTGAGGCTATTATTTGTCTATTGTTAATATGCTATGTGTTGTAAAATAGTGTGAATCCATATAATGTTTCTTGTTTTTAATGTAGTTTGCAGCAAAGATATGCCTTCTGACATCATTCAGAGATACTTGCTTCGTTGAAATTATGCCACTGTACCAAGCACCACAACGTGGTAAGGCCATCATCACAGTTATTATACCTAGCCATAACTTACTTTAGTCTTTTTTGATTATGTAGAAGGCAAAGCTAAATAGAGACCACGTGCCTTGTGAAAGCTTTTGACATATTATAAATGTTGTTTCAAGAAAGATTATGCTTTGCACATTCTGAAATGGTAGTGTACCTCCACACCTTTCTGATAAAGAAAATATTTTTGAAGTTCCAACCAAAGATACGATTTTCCCTAACTTAAGATAGCAGTACTGTCCTCTTTTTGTCAACTTAATAAATTCTCGTAAGATGATTCTCCTTCAAAATCAAGCCCACAATAATTGAAATACTCTCGTATCTTTAATTTAGTATTATATAGTAGACTTCTCTTACGCTTTTTGTTTCCATTTATGTTCTTAATGATGTAGAATTGTGGTTGAGCTTTTGGTCTGAGGTTCATTACAATTCACTGTATGCAATCCAAGGTTTGTTCACTATAACATTCGTTAGATTTGAATTTCAATTGCTTTTGGTGTATTGAATATGACTTTTGCCTTTGTTTTAGATGCACCAATCCAGCATAAACCAAGAAGGAAACATTGGTTATTCTAGGAGAGGTAAATACAAGCATTGAGGTCATAAGATGTAGTGTTGTGTATACATTCTTTATTATTTATAGGTATGGGAAAAATGTCCGTTAAACTCACTTTCAATTATGAGACTTTGGCAAATAGACCTCTTGACATCAAATTGAGAATTTGCAAGACATCGTAATAATCACTTCTATCTAATTTTGGTTTATCAATTTATCTTTGCATCGTTTCCACCACTCATTCTCCCGTTGGATCTTTCAGTGATCGGCTCCTTGCTTGATGCCAAATATCTAATATTATACATTATTCAGTGAAGGAAAACTACATAATTGAATATTGAAGTTCTATTTGCCTAAGTATTAAAGATGCAGTGGGCACTGGACATTTTGTTCCTACACATAAAGGGGAGGAAGCTGGAGGGGAAGAAATTACTTTATAATTTTTCACTTCATTATTTTTTACAGTATGATTCTTTTATTAATTTATTATTTTATTTTAGTCATGCCTTTTTATATTGGGAAGAGCACTCCATTATGATTTGTATTTTCTATTACTTTGTAAAGCAAATCATGTATTGACTTACAAAATTGTCATAGCTATTTGAACTATGCAAATCCTTTGATTTTTCCCATCAGCATATGCATTAGCCTGGCAAATGTACGAGTGGTTCAAATAACTTGAGTGCATATTCAAGAAGAACTCATCACATAGAGTTCATTAATTAGTTTGAATAAACCTTTTAACAAATATTTATAGAAGAAAATAAAAACAAATTACTCTATCAACTTGAGCTTAAACGAAAACGATAACCACAATAGTCATTAACAACAATTAAGTTGAAAACATATGCATTAGATTATACATTATAAGGTGCAAATCACCCACTTTCTAAATTTTTGTTGTAACACAACGCATAAACCAACAATCAGAACAACACTATCAATCGAAGAAATATTATTGCCTTGTATCGCGATCCACAAGTTTTTCACACTTCTCAAGCCACCAACAAAGTCGCATTATGTCTAAATGATTATCCGAATGAATGAGCTATTACACGCAAAAGTGTACATAATCAATCGATTGTAAACCATCGCTAACCTCCTACTGTTTGTTGGAGCCCTAATAATTGGCTGTACTTTTTGCTATATGGACTACTTAGGAAATAAATTGTCGGGTTGACAAATAATACGTTAACACCCACTACAATCGTGTCTATACTAGGTCACATTCATTCCCTCCTAGTGGTCAACTAACTTGCCTAGACCACTATAAAATCCCCCTCAAAATGGAAAGAGTTTGAAATTGTTTATACAAGTAGTGACCATGGTGATGAATTCAAGAATCATGATTTTGAATCATTTTGTGAAGAGAATGGAATTGATCATAATATTTCTTGAACCAAAAGCTCTAAAATAAAATGGAATAGTAGAAAGAAAAAATAGATTGTTAAAAGAGGTACCAACTTGTAGTTAATGAAAACTATTTTTTTTAAAATACTTTTGGATAAATGCAGGAAATATTTACATATGATGTGTCTAATACAGTATTAATTAAATTTATTTTAAGGAAAACCCTTATTAGTTATACAAAGGTAAAAAGCTTAACTTTAATTATATTTATTTTATGTAAATAATTTATTTATTTTTAGATCTACCAAGCCCCACCATTTAATCTATGTGCTCAATGGTAGTAAATAATTTGTTTGGAATAATGAAAAAATAATTTAGAAAAATTTAATGCTTTTTTTTTTTTTTTACTAAACATCAATATTTTATTAAGGACAAATTTAGAGTACAAGGGTATTTTAACCCGTTACAACTTCAAAGGGAAGTAACAATTCATGTTAAGAGATCATTAATTTAATTCACATATAAAATCAATCTTCTCAAAGGCCATGCTGCAAGCCACTTCCAAAATACATATCCCAAACATTTGACCCAAGCTTTGATCCCTTCACAAAATTGTTTTTCATAAATTTAGATCGAACCTATAACTTGGAGTCGTGCCTCTTCCTACTCGTCTTCCAAAGTGCACTCCTTACATTAATTCTTTCTTGCATTACTGTTTCAACAACAATATTGGATTGAATGGAATCTAGTTATTACTCAATACATGATTAGTCTCGTTTGACTAATGAGAAGGCCTAATAATCAGGCCATTAGATTCGCCAATAAGCTCTTTTTATGCCACATCCTTGTCTCCTGTTGGCCCCTTATCAATAACACTCATTTGCCATAATCCTTTATTAGCTCCATATCCCATCAATTCTCTTCCTTATAAGTTTCAATCAACAAAGGCCCATCTCGGTCAACCTTATTTTCAAATGTATCCTCACCCAATCGCACAACATCTATATTATTATTATTGAAAATCAAGTCATTATTGATATTCACTTCATAATTTGAATTCTCTCTCATTCGCATATTTGCTACGTTCTCCATGAAATTTGACTCCGTACTTTCAAAATTTTCCTAATATTTTGCAATATCTAGCACAAAATAATGTAAATTTTGTTCCCAATAATTCACCCCTTCCGTGCTTTCCACACCATATTTGATATATTTTATGACTTGTATTTATACATTTAAACCCTATTTTATATATATTTATACTGATTATGCTATTAATTGTTGTAGTTTAACTAGAAGTTGTTATAAGTGCATTATGGAGATATTTTGGATAAAAAATAGATAATTTTAGCCCTTGGTCATGCTATGTGAATCTGAACTTGAATTTTGAATTTAAAATTTAAACCTAAATAAAGATTTAGATATGAAGATTTGGAGCAGTTTTTAGTTGAGATTTTAAAGTTAAAATTCTGAAGGTTGGCAGATCAAATATTCTCTCTTAAAGATTGAGATTATCTCTTGGAAGCTAAGTCACAATCTTATATCTCATTCCACACTTAATATAAAGAAGCCTTATGCTTTTGAGAGAGGACACTTCTCTACACACCTTCTTCCCCCTCTTAGTTCTAACTTATTTGACTGTTGAGAGTTATTAGAGATCATTGGCAAAGACAACGAGCCTCCCTTTCGAAGTTCGAATGAGTAATTGAGTACCTTTTGGAGAACGAGAACTCTTTTTATCTTTTTTTCCTTTTGGGTTTCTCTTGTTTGAATTCCCCTTTGTGTTTATGGATTTGTTCTTCATGCTCTTCTTTGTTCGTTTTGTTATAAGTAGCTAAATCTATAGCTAGGGCTATGGTGGATCCTATTGCATATTCTGTGTGATTTTTACGTTTAATAGTAATGTTAGTTTCTTTGTGTGTTTGGTTTTTATCCTATTGAATTGAATTGTTCATGTAAAGAACCACTCACTCTTACCATCTCATAGTTAATTGCATCGTAGGCAATCGTATCATATGTAATCAATGGAACTATAGGATAAAAAGAAATAAAGAGCTAAGCAGAGCAAACTTAATCCTTTTCTTCCAACCGTTATTAAATTAACAAACCCGTAGGTTCTTTATGCTTTCTCTACCTTTTGCCTTGCATGATCATTGGAGATAATTGCCTAGCAAAAAGAATATTAACATTTCATGATCATTGGGTGTTAATAGATTAAGTATGGGTGTTTGGTAAACACTAAAGAAATTAACATTGGGATTAAACTAAAGAAAATATAAAAAGGTCTAATATATGAAACCCTATGCCCTAGACTCTTCTCATCCAATTTTTGTCAAAAACCTCATTTGTTTCTTTTAATCTACTTTTTAAATTTAAATCTTTTTGATTTTAATCCATTATGCATCCTCTCTATTTAAACAATTGAATTAGGTATTCTTGGTAATTGAAAATAATCTTTGTGGGCCGATAACTTGGAAACTTAATTTTAAAATCCTTTATTACTTTTTGATAGATACACTTGCCCACGGATAACTTCCTGCCGTTAGATCATAGTCCTTCTCACCATCATCTGAACTTTCATCTTCCAAAGCGTTCAAATCCAATGAAACATTATCATAACTCTTCTACGATGAAGTATTTGAATCATGATACTGTCACCCTCCTTGAAAGAATTCTCCCCCATGTTTCTCGACCACCCAGATTGAGAACACGAGATCATTAACATGAATCCTTAGATCTTCATTAATTAGTGCATGTGTTTGAGTTTGTAGGTAGACTTTTGAAAAATCTATATGTCTTCAAAAATTCATACCATTGTCCATGCACACAAAATCTCCCAGTGGTGACACCATCTTCTAAAAGAATGCCTCTGACAAAGCGTGATATGACATGTTGTACAAACAAACCTATGTTCCTCTATTAACAGCCACCATACGAGGATGCCACCAATCAATGGTATAAAACAACTTAGACAAGCCATTTTTATACCTAGCTATAACCTCCCTTAGATCCTCCAAACCCTCTGATTCTAATAGAACCATATTGTCACTCATGGTAATGGCCTCTACATTCTGTATGGATTCCTGTAAAAGGAAGTCAGCCACACTATTGAGCTCTTCTGGCTAGTATAACCTTCCCACCACTGTGTTGCAACACCTCTCAACCATATCCTGATCAACATGGAACTTGTTATGATACCACTATTTTTTCTTAGGTACCCACACCGCATTCTTATTTGGCCCTCCAACAAGTCCCTTCCCTTCACCATATCTACATAACTTTTGCCCACCAGCACAACATCTTGACTTTGTCTTGTGATTTCCTGTTCATTGCCAGCTTCGCTATATCTAGACACATTCATTATAATCTGCATGTTGCCTATCGTTATAAAACTCAGTCTTTTCCATGTCATGGACATCCCCGACCTTCGCAAACTGCAAGAACCCAAATTTGTGTCCATCCTTGTCTTGTTTCTTCGGAATAAACAAATCCTCAACCTTTCCATACCTCTGAAATATCTCCCACAGCACTGACACTCCATGATTCTTTGAAAAATTTGTAAAGAAAAATATTGGTAACGTTTGTACACGACCAACGTAATTGTTAAATTTTGCTTAAGATTTTCTTCATTGAGTCATCACAAGCATCCACTCATTTTGTAGTATAATGTAAACCGCTCTTCCTCTGCAGTCCCTCATTCTCTTTGATCTTAACACTCCTCGAGATCCCTACGATTCACCCCAATCTAATTGCCTTTCACCTAAACATCTGTGAAAAAGGATTTCTCTCCTAGTGTGGCCTCATATCACTTCCATTTTTCTTTGAAAAAATTAATGCTATAGTGAGTAAATGTGTTTTTCTTTATTATTTTTAATTTTGGAAAGGCTTTTACAGTTTATAGTAAAGAACAATGACTGTTGAAGAGTTTATTTATGTTACTTTTAATGAATTTAACTCTTAAAGATATGAATAATTGTTGTCAGTGTTAGAGAAATTTTATCAAACACATGCCCAATTTAAAACAAAAGAGAAGAAAAATACACTTTAGAAGTCTAAAATAATGAAAGACAACTTAGACAAAACAATAAGATCTCTGTAAAGAATAGAACATGCTAAAAGACCATCCAAATGACAAAATGCTAGGATATATATTAAACAGAGAACCATGTACTAGAATTCCTATTAAAGGTGCATGGAATTATGCTATTTTGAGCCACTCTTTGTTGGTTTATTAAACAATGAACTTTTTGAAACACATTTCATATGCAAAGCTTCTCAATTTGTAAGACACTTAAGTAGGTTAGTGAAATAAGGGAAGTAACAAGACAAGCAAAACACTAGAAATTTATACTAGTTGATCTCACAAACTCTTAGTTATAACCTAAGAGTTTACAAGCTTTACTAGTTGATCTCAAAACACTAACTCTTAGTTATAACCTAAGAGTTTACAAGCTTTATTAGTTAATCTCAAAACTCTAGAAATCTTTGACAATATAGTCAAAATTTTACTAAGTAGTACTTTGTGTTTACAAGCTCTACTTTATCAAGTATTCTTGAACAAGTTTTTCTAAGCTTAATAACCTAGGTATTTTATAAAAAACTTTTCCCAAAAAAAAAGTGATAACTTTTTAAATTATTAAAAAATATATAATGAAGGTTTTTGATAGATAGAAAATGAATATAAACTAAACTAAAACTAAGAGTTAAGAGACTAATATACTAAATTTATTATTTTTTAAATTCATTGTGACGCTGCTATTTTTATAAATTATTTTGTGATAATTTCTAATGAATTTGAGATCTTAATTATATTATTATTTCATCTTTTCTAATTGTAATAAGAGAAAACTTACAAAAATTTTATAATTATTTAAAATGACAGAATTTAAAAAGTAATTAAATATATCTTGTTATAATATAAGTTACTAAATAAAATTTGAACAACCTTAATCGATTACTTCATTTGTACAACTAAAATACATAAATACAATATTTATAACTTATGATCAAAATACATTAGAAATTAAATTAAATAATAACAAAAAGGAAGAAAAAAAATACATTAGATCCTTATGAGCATGTTACTCTCACACCAAAACTTGGAGAATATGATTATAGTCTGGATTAATCTAATCAGTCTTCTTAGAACAGTCATACTATATTTCCTGAAAATGTAAGTAAAGATTAGTCTTCTCATCACCATTAAAATCAAACTAAAATAATTATTTAACAAATTCACAAAAGATCAAACATTATGTCAATCATATCAGCAATATTTTAAAACATACACTAAGATCATGCTATTTAACATAACATATGTTTACACTAATTAGCATGTCATAATACGTGTATTATAGTCACACCAATCAATATGTTACAACATATTTATTATAATGACACCTGTCAATGTATTACAACACATACATTAGAATCACACCAATCAATATGTTACAACACATTTGTAATCATACAGTCAATATGCTACAACACATTTATAATCATACAATCAATATGCTACAACACATATCTATCTATTTTAAATGAGGAAATATATTTTTATTATGTATATGTGAATTAAACCAAGTTTGGATGCATGAAATCTTAAACATTTTTATTTGATCGAATGATGAGGAAGAAAAATGTATTATTCGAGAATGTTATGAGAAATGCTGAAAAAAGAATGTTATGAGAAATGCTAAGAAAGTGAATATCATGAGAAATGTTGAGAATATGTATAGATAGTCACAGAGATACACTAAGAGTGTGGAAGACGAAGGTGATTTTGGAAATTTGGGAGAAATGAGGGTGGTGGATGTTTTCTTTAATTGTGCATATCTAATGAGATTAAAAGCACCACAGGCCACATACTTATATCTGACCTAAACTCCTGACCACACTTTTGCTAAAAAGGACTAGGTTGGCATACGCTGTATCCATGTTACAGTGGCTATTTAGCAACTATCTATATCTATGAAAGACCTTAAGGGATTCAGGAGTAATGATTGTGAAATTGTGATGGATGTGATATAGTATAATAATTGTATGATTATAATATTTGTATTGTAAGATATGAACCAGGTTGGCACACGTTGTATCCATGTTACAACAACTATTCAACAACTATCTATACCTATGGAAGACCTTAAGGGATTCTAAGAGTAATGATTGTGAAATTGTGATGGATTTGATATAGTATAGTAATTGTATGATTATAATATTTGTAATGTAACATATCAATTGATGTTGTTATGATATATGTGTTGTAATACATCAACGGGTGCGATTATGACACATGTATTGTAACATATTGATTGATGTGATATAATACATTTATTATGACATACGGATTAGTGTAGAAATATATGTTATGAATATTACAAATGTGATTGATTTAGTCTGTGTGTTCTATTGTGATAATTGTTTGTATAACCTGTAAATTATTATCAATTAATATATTATATACTATGTTAGATAATATTTTTTGAATCATTCAATTATTTTATCAAACAAAGGATTTAGTGGGATAGAAAATACTCACCCTTATTAATTATTTTCAAGAGATGAATTAAAGACAATTAAAAGAAAGTTGGTCTATTCTAGTATTATAGTCCAGTGATATTGTGAGGAAGGATTGCTCTATAGGATTTGAATTATTTGAAGTTTGTAATATTTTATTAAGCTTCCATTTTAAATTAGCAAGGTTATGTAATTATTTTAATGTCAAAATTTAGAATTTGTAACACTTTTATAAATTTTGTTTTTGCTATTAATTTGAAGTATTTATATTATTAATAGTTAGTTTTTTTATTTTTAGTTTATATTCAAATTTTAGATAAAAAGTTTACTTCGTAAGAAGCAATGTTGTTTATGTTTTAAGTCTATATTTATATATATAATATGAAGTAAATAAATTGTTAAAGATGAAAATCTTAGTTTTTGCTCTATTGATATAATTAAAAAATTTTAAACTATTTCATTTTAAAGACTTTGAACAACTTTGAGTTTTCATGAATCTAATAATAGAAATATAAGTTTTACTCTTTTTCAATTCTTTGAGCTACAAATATAAGAAGGAATTCATTTAATTTTTGTTGCTTGTTATAAATTATTATTGATATTGGAGAAGAAATAAGCATGTTACAAAGATCCCAAACCCTAACTCCTATTTATATGATTTTAACTTTAAAATTTAAAGTCTCTTGCTTAGGATGAAATATCCCTAACGTTTTCTTAAAATTTATAGTTTAAAAATGAATTTGTGGACATGTAATACCTATAATTTGTTTTCATAGTTTCCTGAGTAATGTAACACCCACTTTTTCATTAATTGAATAATTGATGAATTATTTAGTACTATATAGTGTTAAGATGTGTCTAGGAATAAATTTTGAGCATTTTGAAGAAGTCTAGTGTAGGGGACTTCGCTGAGGCGAGATAGGTCTCGCCTGAGCGCCCAGAACCATATGTTTTCAGGGCAATCTCACTCAAGTGAGATGATTCTTGCTCAAGCAAGATTGGATAAATTTAGCCCAACCGTCACCTCCCTCAGGCAAGAGTGATCTCGCCTAGGCGAGATGTGTTGCTTGTCATGACCCCTTTTTATAAGGAACCGAGAACATTATTTCTACACCACTTACTTTTTAAGATAGATAAATAATGGAGAATATAAGTATAAAATTTATTTTTTGTTCAAAACAAACAAAATTTCCTTACAACAATATCCAACAGAATAACATAATATTACATTTAGTTTATAATACTCAAAATACACAAAAACTATACTATATAATTTCCTCTATATGAGGTTTCAAAAATATAAGGAAAAGGACTTTATTGCAAAATGACTTGATTCCAGCCTTCTAACACTTCTCCACTAGCCCCTTAGCTTGTGAAGTAGATGCAATGTAACACCCCAATTTTTGTCAACTTAGCTAGTGACTCTTAGATCTCGTTTGCTTGCTACTTCTAGCTTGCTAGTGTCAGAATAATTAGCTAGATGCTAAATTCTCTATTTTATTCTCTAAGGAGAGTATTGACTTAGACATCCAAGTTCTGCATTTTAGAATAACTGCATGCAATTCACTTGGCTTTGATATCATCCAAAATTTTCCTAATTATTTTCAATTGTATTGCCCAAAATACCCTTGAGAATCTTGTTCAAAAAGCCAAATTTTGTCTTATTTAAATTATTGAAAATCATAATTATTTACCTCGAAAAGCGTAAAATTTTGTAATCATTGCAAAGATTTTGTAATCATTGCATTAGATTTTTAATTATTTCTTAGCTGCCGTAATCATTACACAAAATTTCACAAAATCTAGTAATCATTACCTTAAAGATTTTTGAATCTAGTATCGACCACTAGATTTTCATGCCAAATTTTCTTATCCCTTTAATTGCAAGCACCATATTACCTAAATCTTTCTAAATCTAGTATCAGCCACTAGATTTTCATGCAAGAAATTCTTTCACCATCCTAGCAAGGCAAATGTAGTAGTCAATGGGCTGAGCCAGAAATTATTGCACGTGGCAGCAATGATGGTGAAGAGATGGAACTGATTGAGGAATTATGGGACATGAACTTGGCTATGGAGGTAAGGCCGAGAAGTTTATATCTCGGAGCGATGACAATTCATAATAACTTCTTGGTGTACGTTTGAGATGCTCAACAGGGAGATACCTTCCTACAAGACATGTTGAGACAGAAGGGAAAGACTTAAAGTTCCACAGTGATGAGAACGGGGTGATCAAGTTTCAAAACTGAGTGTGCATTTCTCAAGTGGATGAGCAGGATGAGTTTCCACCCCAGTGCGACCAATATGTATCAGAATCTATGAAAGAGTTTTTGGTGGAATGAGATGAAGAAGGATATTGCAGAGTATGTAGCCAGATGTTTGACCTGCCAGAAGGCGAAGGTAGAACACTAGTGTCCACCAGAAATGTTGCAACCTTTGGAGATCCCTGAGTGGAAATGGGACAATATTTCTATGAATTTTGTTTCTGGGTTACTGAGGACCAGAAACAACTATGATGCCATTTGGGTGATTGTAGACTGGTTCACCAAGACCGTACACTTTCTTCCTATTAATATGAAGTATAAATTGGAGCTGTTGGCAGATTTGTATATGAGGGAGATAGTCAGGCTACATAGAGTGTCGACTTGTGTGGTGTCCGACAGAGACCCAAAGTTTACCTTGAAGTTTTGGGAGAGTGGCATAGGGTCGTACACATGTCAAAAATAAACCTAATTACTATAGCTCGAGGCAAGCAACCAGGAAAATTTCCCAAAGGATCATAGAGATGAATTAATCTATTTGGAGAGTATGTAGGACAGGGGAGGGGTAATATAGAATCAATAAAACAGAGTCAAAGTTGAAAGGATTAAATCAATTGGAGAAACACCTAATTCAAGAATCAAGAAAGAATAAGCAAACATTCAATCACGGAATACCAAAATACATATTTTTCAAATTTGGTGGTTAAAGACTAGATTCAACTGAGACCTAAAATTAAATCACGCGATCACATGAAAACTTTCATGCATTTGATTAACACAAATTCAATTAAACTTAGAAACCTCAAAAAAACCTAATCGAACGTGTTAACTTTTTGAACCACTTAATTAACCTTAATTTATGAAAATCAATTCATGCACTTCAACCAAAACAAAACAATGAATTGAATTGCCTCTCAAAAATAAATTGAACGAAAACCTTCAGCTCATGATATTAATCAGAATGGAGAGAAACAAGAAACCAGGAAACCCGAATTCAAATATAAAATCTACAAACCGATTCTCATGAATGTTGCATTCCGTTGATCCTTGAACTAGATAAACGAAACTACTCCTCCATGGATGTAAGCTCATGAAAATAAAAATCTGTAAAAAAAATGAGTCCAAAAAAAAAAAGTCTTCAAAAAGAAAAACTCCTCATCTTTTATTCAAATCTGACTTTTCAAAATCTTCAACAACAAACTGTAACTTCCTCCTTCCAATTCGGCCAGGAAGAACGTCTATTATGATTTTTATTGATATTCCATTCAAGCCACAGATGTTAGCTTTCAAATGCCACTGGAATGAGTCGAATTGGACATCTGTGGGCCGAGATATGACCCAAACACTGCACTAAGGTTCAGAATCCGCGAATTGCATCTTCCAGCCCAGTTTTGGTGCAATTCTGTTTTTGGATGCTATGATTCAGCCTTTAAATCTCCATGAGTGTTGTAGGCCCATCTCTTAGATTTCAAATACAATTGGAATCACTCAGATTCAATAACTATAGCCCGAGATGTTACCTACACAATAAGCAAAAGTCAAAAGGCTCTAAAATCCGAAAATTAACAAAGTTTAACAATTAAGCCCAATAATATAAAACTCAGCCAAAACAATACAATTAAGCACAATTCACAACTAATTAGGCCTATTACAAAGCTATCACAAGTGTATAAAAATTCATTGATCATAATCCCCCACACTTAAGCTTTTGCACTCCTGGACAAATACACAACAATTCACTAAGTATGCAAAAAAAAAAAAAAAAAGAACAAAGATAAATGCATGAAAACAAAATTTTACATACTTTACAATGAATCCTAGGCATGAAATTAGGTGAGCATGATACAGTAAAAGAACATTCCAAGTATTAAGAAGTCAACAACTCTTATCATTCCAAGCAAACAAGGAGCAAATCAAACTAAATGGTGAACCAAAGGTGATAGAATCCTCTCTATGCACGCTCTCTATCTCTCAAGTGTTCAAGTTTGTGTTTACACTCAAGGTACTCATGAAAGCAAGCACTACCATAGGCTTGACAAGCCTCTAATTTCTACCACTTGAAGCATATGCACATAAAGATCAAAAGGACTTTATTAGGGTTGTAACGGGGCTAAGGTCAAGATGGATAAGAAAAGTCATTTAAGCTATAACCCTAAGGAAATAAAGGAGCAGTGGGGAACGAATCATACATAAGGGTCAACCCCCCTAAGAAAATAGATCAATGACAATGAACAGACATAATACTCCTCTTATGGTCTCTTTGCAATTTTTCTTTCTGCACTACAACCTTTTATTGATTGATTGATTTTTATTTTTATTTTTATTTTTTTGTATTCTTTTGAAGCACAAAACATGCTAAATTGCTCACTTGTCAACAAAAGCATACAAATTTAACAAAACCCCCTCACTTAAAGAGGGACCCATTCTCAGAACAATTCCAAAGCTCCTTCATCCTTAAGGCTAAGGTAAATCATGGTCTTTCACTTCAAGAGCTTGTAATGAGCTACAAAACAAAGGATGGGTTAGATAGGCTCAAAGGGGTAAACAAGGGATAATGCAGGGTAGGCTAATATGGCCAAGTGGCTAAAGACAGAGTCGGCCTAGATCATTTCAACACATGCATGTGAACAAGTGAATCAAAAAGAGTCAAGTCAAGTTCTAGAGTACCTAACAATCATGAGCAAATCACACAAGAAAGAAAGAATGGCAAGATGTAATCCATTCAATACAAGGCCCAAATTCTCACAAAAGGCAATGACTTTCACAATTTGATTCTCTTGGTTAACTTGGTATACTTGAAATGCAAGAGAAGCATCCATTCATGCCTTGAAACCATAAATTAAGAATGATCAAAGCTCACATTTTATATAAAAACCTAGAAATCCATTACAAAGTATGCAAAACTTCCTTCTTTTTTTTTTTATTTATAAACCCTCCCTCATACTTAAATCACACATTGTCCTCAATGTAAGCACAACAAAATAACATGGAAAATAGACAAGTGTAATGAAAGAGTAGAAAAAGAAGGGCAAACTCTCTCATTAAGTGTATGTGGCCGCCAATAGGCGGACCTCCTCTATTTCCAATGGTATGTCCTCAAGAAATGGCTTTAAGCGGTGGCCATTCACTGTGAAAGCTTTGTCTGTGGTGGGCTCTAAAATCTATATTGCACCATAAGGAAAAATCTTTGTCACAATATAAGGACCTAGCCACCTAGAACAAAGCTTACCAGAAAAAAGTTTGAGGTGAGAATTGTAGAGAAGCACTTTCTGGCTAATAGAGAACTCCTTCCATAACAACATCTTATCATGGATGAATTTAGTCTTTTCTTTGTATAGGTGGGAGTTTGCATAAGCTTCCATTCGAATCTCTTCCAACTCTTGAAGCTGGAGCTTCTTGTGTGTTCCAGCTTGGCTCAAATCAAGGTTACAATTCTTTACTGCCCAGTAGGCTCTATGCTCAATCTCCACCGGTAGGTGGAATGCTTTGCCAAAAACAATCCTATAGGGGGACATCCCCAAAGGAATTTTGTAGGCAGTGTGGTAAGCCCATAATGCATCCGCCAGTCTCTTGCTCCAATCCTTTCCGTTGGGCTTAACTATTTTCTTGAAGATCTGTTTCAACTCCCCATTTGACACCTCTGCTTGTCCATTGGTCTGTGGATGGTATGGAGTTGAGACCTTGTGATTGACACCATATTTCTTTAGTAGGGCTTCCATGTTCCTATTATAAAAGTGGCTACCCTGATCATTGATGATAGCCCTGGGCACTCCAAACCTGCAAAAAATGTGTGATCTAACAAAATCTACAACAACATGAGAATCATCAGTTCGAGTGGCCTTAGCCTCCACCCACTTGGAGACATAATCAACAGCTAATAAAATGTAAATAAAACCAAAAGAAACAGGAAATGGACCCATAAAGTCAATGCCCCAAACATCAAATATCTCACAAAACAATAAGGGTTGTTGACGCATCTCATTCCTACGGGAAATACTACCTGTTTTCTGACATTGTGCATAACTTTTACAAAATGTGTAAGCATCACGAAACAATGTGGGCCAGTAAAAACCAGAATCTAAGACCTTCCTAGTAGTGCATTGTGTAACGCCTTATATTTCTTTTCTCAATATATAATAAATTTTCATAAAAAGTTAAATAGTAGAGTAAATTTTTCTTTCAGAAACTCTCTAAATAGAAACAGACATGGAAATGACATAAGGTTCATAGAGTAAAATTTCATTAATTCATAAGTACTTTAGAAAAACAAAGATTCCCGAATTTTCATCAGCAATAAAAAGAAATAGTAGTTTTACAACTGTTTCAAAAGAACGCTATAGAACTGAAAATATTCATTACATAACTCAAAATAACTAAGTCCTATAGCAGTTCTCATCCATCCATGCACTGTGAGCCTGGTACTATTCGTCCTGGTTTCCTAAAAAATGTTGTGTAAGGGTGAGTCTCTACCCTACCACTCATACATAACACATATTCATCACACACATCTTATCACGATTAAAGAAAACATCATGGCATTACATATCACAGTGTCATATATAGCATATTCTCATCTCAACACAGATTATATTCCATAGATTCACAATTTCTTTTACTTTCATCCGCGCTTACCGCGCCCTGTGGTCACAGTTATCTGATGCCTCTATCTCGAGGTCTTACACATTCATGTAAATAGTCGCCGGATGGCCCAATGCAATACGGATACAACGCATGCAATAGATAGCCCCTTAGCAAAGGTAATGGTCAGGAGTCAAGTCGAGAAATGAGTGTGTGGCCACGTGGTGCATTCGAACACAATATTCCGTGCACAATCCCGAATGTCACTCACCACCCTGCATTTCCCCAAGATATCCCATATCGTCTCCATCTTCCACTTCCCCAGTGTATCTCTGTAACTATTTACATCATATCTTTTTCCATCTCATACTCTTTTGAGCATATTCACATGTTCACATATGCCATTTATCATGTTTACACATATTTTTCATTATATTTCCACATACTTTTCATCATATACATCAAACCATGGCACATTCACAATACACATCATTTTTACATAAAACACAATATATTCAAACATGAAACATCCATCTCTTCGTATATTTCATATCACAAAATCATAAAATCATATCAACCATCCTCAATATACCTTATCATGCCCTATTTGAACATAATATCCCAATTTCACCATGTACTCATCATAAAATCACATAAACAACTAATTATTCTCACTTTTCACTGATTATTTCTCATAAAACAGGGATTATTTCACATATAATTACATACATGACAAGATCTATGAGAATACAAGTAATAAACATAACGAAATGATAAAGTAGAGCCCCCCTTACCTCAAAACAGAGCTTTTACAAGGATTTAACCGAAGGTTTAACTCTAGAACGGAGGTTTTCCTAAGAACATCATGAACATCTATAAGAAGAAGAAGAAGAGAAACGAACGGTAAATCTAACTTCAAACTTAGAAAAACTTACTTGTAATCCTTTAGATCGAACGTAGAATCACAGATCTGAAGAAAAATCTAAGTTTAGGAGGTTTAGTATGGGAGAAAATGGCGAGATATGACTTTAGAACCTTTGAGAACCTTGGATAGGAGTGAAGAAATAAAAATTTCGTCTGCAACCCCCTTTTTATAGAAAATTTTTGAAGTTACTGTTCACCGCCGGAATTTACTGTTCATCACCGGAAACACTGTTCGATGCCTTACTGTTCACGCCGGAAACACTGTTCGCGGTAACTGTTCACGCCGGAAACACTGTGCACACGTACTGTACATGGATTTGTACGCGTACTGTACGCGGATGTGACGTCAGCCATGACGTCATGCTGATGTCATTGATGACGTCATCGTCACTGTACAAAGGTGGTTTCACTGTTCATACGCGGTTTACTGTTCATCGACACTGTTCATAGGCGATTTTACTGTTCATTTTTTTTTTTTTTAAATAAATTCTATCCAAATCTATTCCAATTATACTTTAACAAACCTCATTTTATTTAAATCAAAATATAGGATGTTACACATTGTGGCCCAAAGTGACCCCCACATGCAAGAATATGACAAAACTGCAAAATAGATGGTATCTCTAGCTTATGCACACAACGCCTAATGACATGGTCACTACACATGCGCCATAAATAAGGATCATCCCAAACATAATACTTAGCCTCACTCTTAAGTTTCTCTATTTGGTGCTTTTTAAAATAAGCAGGCAACTCAGAAGCAACCAAATAATTTACTAAGTCAGCATACCATGGATCCTTACCTTGCAGCTCTAATAGCTGCTTATCTAGAAAAGTCTCATGGATGGGGAGAGGCTCTAAAGTTTGTGGGATCTGACTTAGGTGGTCTGCTACCAAGTTTTCGGCTCCACTCTTATCTTTGATCTCAATATCAATTCTTGCAAAAGCAACATCCATTTGATGAGTCTGGGCTTTGCATCTGGTTTCTTTAATAGGAACTTTAGTGCAGCATGATCAGAAAAGATTGTCACTTTAGTTCCTAAGAGATAAGCACAAAATTTATCTAAAGCAAAAATGATAGCCAGAAGCTCCTTCTCAGTGGTGGTGTAATTTGCCTGTGCAGAGTCTAAGGTTCGGGAAGCATATGCTATGATGTGAGGAATCTTCCCAACCCTCTGTGAAAGAACAGTGCCTACTGCAAGGTTTGATGCATCACACATAAGCTCGAACGGGTACTCCCAGTTAGGCGGCTGAAGCATAGGAGCAGAAACCAGATGCTGCTTCAAGTTGTCAAAAGCTCTCCTACAATTATCGTCAAACTAGAAGTCTGTTTCTTTCTGTAGCAGCTTGGATAGCGGAAGAGCAATCTTACTGAAGTCTTGGATGAATCTCCTATAAAAACCTGTATGTCCAAGAAAAGAACGCACTTCCCGCACACATGTGGGGTAAGGTAAAGAGGCAATAATATCAATCTTAGCCGTATCAACAACAATGCCCTCACTAGAAATGACATGTCCCAAGACTACACCCTGCCCAACCATAAAATGACATTTTTTAAAATTCAAGACAAGATGAGACTGAATGCATCTATGCAATACCCTATCAAGGTTGTCTAAACATGCATCAAATGATTGACCATATACAGTGAAATCATCCATAAAGACTTCCATATAGTTCTCAAGAAAATCAGAAAAAATACTCACCATACATCTCTGAAATGTACCTGGGGCGTTGCATAAACCAAAGGGCATCCTCCGGTATGCAAAAGTGCCGAATGGACAAGTAAAAGTGCTCTTTTCTTGATCCTCTGGTGCAATATGAATCTGGAAATAGCCAGAAAACCCATCAAGGAAGCAATCGTGTGATTGATCTGCCAACCTTTCAAGCATTTGGTTAATGAAGGGCAAAGGAAAGTGATCCTTCTTGGTGGCCTGGTTCAGCTTCCTATAATCTATGCAAACTCTCCAGCTGTTTTGCACTCTTGTAGGCACCAACTCATCCTTGGAATTCTTTATCACTGTAGTGCCAGTTTTCTTAAGAACCACTTGCACTGGGCTCACCCACTTGCTGTCTAAAATTGGATAAATTATGCCAGCAACTAGCAGCTTGCTAACTTCCTTTTTTACGACATCTAGAATGAGCGGGTTGAGCCTTCTCTGGGGCTGCCTCACTGGTTTGGCTCCTTCTTCTAACTGAATTTTATGCATGCATATGTAAGGATTAATTCCAGGAATGTCAGCAAGTGTCCAGCTTATAGCCTTTACATTATGTTTCAGGATGTTAAGCAACTTATGTTCCTGTTCTGGTCACAGATCCTTGGCTATTATGACTGGTAGCTTCTCATTGGGTGCCAAAAATGCATACTTTAGATTTTCTGGAAGTGGCTTGAGCTCCACTATTGGTGGCTCTTGTATGGACGACACTGATCTTATTTGTTCTGCTGGTGTAACTTCAGCACCTGCAACATGTGAGAAATCTTGCACAAGAGCATTATCATATCCCACAACAGGAAGATCAGCATGTAACTCATCAGAAAAAATCTGTTCAGAATCTAAACCATGCAGGCATGTATTAATTTCGGCCACAAACAACACATAAATCATGAATTCTATCACAACCTGAACATTGAAATTCATCTCTCATTACAACAATTTCAAGAAACTCAGCACACAAATTCGCATGCACATCATCAACCAATGAATCAATGATATCTAAATGAAATACAAAATGCTCTTCTGGTGGATATCTCATGGCATCATACAATTTAAAATGCACCTTACTGTCTCCAAATTCCATGGACAATGTGCCAGAATGCACATCAATCTTAGTTTTAGCAGTTTTTAAAAATGCTCTACCTAAGATTATTGTAGGTTGATATGCATTTGAATCATCCTCCGTGTCCAACATATAAAAATCAGCAGGGAAAATAAGCTCATTTACTCTTACCAACACATCTTCTAAAACTCCCTCAGGATGAGTTGTGCTTCGGTTGGCAAGTTGAATCACCACTCTTGTTGGTTTGAGCTCTCCAATGTGTAGTGACTGATATAATGATTTTGGTATGACATTGATTGAGGCTCCAAGGTCCAACAGGGCTTGACTGAATTGTTGGTTCCCTATGGTGCAAGGGATTGTGAAAGTGCCAGGATCCTTGCACTTTGGAGGAATGCTTGGCTGAATGATGGCAGACACATTTCTACCCATGCTCACCTTCTCATCTCCCTTCAGCCTTCTTCTTTGGCGTATTTTGCGATCTGCTTGACCACTTCTAGGAGTGGGATATTAATTTCTACCTTCCTAAAAGTCTCCATGATCTCCTTGTTCAATTCTGCCTCTGCCAGCGTCTTATTCTGTGTCACTCTATTTGGAAAAGGCACTGGAATACTTGGTTCTGCTTCCCTGCTGCTGCTCTTTTTGGCTAGTTCTGCAGAATCTGATTCGTTAGCAGCATCATTTTTATCTTCACCACTTGCAGAATCTGAACCTTCTGCCTGGTTTGGTACTTGCAGCTCCTTGCCACTTCTTAGGGTGATAGCACTCACATTCTTTGGATTGGCCACGGTTTGGGAGGGAAGATTTCCAGATCCCTGTGATTTAAGTTCATTCATAGTTGTGGCTAACTGGCCAATTTGCGTTTGCAAATTTTGGATACTGACTTCTATTCTATGCTGGAACTGAACACTGTTATTTGCCATCTGCTTTACCAATTTGTTAGGCTTGGGTCTGCACTGCTGTTTTGTTGAGGGAATTGCCCTGGACTTGGACCTGCAAAATTTTGTCTGACGTATTGGTTAGGTTGCTGAGATGAGCTGGAATTACCATACCTTAAGTTTAGATGATCTCTCCAACCAGGATTGTATGTGTTGGAGAAAGGGTTTACCAGGAAAAATTCCAACAACTGTCTCATTAGTAGTCTCTCTCAATTCTGAACACTGATCTGTTGGATGGTTGGGGAGAGAGCAAATGCCACAAATAATGGTTGCTAGTGGCATGGTTTGCTGGGGCCGCTGCTGACCAAGAGCCATTTGCCTAACCAATGATGTCAACTCTTCAATTCGGTTCTCCATCCTTTGCTGGTTGGCATCAGAAGTTTGCACTTCATTTACTCCTCTAACTAAAAACATAGCTCGTGTACCAAATTGTTGTGCATTAGCAGCCATATTAGCAATCAAATCTCTGGCTGCAACAGGTGTTTTGTCTACTAATGCACCACAAGAAGCAGCATCAATCATGCTTCTGTCTATCAGAAAAAGTCCTTCGTAAAAATACTGGATTAGAAGCTGGTCACTTATCTGGTGATGTGGACAACTAGCACACAGCTTCTTGAATCTTTCCCAATACTCATGTAATGTCTCACCATTGATTTGTCTTATGCCACTAATGTCTTTTCTTATGGCAGCAACTCTTGAAGCAGGGAAGAATTTCTCTAGGAATTGCCTTTTCATGTCTAGCCAGCAGGTGATAGAGCCTGGATGTAGGTAGTATAGCCAATCTTTGGCAGAACCATCCAGTGAAAAAGGAAAGGCTCTCAGCTTGAAATTTAGGAAGCAAGTAGATTAATCCAGACTTTAGCTGAAAGTCTCCATTCAAAACAAGGTATTGGATGGCTAGAGCTTGATGGTTAACATCAGGTGCTGCAAGTTCCTTCAAGGTTCTATTAGCCATATTAGTAGTAATACGCTCGAAATCAGAATGCAAAGATTCAAAATGCACAAAAACATAATGATTAACACTACTAGTAGAACCTACACTGCTATCAATTTGAACCTCGATGAAGGAAAGCCTTTTATGTGTTTTACTTAAATGACAAAATGTCCTATCAATCTCAGGATTAAAAGGATGCAATTTGCCAAGGTTGGCTCTTGTCATGCAACATCAAACACATAAGAATGCTAGTCACAAATTTCCAAACACAATATGCTAACTGAGAAACAAGACCAACAAAAAAAATTTAAAATTAAAAAATATTATGGGACTACCACAGAAGTACTAGAAATTAAATTTCCTATTTTTATGAATTTTTCACTATTTTTAAAAATCGTAAAATATTAAAAAAATTGAAAAAGTGGTCTAAATGATTGAATTTTGGAAATTGAGGGGTTCACCACTCAGTTTAGTCCCTAAATTTTTTGGTATTAATCCTTGAATTTTTCTACTATGCCTGACCAAGTTTCAGCCCAATCTGAGTTAGTCCTTAGAAAAATTACCTTTTTACCCTTTTGCAGAAAAACACCTACCAGATGAAGGAATTGGTGAGAGCTCCTTTGGACAAGATTGATTAGTGTGATGAGTGCTATTTGGACACCAAAATTTAGCCTCAAACTCCAAAGTCAAATCAGACGTAAGTTTTCACCTTGAAGGCTTCAAGCAAAATAAGGTTGAAGCAAAGCACTGCAAAATAGACTAAACATAATACTAAACAGAATAAGGAAAGCACTCTAAATACGATTAAACACCTCAATGATCCCCGGCAACAGTGCCAATTTGGCACGGGGTTGTACACTTGTCAAAAATAAACCTAATTGCTATAGCACGAGGCAAGCAACCAGGAAAATTTCCCGAAGGATCACAGAGACAAATTAATCTATTTGGAGAGTATGTAGGACGGGGGTGGGGGGTGATATAGAATCAATAAAACAGAGTCAAAGTTGAAAGGATTAAATCAAGTGAAAAACACCTAATTCAAGAATCAAGAAAGAATAAGCAAACATTCAATCACGGAATCCCAAAATACATATTATTCAAATTCGGTGGTTAAAGACTAGATTCAACTGAGACCTCAAATTAAATCAAGCGATCACACGAAAACCTTCATGCATTTGATTAACACAAATTCAATTAAACTTAGAAACCTCAAAAAAACCTAATCGAACGTGTTAACTTTCTGAACCACTTAATTAACCTTAATTTTTGAAAATCAATTCATGCCCTTCAACCGAAACAAAACAATGAATTGAATTGCCTCTCAAAAATAAATCAACCGAAAACCTTCATGTTCATGATATTAATCGAAATAGAGAGAAACAAGAAAACAGGAAACCCGAATTTAAATATAAAATCTACAAACCGATTCTCATGAATGTTGCATTCCATTGATCGTTGAACTAGATAAACGAAACTAGTCCTCCATGGATGGAAGCTCATGAAAAGAACAATCTGTAAAAAAAGACAAGTCCCAAAAAAAAAAACGTCTTCAAAAAGAAAAACTCCCTATCTTTTATTCAAATCTGACTTTTCAAAATCTTCAATAACAAACCGTAACTTCCTCCTTCCAATTCGGCCAGGAAGCGTGTCTGTTATGATTTTTATTGACCTACCATTCAAGCCACGGATGTTAGCTTTCAAATGCCACTGGAATGAGTCGAATCGGACATTTGTGGGCCAAGATATGACCCAAACACTGCACTAAGGTCCAGAATCCGCGAATTGCATCTTCCAGCCCAGTTTTGGTCCAATTCTGTTTCTGGAGGCCATGATTCAGCCTTTAAACCCAATAATATAAAACTCAGCCAAAACAATACAATTAAGCATAATTCACAACTAATTAGGCCTATTACAAAGCTATCACAAGTGTATAAAAATTCATTGATCAGAGAGCCTGCAGAGGGCATTGGAAACTAAGTTAAGACTTAGTTCAACTTATCAACCACAGATCGACGGTTAGACAGAGAGGACCATCCAATCCTTGGAAGATTTATTGAGAGCTTGTGTGATCGAGCAACAGGGGACTTGGGAGGAATGTTTGCCATTGGTGGAGTTTACGTACAATAACAGTTATCACGCCAGCATTGAGATGGCATCATTTGAGGCCTTGTATGGACAGAGGTGAAAAACTCCATTGTGTTGGTATGAGATTGGGGAGGCTACTCTGTATGCGCTGGATATGATCTAGAAGCAGAATGAGCAGATCAAAATGATAAAAAAAAAAATGAAGGCTGCCCAAGATCGACAGAAGAGCTACTATGATAAAAGGAGGAAGCCTTTGAAGTTCCAAGTAGGTGACTATGTGTTTTTGAAGGTCTCACCTGTGACCGGAGTTGGGAGAGCTCTAAAATCTTGGAAGCTATCTCCTAAGTTCATTGGGCCATTCGAAGTGCTAAGTAGAATTGGTCCTGCAGCGTACCAAATAGCATTACCTCTGAATCTCTCAAACCTACATTCGGTGTTCCATGTGTCACAACTTAGGAAGTATGTGTTGGATCCTTCGCACATGATTGAACTTGACCCGGTTCAAGTGAGGGAAGATTTGTCTTATGATGTATACCTTGTAAGAATTGCAAACCACCGTATTAAGCAGTTGAGGGGCAAGGAAATCTCATTGGTGAAGGTAATTTGGAGTTCAAGTGATGATGCCACATGGAAAACAGATAGTAGAATAAGAGAATTATATCCCGACTTGTTTGTGTAATTGTAGTTTGGTTGAATTTTGGGGATGAAATTCCCTAAAGGAGGGGAGAGTTGTAACGCCCCAGATTTTTGTAATATATTTTGATATATTAATATAAGTATATATGTGGATTTTCATGTGTTTGTGTTTGATATATATATATATATATATATATATATATATATGTGATGATGTAGACTTGTATGAATGTGTGAATGCGAGTATGAGCATATGTATTGGTTTGTGGTGGAACTGGAATTGCTGTATATGATTAGAATTGGACTAAAAATAGGCTAAGTGTGAACTACAGAGGCATTTTCGCTGTAGTAAAGTGTCCTGAATGTAAGGGATGCGACTGTTGCATTCTCACTATAGCGAGAAGGCAACAGAGAGGGGTGCATTCTAGGTTACAGTCTCGCTATAGCAAGATTCTACAGAAACTAGAAGGCAGTTTAATCTGAGATTTTCTCTTTAGCGAGAGACAGTGTGGCTGTAACGAGAGTGTCGTGATCAAAGGGGTATTTAAAGGGTCTAGGGTTTAGGAAGCTCATTCCCACTCTTCTCTCTTCATTTCCCTTTCCATTCTCTCAACTTAAAACCCATTTTTACCGATTAAATTGCCTCTAAAGTCGTTTGGGAGTAAGATTGAAGGTTGGATTCACGTTTGGGGTGTTTGGAGGTAAGTTTCATGGTTAGGGTTTTGATTTCTTGTCCTCATTCTCTATTTTCTCTGTTTCCCTCGGTTCTCATGAGATTCTTCCATGTATTTGGAATGAAATTCGTGTGGAGAGCCTCTTCATTGTTGATTTCATGTGCGGGTCTTCAATCCTAGGTAAGGGGGGACTGTAACGCTCCTAATTTTGTAATATTAATTATTGTTATTTATATAAATCTAAATGCATATATGTGTGTACAAGTGTAAATGAATGTTATGGATTTACCTTGGATGCGTAATGATGGTGTTTTGTGTGTAATGAGTATGAATATATGTGTATATATATATATTGGGGATGTGTGTATGTATATACGTGTATGCATGAATGGATAGGGCTGAAATGGGCTAAGTGCCTAAGTGCAGGCCGTGATACTGGGCTATTCTCGCTGCAGCGAGAGGACTTTCGCTGTAGCGAGAGCGCCCTAGGAGAAAGGACTGAAACTGTCACCTTCTCGCTGTAGCAAGAAAGCAACAGTTTGGGGTGTATTTCTGGGTGCAATCTCGCTGTAGCGAGATT
The DNA here is from genome assembly GCF_003935025.1 of Abrus precatorius. Classification (NCBI taxonomy): domain Eukaryota; kingdom Viridiplantae; phylum Streptophyta; class Magnoliopsida; order Fabales; family Fabaceae; genus Abrus; species Abrus precatorius. Next base: position 21,627,395 of record NW_020874395.1, read on the forward strand.
CTGCAGATACCAGAGTATAGTTTTCTCTGGTTTTTTTGCTATAGCGAGGGGGCGTCTCGCTGTAGCGAGAGTGTCGCGACCAGAAAAAAGATTTAAAGGGGGTTAGGGTTCAGGGAGAGTTATTTCTCCCTCTCCCTTCGAAATTCCTTTGATCCTCTCGTTTCCAAAGCCCTATTCAACCGATTATTGCCTCCAAAGCCGTTTGGGAGCTTGATTGAAGGTTGAATCCGTGTGGGGAACGCTTAAAGGTAAGTTTTAATGGTTAGGGTTTCGATTTTTCATCCCCTTTCTCTATTTTCGTGGTTCCCCTAGGTTCTCATAGAGTTTCTCCATGTGTTTAGGACGAAATCCCTGAAGGGGAACACTTCTTGGTGGATTTAGCGCGTGGGACATCAATCCAAGGTAAGGGGGCTCTATTCTACTCTTTTGTGCAATGAATTGTTGTTATTTTACTTAATATTGTGTTGTGGCTGAGTTAAGGGGTAGAAAATTGCTGAGAAATGTAATGTGGGCCATGTGTCGTGATATATGAACATTATATGTGTTGACACGAGCTTGATGGATGTGGATTGTATGTAAATGTTGCATGATGAATGAATATTGGCTATGTGCCGTGTGATGTGAAATGAATATGGGCCTAGTACCGTGTATTTGAATGCAAGGTGGGCTGTGTGTAAGCATGATCATTGCATGCATGAATGGAATATATGTGTGAATGGGCGTATTAGCGCCGTTGTGATGTGCTGTGAATGGTTCAGCAATACACTGGGGTGTCGAAGATGAGGACGGTAGGAATACCTTAGGGAGGAGAGAGTGGTGGTGATACCGACTGCGGAATGGGTGCACCACAGGCCACACACTCTCTTCCTGACTAGACCTCTGACCACTATCCTTGCTGAGCAACCATTCATGGTGTAAATTTGTGCTCACAGTACTATAGTGAGTGTGGCTGGTATGCGTATGCATGGATTTGTGTTTTGTACTTATGGATGTGAATTGCTGTCTGTGATTATGTTTGTTGAATGTATTGGGAAGGTTCTAGAGGTGAGACTCTATGTTGATTGTGTGTTTTGGATAGTGTAAAGTACTCACCCTTACATTCATTTTTCAGGTAATCAAGACGATCAGCACCGGACTCAGTGAAGGGATGGATGGACTGCTATAGGACAATTTTTATTTTAAAATTTGTTGTAACTAAACTAGTCTCGTAGCAGTCATTTGATATTACTTTGTAACCCTTCCCTTATTTTGAAGTATTTTATGAAAATTGGTTATTATAATTTGTGAAATCTTATTAAATTGAAATTAAATTTAAGGTGTTACAGAACCTTATCAAATTTTGCTAGAGATTCTTTTATTTGGCTATGTATGGCAATATGATTGAAATAGAAGGTGGATACACATGTGTTGATGGATATTTTGCATTAGGTATAATGTATTTTATGTTGGCTGATATTAAGTGTGATGGGGTGAGTTCATTGTGGTAGGGTCTGTGTGAAAATCTAATGTTTGTGTATAATGTGATTGAGAATGTGAATGAAATATGTGTAGATATGAAATGATGGGAAAGTGTATGATGGCATGTCGAATGTGAATGCAGATGTGGTTGTGTTTGAATATGTTGGAATGTCGTGAATAGTTCAGTGATACACTGGAGGTGTGAAAGATGAGGTGGTAGAAATATCTTGGGGAAGAGAGGGTGGTGGTGACACTGACAATGAGTGTGGGTGCACCATATGCCACACACTTTCCTCGTGACTTGTCCCCTGACTAACACTTTTTCGAGGGGCTTGTGACCGCACACGTTGTATTTGTGAGGTGGGGGCTAACCGGCGACATCCATGGTGTGAAATTGTGATCACAGTGTCACAGTGAGCGTAGCTAGCGTGCAGTGAGCGCACGTGGTTGTTGTTCATTAATTGTGTGATGGTGCAGTGAGCACACCGATATGTAAATTGAAATGAAATGTTAATTGTGGTGTGAATGCTTGATTTAAATTGTTGTTAAAAAACATGCGAAATGTGCAAGGTGACACTCTATGCTTACTTGTGTGTGTTAGATAGTGTAGAGTAATCACTTTTACATTTATTTTTCAGCTAACCAAAAGTATCAGCACCAGGCTTAGTGAAGGAATAGATGATACTGCTATAGGGCTCAGACAGTTTATTTTAAAATTATGATGTAATTGAATTAGTCCTATAAAACCCTTATTATTTTGAAACACTTCGATGAACATGTGTTGGAAAAACATTTAAATGAAAATTTTATTATTTCTATTTTGCAAAAATTTTATTTCAAAATTAAATTTAAGGTGTTACATTTAGTATGAGAGAAAATTGTGGTATATGACCTTGGGTCTCTCTAGAACCTTTGAGAAGTGTAAAGAAATGAAAATTTTGTACAAGGCACCCTATTTATAGGCAAAAATTTTGAAAAAATTTTTTTGGCACTGTTCACACCAACTTATTATTCATGCCGAATTTACTGTTCACAATGGATTTACTGTTTATACTCACTTTACTGTTCAATTTTTTTAAAAAATAATTTAAAACTCCATCTAAATTTATTCCACTACTAAATAATCCATTAATTAACATTTAACAAGTACAAAATATTACCAATCACTCAATAATAAATTACAGGTCTGACATCACTTAGGCGAGGACTCATAAGAAAAATATCTAGCTCTCTGGACGTCATCTCACTCAGGCAAGATAGGGCTCACTCAAGCGAGAATATCATAAAATAGTTGGGGAGATCACTATTTGCAAATCTCGCTCAGGCGAGAAGGGGCTCACCCAAGCGAGGATGGTTGATATGATTTTATGATTTTGTGATATGAAATATACAAAGAGATGGATGTTTCATGTTTGAATATATTGTGTTTCATGTAAAAATGATGTGTATTGTGAATATGCGATGGTTTGATTATATGATAAAAAGTATGTGGAAATATGGTGAAAAATATGTGTGAACATGAGAAATGGCATATGTGAACATGTGAATATACTTGAAAGAGTATGAGATGGAAAAAGATTATGTAAATAGTTACAGAGATACATTGGGGGAGTGGAAGACGGAGACGATATGGGACATGGTTGTAGGACTTAGTTATTTTGAGTTATATAATGAATATTTTTACTTTTATAGCATTCTTTTGAAACAGTTGTAAAACTACTATTTCTTTTTGTTGCTGATGAAAATTCTAGAATCTTTGTTTTTCTAAAGTACTTGTGAATTAATGAAATTTTACTCTATGAACCTTATATTATTTCATTGTTTCTTTCTTATTAGAGAGTATTTGAAAGAAAATTTACTTTACCATTTAAATATTTATGAAAAATTTATCAAATATTGAGAAAAGAAATATAAGGTGTTACAAATGTCGTTGTAATAATGCTATGAATGGTTCAGCAATACACTGGGGGTGTGGAAGATGGGGACGGTAGAAATATCTTGGGGAAGAGAGTGTGGTGGTGACACCAACAGTGAGCGTGGGTGCACCATAAGCCACACATTGTCTTCCTGACTAGACCTCTGACCACTACCTTTGCCGAGTGACTCGTGACCGCCCACGTGGTATCCGTGAGGTGGGTGTAACCGGTGACCATCCATGGTGTGAATCTGTGATCATAGTTTCACACCCCGGTTACCCCCGCCTCACAGATACCACGTGGGCGGTCACGAGTCACGTGGGAAGGATCTGGCACATACTGCTTGAGTTGTGACACAGGGAACACCGGATGTAGATTTGAGAGATTCAAAGGCAATGCTATCCGGTATGCTACAAGACCAATTCTACTCAGCACTTTGAATGGCCCAATGAACTTAGGAGATAGCTTCCAAGATTTCAGAGCTCTCCCAACTCTGGTCACGGATGAGACCTTAAAAAATACATGGTTACCCACCTGGAACTCCAAAGGGTTCCTCCTCTGATCATAGCAGCTCTTCTGCCTATCTTATGTAGCCTTCATCTTCTCCTTGATCATCTTGATCATTCTGCTTTTGAATCATATATGGTGCACACAGAGTAGCCTCTTTATTCTCATACCAGCACAAAGGAGTCCTACACCTCCACCCATACAAGGCCTCAAATAGTGCCATCCCAATGCTAGCATGATAACTGTTATTGTAAGTGAACTCCACTAATGGCAGGCATTCTTCCCAAGTCCCTTGTTGCTCAATCACTCAAGCTCTCAAAAGATCCTCCAGGGATTGGATAGTCCGCTTCGTCTGACCATCGGTCAGTGGGTGATAAGTCGAACTAAGCCTCAACTTAGTTCCCAACGCCCTTTGCAGGCTGTCCCAAAACCTCGAGGTAAATCTCGGATCTCTATTGGATATCACGCTAGTCGGAACTCCATGTAGTCTGACTATCTCCTTCACATATAAATCTGCAAGTCTCTCCAATTTATACTTCATGTTGATTGGGAGAAAGTGTGCAGCCTTAGTCAACCAATCCACTATCACTCAAATGGCATCATGGTTGTTCCTAGTTCTCGGCAACCCAGAAACAAAGTCTATAGAAATACTGTTCCATTTCCACTCAGGGATCTCTAACTGTTGCAACAACCCAAGTGGACGTTGGTGCTCTACCTTTGCCTTCTAACAACTTAAGCATCTAGCCACATATTCGGCCACATCTCTCTTCATTCCATTCCACCAAAAACTCTTTTGGAGGTTTTGATACATTTTGGTCGCACCGGGGTAAAAACTCATCCTGCTTTTATGCGCTTCCTTAAGTATCATTTGCTTCAATTCAACTCATCCACTTGGGAAATGAACACTCGATTCTGGAACTTAATCACCCCGTTCTCATCGCAGTGGAACTCCAAGTCCTTTCCCTCACCCTTTTGCCTAATCATGTCTTGTAGGAAGGCATCTCCCTGCTGAGCATCTTGAACGTATACCAAGAAGTCGTTATGAATCGTTGTCGCTCTGAGATACAAACTCCCCGGTCTCACCTCCTCAATCAGCTCTATCTCTTTTACCATCATTTCTTCCACGTGCAATAACTTCCTGCTCAATGCATCAACCACCATATTTGCCTTATTAGGATGGTAAGACAATGTGAAATCATAATCCTTAAGGAATTTCATCCATCTCCTTTGCCGTATGTTCAGCTCCCTCTGATCAAGAAGGTATTTTATGCTTTTGTGGTCACTGAACACTTCAAACCTTACTCCATATAGGTAGTGCCTCCATACCTTAAGAGAAAAAACCACTGCAGATAATTCCAAGTCATGCGTCGGATAGTTAACTTCATGTGGACATAATTGCCTCAAGACATAGGCAACCACTCTCCTGTCTTGCATCAAAATACACTCAAGTCCTTACCCGGACGCATCACAATACACATTGGACTTCCGCTCCAGGTCGGGCAAAACTAATATAGGCATTGAAGTCAACTTTATTTTTAGCTCCAAGAAACTAGCTTCACACCCTTTGGTCCATTTAAACTCTTTTCCCTTACGGGTCAGCTTCGTTAAGGGTAAAGCTATCTTAGAAAATCATTCAATGAACTTCTTGTAATAGCTTGTTAGTCCTAGAAAATTCGGGGCGTTACAAAGTCACCTTCTAGCAGGTTTTAGATGTGGAAGTTACTGTAGACTTGATGAGCGAAAATTTTCTTTCGTTTGCCAAAAGATTTGTCGTCAACCTTCATCAAAATATGCAGAAAAATTTATGTAGTCTAGAATGCAAGCCTAGGTTGTCTCCAACGACTTTGGTTTGTAACATACATTAAACATGTTGTAAACATTTACTATAAAAGCAATTAAAGCAAGGGGGTTTTGTGTAATTCCAATTTTAATGTAAAGGTAAGTGATGAAATTAATGAATCCAATTAATGAAATGTGCAATCCTTAGTTTGTTCATGTAATTCTATCCCTATCCCTCTCAAGATTCAATACTTTTCCTCTTCCTTTGAATTAGGGTAACTCAAAAAGCAAGAATTAACCTTAATGTCCTATACAAATTAAGTAATTTACATGGGCTCCAACTATTTTCTCCAAAATTACGCAATCTTACAAATTAGCTTAGGATTAAGCAAACTAAGTTAGGAATTTCATTAAAATGAATTAGGGTTAATTAAGCAATGTCCCCTGTATTCAACCATTAATTCAATTCAAAGAGTTGAAAAATGTAAATTCATGAAGGAAAGGGAATTATATTGACATTCATACCCAGGAATTCAAGAATTCATAAAGTCAATAAGGATTACAAGAAAGTTTAGCCCTCCATAAGGATGGGTCTTACAAATTCAAGATGAAAACAAGGAAAATTCAACATCATCAATGCAAGAATTAAAGGAAAATGAAGAGATATTGTAAATCAAACCCTAAGATTGGCCTTGGCTGTCACCCAAGGATCCTAAGCTCTGCAAAATGCTCCCAAAGTGGCAAAAGAATCTAAAATTATGTAAAAAGCTCCGTACCCTAATTTCTCAAATTCTATTTATAGTGCAGAAATTTTCGCCCATAGTAACTACTATGGTTTCATAGTGATAACGCGCAGTAGTTACTATCGCTCCATGGTGGCCACGCGCAAGTCCTGTGATTTGGGCCTCTCTGGAGTTATCACTTTGGTGTCATAGTGATAACGCGTAATGCTCCATAGTAGTTACTCTCGCCCCATAGTAGCCACGCGCAAGTCTTGTGCTTTTGGCCTCTCTGGAGTCTTCACTTTGGTATCAGAGTGATAACTTTCGCTGCTCCAAAGTGTCTACTATGGTTCCAAAGTAAGCTCGCACAATACTTCTTTAAAATGGGTCTTTGTAATTGTTACTATAGGTTCATAGTGATCACTTTAGTTTGCCTTTCTGAACTTAGCTTGCTGTACTGTTCACTATGGGATCCAAAGTGATCACTTTCGTCTCAAACTTTCTCAAATGCTAAAAATCCATGGAAAAAGTCTAGAAATTCCTACACAATTATTCAAATGATCAAAATTGTAAACTATATCTATGTAAATCAAAGTAAATTAACCAAAAATTAAGAAACCTATGATATTTGACCAAAATGATGTTTTTATGTTATTTACACTTCCTAAGTATACTTTTTCTATTAAGAAACATCAAAATGACAAGTAAAAATCCAATAAAATATGGATTCATCACAACCCCAAACTTAAACTTTTGCTTGTCCTCAAGCAAACCAAAACTCAAGAAAGTTACTTGTAAGAAGGTTGGATTTCTCCAAAAATTTTCTTTCAAAATTTTCATTCCAAGATCAGACTCTAATTGACACTTCCAATGTTTCTAAAATCATGGATTCATTGAACAAAGAAATCATGCCCAAATCAATTATTTTCAAGCAAAGTCCCACTAATTTGAAACAAAAATCCAGCAAGATTTCATGCAATCCACACAGTGCAAAGAAATTATCTAGCTCACAGGATGGTGTTTCACTCTTAACTCAGAAATGTTTTAGGCTAAGTGTTTTTCCTCAATTCATGCATTTTGCCTCACCCTACCATATGATTGCCCATATTCTCAATCTCCTTTGCCTAGATACAATGAACCACCTATCAAGAGGACTTTGTTGGTCACAAATGGATTAAGTTAGGTTCAATTTTGATCAAGGAGGGTCAAAAGCTCAAGTGGGTTTTTAAGAGAAAGGAATTCCTTTGAGTGAGTGAGTACAATAACTAAGAGTGGAATGTATTAAATGATGCAGCAAGTGAGATTCAAGCACTCTTTCACCATATTTTCATTTACTTTGCCTTATGTGGAGAATCCTTTTTCTATCAAAATGACTTGCTGTATTTTTCTTTTTATTTTTTTTCATTCATTCATCATCATTTTTTTAGACTTTGACAATCATTCTCTTCTTCAAATTCAAGCAATTTTTTTTTTGACATGTAATATTGACATATAAAATGCTCACCACCCTAAACTTAAGAGCTTGCTTGTCCTCAAGCAACTACAATCATAATCAGAACCCCAAACTTAGTTTCTTGCATTGACTCTTGATGCAACTCAAAAGAAATACCTCTCTTAAGGTAAGAAGATAATTTTACAGACTAAGTTTGGCAAAAAGAAAAATGCGGAACAAGGAAACTTAGGTGCAAGGGTGTTCTAGGGTAGGTGTGTGTGTGCAAAGATGGCCTCAATCATTTAGATGAAAAATTGCACAATGCATATTCAATTAAGAAATAGGGCAAGTTCTAGAGGATTGAATGCAAATATACATGTTATAATGCACACAGAAAAGAATGTGGAGGCTCAATTCTCTACCATGGTAAAAGGCGATAATTACTTAACAACATGTGATCATAGTTCACCTTACAAGAAAATATGCGCAACATGGTAGGAACGATAATATTCAAAAACAGAAAATGATCATGAGTTGAATGGGAAGTGCAATCAGAATATAACTATGGAATTGCAAAACTAGACCAAATTAAAAGGGAGATAAAGAAAATATTTTTTTTATTTTCATTTAGTACTGTGCAAGGAATATAGACTAAGAAAATATGGAAGCGGAGGTCAAATTCATGCTCCTCTTGATGGAACTGAGGGCATTTTCTGCACAAATATACACAAAATTTAGTATAGGGAGCAAATATAAAGCCAGAAAATGGAATAGATATATATATAAGTGAAAATGTCTTAAATTGTTCAGAGTAAGAGTGATAATACGAAAATAAAGTAGTAAAGATGGAAATAGGAATGTGCAATATTTACAAGGAAATGGTGGTTAACAGTAAATACAGGGAAATAGCAGAAAGTAAGTGAAAAGTGAGTGCAGTGAAAAAGAAACTAAGACTAAATAGCATCTTCATCAGAGTTGGAAAAGGTAGAGTCATCATCATCATCATCATCTTCTGCTGCTGCTGGGGGGTCTTCATCTGAGGCACTGAAGCTGCTATCATATTCTTCAGCTCTGGCAGGGGCAGTAGGAGGAAAGGGTGGAAAGTCACTCTGGATTGCTGCTCGTAGGTAAGGGGCACTGAAAGTAAGGGCTTCATAAAGCTGCGTGGTAGTCATCCCCAACTTCTTCCCTATGTTCAGCAACATTCTGTCCATAAGTGTCATGAAGGCCTTCTGTCCAGCATGAATGGAGTCCTACCTCAGAGCAAGCTGCTTCATCTGCTCCCTCATCCTCATTGGAGTGTCCTTTTTGTAGTCAGCTAGTAGGGATAGTCCTGGGTCAGCAGTCTTTTTGGGTTTGAAGAAGTCCTTCACCATTGCTGTAGAAATAGGAGGGGTTGCTCTAATTTTCTGCAGGTAGTCTCCAAAATCTACCCCAGCATCTTGGCATAGCATGGTGATGATGGATGGAAAACCCATGGAATCTCTGCTCCTGCTCAAGATGTCCATGATGGCACTGCTGATTACCTCACCCATATGGATGGGCATGCCTGTCAGAATTGCATAAATAAGCTCTACTCTCTTCACTGCTAATGTAGAGGAGTGGAGGATTGGTATGAAAGAGCTGAGAATGAAGACACTCCAGACTTTTGCTGCAGGGATGAGGTGCCTTGTTGTCAAGTTTTTGGGCTGCATCTTGCAGTCAAATTCCCAATTCTCACCCTCTTTGCAGACAGATTCAAGGATAGGCTTGTAGTCCTTGTCCTCTTGGATGTTGAAGGTGGTGAAGTCCAGTTGGCCAGCTGATTTATGCACAGTTGGAATATTCAAAACTCTCTAGATGTTGGAGGGGGTGAAGTTAATCAGTTTTCCCTTCATCATGCTGTGTTTGGGAGGGACAGTGTCGCCTTTAACCCTCATTGCATTGGCAAAGAACTCTTGGGTGATTTTCTTCCACCCATTACCAGCACAGGTCGTGAAAAGGTCCCATCCTCTCCTCTGAATCTCCTCTTCAAATTGGGAATAGGTGCCTTCTTGAATTTCAAAGTTGCGGTCCTGCACCAACTTCCTTCTCAGGATGTTTGTTTTGAAGTATTCTTCATGCTCCAATGACTTGGTATAGAGTGCAGAGGAAGATGCACCAGCTATTTTGGCCCTCTTGGACCTTGGAGTGTTCTTCCTTGGTGTATTGACCATATTTGCTGTAGAGGAAAAGAGTCTGTGTGAGATATACATTTATATTATGCAACAACTATGTGTATCAACTAAAATAACATTCAACTGGATAGTGAAGGATTAAACCAGAATATTGGTGATGGGGTACAATGCCAAAGTGATCACATTATGGTTCAGGCAAGACAGCAGCAAGGCAACCAAATTTGAGATGGACAGTGATGCAGCAAAATGAAAATAAGTGCATAGAAATCAAACAAGTAGTAGCATGCCACTATGTATGACAACAAAGTGTCAAGAAAGATCACTTAGAGAATATAGGACAGTTTCTATGCAAGCAATTGACAAGGATGCTCATTTTCAATTAGCAGAGAGTAAATAACAGGGAATTATGCATGTGTGCAGTTAGGAGGACAAGTGATTGTCATAACACAAGGACAGATTCACAGACAATTGTATTCAGCCACAATTAAGTGGTTCTTTTGGATTTCAATTTAGAGTGGCTGTTGTAAGGCAAAATTCATGGTCCATATGCAGAGTAGTTACAAGGAAATGTAGCATGGTGTTGGGTTATTGCTGTTCATATGCACACACACTTGGGGATTTCAGAGAAAGTACAGTGAATACCTTAGAATGACAGTTATGCAGCAAGCACCATATAATCCAAGTAAGACAAGTTAAGTTATAATGAAACAGTGATTGTCATACAGAGATGGGACTATTTTAGTGGCCATTATATCAAAACATGCAAAATAATCACCACCAGGATTGAAAGTAGTTACACTATAATGCAATAAAGGCACAAGAATAGTAATTAAGCTAAGACAACAACTCTCAATCCCTTGTGATCAGACATGTGCCCTGCAAATAACAGAATTTACAACACAATTGTTATGTATGAACGGTTCAAGCACAGACAGGGTAGTCTCAAATTCTAGAATGTAGAAATGAAATAGAAGTACATATGTGTGCAGTAAAGTGAAAATGGCAATCTGAATTAACCAATATGCAACAAAGCAATACATCCAAAATCACAGTGAGAATTATAACATAGAAATTGAAAATTTGGAGTGCAAGTATACATGGTGTGGCAATTGTTAAGTGCTGAAATATATGTATATAATAAGAATTGCAGCACAGTGTTGTCAATGAAAGGCATGCACAGAAGAATGAATTATCAAGCAAACACACAATCTTAATTCCTTTCAATCAACAAGTCAGACTTTAAATAACAAAATGTTCAAAACAATTTCAGTGCAAAGGCTTTGAACAGAATTCCCAATTGACAGTAATCATCCAAAATGCATTGGGTGAAACTAAGATAACAGTCCAGACCCTGTGGCAATCATGTTAGCTGTAACACCTAACTTTGCCAAAATACTACCTTATAACTCTACAACTAAAGACTTCTATAAAATGGTGTACTAAAAAATAAGTGTAACCTGAGATTACTAAAGGAATCCCATATTATAACTAAAGGAATCTCCTTATTTCGGAGGCACTTAATTTTGCGATCGCCGATCCGGTGGGGTGTAACTTTGAAAGTTAAGTTCTCCTTGAGGGGTAGGTGGTCGACTTTGATAACATGGGATAGATCGGGAACATATCTCCTAAGTTGAGACACATGAAATACATTGTGAAGTTTAGACATGTTCAAGGGTAAGGCAATTTGATACGAAGATCCTCTTATCCTCTTAAGGATTTGGTAAGGGCCGATGAATCTAGAACCAGGCTTTCGATGCTTCAGAATTCAACCAACACCCGTATGTGTGGTGACCCTTAAGAATACATTATCTCCTTCCTCGAATTCCAGCGTATGCCTTCTTTTATCGTAGTAGTTCTTCTGTCTGCTTTGAGTTGCCTTTAGCTTTTCCTGAATATCTCTAATTTTCTCAGTAGTTTGCTGGACTATCTTTGGACCGATGAGTAATTGTTCTCCTGCTTCGTACCAACACAAGGGCGTTCTGCATCTACGCCCGTACAATGCCTCGAACGGAGCCATACCAATGCTAGAGTGATGACTATTGTTATAAGTAAATTCTATCAGTGGTAGATTTTCATCCCAACTTTTGCTACTCTCTAGGCTGCATACTCGTAGTAGGTATTCTAATGATTGGATCGTCCTCTCAGATTGCCCATCGGTTTAGGGGTGGTAAGCTAAACTAAGACGCAACTTCGTTCCCAGAGTTTGATGTAAACTCGTCCAAAACCTCGATGTGAAACGTGGGTCCCTATCAGAAATGATACTCTTGGGAATTCCGTGCAGGTGAACAATTTCTTTAATATAAAGTTGAGTCAATTTTTCCATAGAATATCTAGAATTTATGGGAATAAAGTGGGCAGACTTGGAAAGTCCATCTACGATCACCCATACCACATCATGTCCCGTTGACGTCCTTAGAAATCCCGATACGAAATCCATCACAATGTCATCCCACTTCCACTCAGGAAATTCTAGGGGTTGTAACTGTCCAACTGGTCGTTGATGTTCTATTTTAGCCTTTTGACAAGTCAAACATTAAGCTACAAAACTAGCAATATCTTTCTTCATTCCTGGCCACTAGAAATCTTTTTTAGGTCTCCGTACATCTTAGTCGATCCAGGATGGATACTAAATTGACTCCTATGAGCCTCTTCAAGAACCTTTCTTCTAAGCTCATCCTTATCTGGCACACAAATTCTCTCCTTGTACTTGATCAATCCGTAGTTATCTTTGCATATATTGGGTTCTCGCCCTTTCTCTTTGGCTTTCAATCTCCCTTGAAGAAATTCATCTCGCTCTTGAGCACCCTTGATCTGATCTCGGAATTGATTAGTCACTCGGAGCACTCCATAAATCAAGCTATTGGGTCTCACTTGAACTTCCAGATTAAGACTTTAGAATTGTTCAAGGAGTTCAAATTCCTTTACCATCATTGTTGAGGCGTGTAATGTCTTTCAGCTTAAGGCGTTAGCTACAATATTAGCCTTTCCAGGATGATAATGGGGTTCAAAATCGTAGTCTTTAAGAAATTCCATCCATCTCCGTTGGCGCATATTTAGCTCTCTCTGATAAAAAAGGTATTTCAAACTCTTATGGTCGTTGAACACTTCAAACTTGGACCCGTAAAGATGATGTCTCCAGATCTTAAGGGCGAAGACCACTGTAGCTAATTCAAGATCATGGGTCAGATAATTCCTCTCATGAGGACGCAATTGCCTAGATGTGTAGGCCACTACCTTCCGCTCTTGCATTAGTACACACCCGAGTCCTTGGTGAGATGCATCACAATACACTTCAAACTTCTCTTGGGGTTCCAGAAGAATCAATATCAGAGCCAAGGTCAATCTCCTCTTCAACTCTTGAAAGCTAGCCTCGCATTTTTTATCCCACACAAAAGGTTGATCCTTTCGGGTCAAACGGGTAAGAGGGGTAACAATCTTTGAGAACCCCTCAATGAATCGTCGATAATATCCGGCAAGTCCCAGAAAGCTACATACTTCAGTCACTGTCGTGGGCAGCTCCCAAAGTAGAACAGCTTCCACCTTGGACGGGTCAACCGCAATTCCCTCCTTAGAGATAACATGTCCCAAGAAATTTACCGCTTCTAGCCAGAATTTGTACTTTGAAAGCTTAGCATATAGTTCCCTCTCTCACAAGAGTTCCAAGACAATCTTCAGGTGCTGCTCGTGTTCTTCAGGACTTCGTGAGTAGATGAGAATGTCGTTGATAAAAACTACCACAAACCGATCCAAATAAGGGTGGAACACACGATTCATATAATCCATGAATATAGCGGGAGCATTAGTCACGCCAAAAGGCATGACCAAATACTCAAAGTGACCATATTGCGTTCAAAAAGTCATTTTCAGAATGTCATCCTTCTTGACTCGAATTTGGTGGTACCCTGACCTCAAGTCTATCTTTGAGAATACCGATGCTCCTTTTAACTAATCCATCAAGTCGTCAATCCGAGGCAGAGGATACTTGTTCTTAATAGTTACGTTGTTAAGCTGGCGATAATCCACACAGAGTCGCATACTTCCATCCTTCTTTTTGACGAGTAAAATAGGGGCTCCCCACAGAGACACACTTGGTCTAACAAACTGCTTCTCAAATAACTCTTCCAGCTGTTGCTTCAATTTAGCAAGTTCTACCGGTGACATTCGATAGGGTGCCATGGAGACTGGTCCAGCACCGGGAACCAAATCTATAGAGAATTTGACTTCTCTTTCCAGAGGCAATCCAGGTATATTCTTGGGGAAAACTTCTGGATATTCACGAACAATAGGTATCTCATCAATCATAGGATCATCCTTAGGGTCCTCAATAGCAAGAATTGCAAAAACTTGCGGTCCCACGTTCCTTGGAGTATGGGTACACTGAGCATCTTGGCCTTCTCAAGCCTCATCCTTGGTCCTTTTATCATTATACGGATTAAAAACTAATTTCTTATTTGGACAATCTAACATGACATGGTTGGCAGAAAGTCAATCCATACCTAGGATAATATCCAGTTCAGAGAGGGGTAGACAAATCAAGTCGACAAGAAATTCTTCACCTTCTAAACAAATATTACAATCACGACAAACAATGGAGGTGGCAATAGAGGGACCAGCAGGGGTAGAAACAAAAAGATTCCCGATCATAGGAGAAATAGGTAACTGCAACTGTCTCACACAATCATTAGAAATAAAAGAATGTGTTGGCCCTAAATCATATAACACCCTTAAAAAAACATCATTTATAACACACGCACCTTGGATCAGACCTTCCAAATGAGTGGCTTCACTACCGCTCATCGTGTACATGCGTCCCCTCATGTTAGGTGTCCCAGAAGGATTCCTAGAGTTGCCAGGGTTGGGCTGATAACGATTCCTCATTTGATTCTGACCTCCACTGTTATTGCGATTCCCAGTCCAGTTTCTTCCCTTGTCGTTTCCTCCCGCATCCTTTCGCTTCAGGTGACAAGAGAAGCTATAATGAGCCTGTTGACCACATCTAAAACAAGTCACAGGATTAAGACAACAATCTCGCTGGAAATGGGGTCCTCCACAGCTATAGCAACGTAGCTCAAGTTGACTCTGTCCTTCATGATCCAATTTTTTAATGCTAGAGGGATTTCTCCTTGGCTGATGGTCAGGATGACTCTATGGCTTCTTCCCATCTCGTATCTCCCTCCTCTTGAAGTCAGAACTTCCCTCACTCCTTTGGGTCCAGTATTCTTCCACGCAGCTTGTTTTGCTTTAGTGTCATCTTCATAGATCTAACACTTATCCACTAATTCAGGAAAATGTGCAATCTGTTGGTAGCCAATTGCTTGCTTGATATCAGGTCGAAGTCCACTTTCGAACTTGGAGCACCTAGCTCGATCATCAGCATGAGAAAAATAGAAGCAATACCTTGACAATTCATCAAACTTGGCCGCGTATTCCCTTACACTTGTACTTCCTTGCTTTAGGTTTAGAAACTCCAGTTCTTTTCTTCTCTTAAGATCCTCAGGAAAATAGTTTTCAAGGAATCTACGCCGAAAGGTTGGCCAATCAATCAATCCCATCCGTTACCAGTTGTTGGCGAGTGATTCTCTACCAATGTTCTACCTCGCCCACGAGCATAAATGCCACATAGACAACCTTCTCACCATCTGGACACGCCATGGCCTCAAATATTTTCTCCAACTCCTCCAACCAGAGTTGGGCTCCATCAGGGTCAAATCCTCCGCGAAAATGAGAGGGTTGATTCTTACGAAACTCAGATAATCCTCGGTTTGGAGCTGGCTTGTGTTGCCTCTCCAGGATACCTACCACTCTTTTGAGTAAGGCATCAATAGTCGCATTCCTCTGTCTCCAAGCCATTGAACTCTGAAAAATAAGTCACAGGCAAGTAAGACAGCAGGAATACCCTAAAGCTAAGAATCACCATAAATCAGAATAATAAAACCTAAGGCAAAACAATTCATCAATCAATTCACACAAGTATGGGTAGTTAGGACCATACCCAGGGCCGAATGGATTGAACTGCTCTGATACCACTAAATTGTAACACCTAACTTTGCCGAAATACTACCTCATAACTCTACAACTCAAGACTTCTATAAAATGGTGTACTAAAAAATAAGTGTAACCTGAGATTACTAAGTCAACATTATACCGAATCTACACAGAATCACGATCTTATCGTAGGAAAATAAACATCATCCTTAGGACCTCCTCTCGGTCTGCTCAAAACGTACATATTATTATGCATAAACAAAAATCCAATTTATTGTACAATTCTAATTAAACCGAGATAATAAACATGACAAGGTAATTTCACTTGAGATGGTCCAGCGCGAGATATATATATACATTTTAAAATTTCCTTAGCATTTATCAATATGTCTCTAAATTTTCCCAGAGTAAACGCATATAAATAGTGGAAGTAAGCGCATGATACCTTATAATCAGATCATAAAAGAAAAATTCAAATCCAAAACGAGAAGCATGTAGATAAAAAGAGTAAATTATTATAAGTCTTCCATTCAAACGATTCAAGGTAAAACTACTTAAAACCAAAAACTCCCAAAGTTCAGTATTTCAAAACAACCAACAAATAAAATAGAAAACAACCAAGTCCTATGAGCAGTATTCGTCCATAATAAAGTAAAACAGAAATCTACAAATAAAACTATAATGGAAAGGAATCCTCACTACGGTCGGATTCCATTCTATCAGAATTGAGTTCATCGTTTACGGGCTGAGGGTGAGGTGAGGGCGGCAAATCGTCCGGGTCGCTGTCGATCCATCCAATGGTAGGCGGTGGTGATTGCGAGGTAGGTGGTGGTGGTGAAGGGCATCGGGTAGAAGGTCCAGCTTCCTCGGATAGGGGTGCTCGAATGCTGAGAGAATGACGGGGTACAAGCCTGATGAAAGACTCAACAACTTCAACGTCTTTCCACTCAGGTGCGGGTGCAGGAGCAGGGCTAGGACAAGGGGTAGGTTCAGGATCAAGGTCAATGATGGTCTTACCTTTATCGACAAAAGTTTTAAGTCCTTTGGCTGGAGGTTCTTGAGACAATGGAGAAGGAGGAGGTGAATGAATAATAATACTCCGTTCAGGTGGTAGGGGTATGGAGATTTCAGTAAAAATGTGGTCATTCCAGTCTGGCTTCCATCCGTCTTCAGCGAGAGGTCCCAGGGACATGGAGACCATCCCCTGATACATGAGGCGGCGCGTTGCTGGGTCATAGATCCATCCCTCCTTCCCTCTGGAGTCCTCCCCCTAAACTCTCGCTCGGATTGGATCCATCTGTCACGCAATCATGCAATACACAAAAAACACAATAACAGAGCAAGGATAGAAAAGGTGAGCTCAAATACAATCATTCATAAAAAATTGAATAAGTAAGAAAAGATAGCATCAAAATAATTACCAATTCCTAGTTCAGTAAAAATATAGTTATAACAGAATACCCATCAAACAGTCACCAAACGCAAGTAAAGTCAAAGGATTCATCATAGCATAATTGAAAACAAAGATACCCAAAACGTTACTACTTCCTCCATTCGTTCCCAGCCTCTTCCCAGTCAAGATGATCGAAGGCCCTCATTCCCTACAAGCACACTTTATACATAATCTATCAGGGACATTTTCCCTCCTTTACAATTTTGATTCCTCAAGAATGAGTCCTTCCAGATCCTGGTAATGCTTGCTCGCATCACGATTAGTGGAGGCTTTGATGGCGACGTGTCCCAGCCACGGTGAGCTATTCCGCACCATTGGGGCAACCCCCCTCCACTACCCCCAAGGTTCCTTCCTTGAACCTGAACACTCACATCCCTTAGCTATGCTAAACTGTGACCTTGACTCTCCATCCTTCTTAACATGCTCATAAAACATTTTCGTAATAGCGTCCTCCTCACGCCATTTTTGGAGCACGCATTTTATTCTTAAGGGTCACAAACCACAAAATCAATTCACGCTCATAAGAGCTAGCACGTTCAATGAAAAGAAGAACCATTCGTTCACAGTCTAAGAATAAAAGAAAAAGAAGGGAAAATGGATATAAATAAATAATTTCATTGAAACATCATAGTTGGAATGAACCTTCGCAAACAAAATGATCATTAAAGAATCATGGGAACAACCACAAGTTTAATCACACATGCAACTCATTTCTACCACAAATTCTTTTCGTAAAATAGTGATTAGATAGTAGGAGAATTCTTTCATGGTTAAAAAAAAAGTTCCTTGGTCATACAGAATCATCGGAGAGGAAAAAGATGAGTAATTTCTCAGCCAAAAAAAAAGAAGGGAGGGTAGTGGACGAAAATCGAAAAGAACACAAGGATTCATAGAGTTATTTTAACATGCATTCGGATATTCATCAAAGTTACCAACTTTATTTAGTAATGAGGGCAAACAAGAAAGAATCGTGTAAGGTTTTCAATATCATTGACATGTGATCGTGAGTGTCGCTCTCGAACAAATTAATAAAAATTGAATTGCATAAAAATTATGTAGTAAGTGGTGCATTCCGAGTCGTCTCCCAACAATGATAACGTTATACGATTATAAAATTTTTAGAGGGGGTTTGATTTATAGAATAACTAATTAGAATCAAAAGTTAAAAATAATTAAAAACTCTAATCCAAGAATTTAGAAGAACTACGACCACTCTATCACCAGATTCCAAGAAGATGCATCAACCAACAAATTAATGATTAACATTAAATTCGAATGAAACCTCAATTCAAATTAATCATTCACACGAGAACCCTAATGCATTCGATTAACACACAATTCACTCAAAGTTCAGAAACCTCAAGAACCTAATCGATTTGTGTTAATTTAATTCACCAATGCCATTAATCTTAGATCTCAAACCTGAAAATCTAATTCACACTCCTTCAAGAATTAATTACATACATCAACCAAATAATATGTAATCAAACAGCTGCGCAATTATCAATCCAAATGAAGAACTTCAATTCGAAATCATAATTAGCAAAAGAAGAAAGAAGGAAGAGATGAAACTGAATTTGTTGTTGAATAAATTACGAAACCGATCCTCAAGAGTGTCTTAGCCCTCTTTCAATCCTTGGACTAGATGGAAATCTAAGCCTTCATGGATGGAGGGAAACAAGTCGTAAAAGGAGAGAAAAATAAACGAAAAAGAGAAGAGAGGAGAAGAGAGGAGAAGAGCCAAAAAAATTAAAATTCAAAATTCAAAATTCAAAAATTATGTTCGTCACTTTGTTCCTTTTTTTTTACTTTGAAAATGGCCTCTTTTTGGTTTGTGGCCTGAAGGGCAATTGTAGCCTTGGATGTTAGCTTCAAAACACCACTAGAATGGGCTTAATCGGATGTCTGTGGACTGAGATATGGCCCAAATACTGCACCTTGCTCAGGATCTGCGACTGCAGCATTTCAACTTTTTCCAGGCCCAGTTTAAGCTTCTTATCATCAAAATTGGTTTCTGACCTCTTCATAGAAATTGTGCACCATTCTCTTAGCTTTCTACAAATGAAGAATCACAATGAAATAAGTTCTACAACTCTAGATATGGTCCAGAAACCAAAACAGTATAAGAATTTTCTGAATACTGGAAAAATTAAATAAAGCCCAAATAAAATTCAAACATCATAAAATGATCCAATTCAAACCAATTAGGCACAAAAGAGGATTAATGAGCTAGGAATGAGAGGAAATAAGGTTATAAAAATCCAATTGATCAAATTCCCCCACACTTAGCTCTTGCATGTCCTCATGTAAGACACAGTCAAACAAATAGAAACATGTAACCTAAAAATCGCAGAATATTCAAAATAAATAAATTCACTAATGAATCCTTAGAAGTGCTGAACTTAGGAATACAAGATGAAATAAAGCATTAAGAGTTCTACAACAATCAAACATTTAACTCCCAACCTCTCCGAAATGCAAGCTAAGTAATATCATTCAAAGTGTATAGATCAAGCATGAAAGATCTCACAAGATGGTGTATACAACTCAACTCTCAAGTGTATGGTTCAAAGTGTTTCACTCAAGTCACCTCAAAAGACAATGCATTACCATAAGCTTGTTAATCTTCTACTTCTCCACTACTTACAATCATATGCAAACACAAATCAAGAGGGCTTTATTCAATGGTTGTAATGGGGCTAATGTAAGGGTAAGGAAATATGAGGATATGACAAGATACAACCGAAGAGAATAGGAATAACATTGGTCCTTAGACAAATCAAGCCATAACACACATTTACTTTCCTTGGACTTTTTTTTTTATAAAAAATTCTCATTTTCTTTGTAAATTTTGTTTTTATTATTATTATTTATTTTTTTCTCTTTTTTTTCTTTTTCTTCATTTTTTTTCTCTTCTTGCATTCTTTCCAAACCCCCACACTTGAAATGCAATAACATTAATGAAACCAATGCACTCCCTATTCCCTAAGGTTAGGTATAACATGGTTTTCCACTTAAAGCTTATAATGTGCTAGAAGCCAAAGAATGGTCAATAAGGCTCAAAGGGGCTAAACAAAGGGAAAAATGCAAGGTAAGCTATATGGCCAAGTGCGTAAAAATTTGAAAGAAATGTCTCTATCATGTTTGTAATTGCATATGAAAATTGTAACCTCAAAGAAGAATCAAAACAAGTTCTAAGAATGACAAAATCTAAGAGGGAAAGCACACAAGAAAGAAAAGAATGGCATGAATTTCAACCATCCAAAAATAAGGCTCAAAAGCTCACAAAGGTAAAGTCTAACATACTCAATCATACAAATCAAAATCAATCACCCAATTCACATATATCAATAGGAAGAAGCAAGAATGAAATCATGTAGGAACTTTATCCTCCTTAATGACTAATGCCTTAACTTAACAACTTCCAATTCAACAAAGGAAAACAAAACAAAAACAATGCTAAAAAAAATAAAAAATATTTATTTATTTATTTTTTATCAATAACCTATCATTCTCCCTCCCACACTTCAATTTTACATTGTCCTCAATGTAATGTATAATGGAAATGTAAGTAAAATATAGTAAGGAAAGGAAGAGAGGAACTCCTTAATCAAGCATAAGTGGCCGCTAGTAAGCGAACCTCCTCAGTGGTCTCCAAGGGTATGTCCTCATGAAATGGCTTCAAGCGGTAGCCATTCACTATGAGTACTTTATCCGTTCCAGGCTTCAAAATCTACACAGCACCATAGGGAAAAATCTTAGTCACGATATAAGGACCAAGCCACCTAGAACGAAGCTTACCAGAAAAGAACTTGAGGCGAGAAACTCAAATGCAAGACCATTATTGAATGCAGAAAATAAATTAAAAACTTCTAAAAAAATAATAATAATAATTGTGAGTTGTATCCCTAGATATTCCTCCTTTTTCTCATAAATTTGCAGCACTTCATTTAATTGGGAACATGGAAGAAATAGCCGTGGAGGGATTTCCAGCTGCTTCATGAACTTAATAAGCTTCTCTTCATGCTCTTCATTTCCTTGATGTGCAGAACATCGTGTCTTGCTGCTGTACCTAGGCTGCTCCCTTGAATATACAATGATGTAATATTTATATTTCAACTGCTCAGGAAATAGCTTTAACTCAAATGCAGGGGGCAACTTTAGAGAAAAAGGTAGTGTAAAAATTGGAGCTGAATCTGCCGTGGATGCATCATGATTTACTTTTTCAGAATCTGTAATAGCTACATCAAAATCACCATAAACATATGTATCAATCTCAACATAGTTGCTACATTTTGCAGAATCATTACATGCATCGTAAGTAAAAGAATTAGGATAATTGGCTAGGTTAGGATAATTAATACAATCTAAAAATTTAGAAAACTCAGCCAAATTATCATCAACTAAATCATTCAACAAACTATCATATAAAACCGAATGAAATGGAAGAGGAACATATTGCTCAAAATTTTCTTCTACCTCGGTAGAAGTGGCATGAGTAGTAGGAGAAAATTCTACACTTGTTGGGCTGCAATCAATTGCTGGAGCAGTAGCATTAAGATCTTCATCTATTGGTTGCTGCTCTTGCGAGTCTTGAATGGTCTTTCTTGATTTCAAAGTAACATTCTCTGGTTCAACAACTGGTTGTGCAGAAAGATTACCAGGACCTTGAGACTTCAGCTCGTTTACTGCTATTGCTAACTGACCAATCTGATTTTTCAAGTTTTGAATGGATGCTTCCGTTCTTAATTAGAAATTCAGATCGTTAATTGTCATCTCCTTTATCAACTCTTCCAAGGAAGGCTCATTCTTGGAAGGTGCAACATTTTGTGGTGGGGGTTGATATTGTTGCTGCATAAAATTCTCCCATCCCAAGTTTGGATGACTCATCCAACCTGCAGGCTCATACAATGTAGGACAGAAATCAGTATGATGTTCAAGTGAATTACAAATTTCACACAACATTGTATCCATTTGTGACAATGTCAACTGTTCGATCAAAGAAGCTAAATCATCTAGCTTGTTCTCTAGTCTTTTATGATTAGCCATATAAAAAATTCTCTGAGCCATAATATTTAAATAAGAATGAAAAGAAATAATTTTTTTTTCAGAAACCACCAACCAGCCTCTGACCTATTGCCATTGCGTAGATCTCGTCGTGCTATATGAAATGCATACATTACAATAAGAAATAGGAGTTGTATGCAAAAAGTTGTCACTTTTAAGTTTGGACAAAGATCTACACGTTCAGATATACGGCCGTGTACTTTATCGATGAATACAGAATGCAAAAATGCAGAAACACAACACAAAATGTAGAGAATTGAATGATGTAATACTAAGCAAGGATAGATGACTACCTACTATGCTATTCAAAGGCTACTAAAATAGAATGCATAGACACAATTATGCTAAATGAAAAATACTAATTATGCAGAATCCTAATTCGATGAAAAACACTAATTATGCAGAATCCTAATTCGATGAAAAACACTAATTATGCATAATCCTAATTATATGTAAAATGCAACACAGAATATGCAATGCAATCAAACTAACACAAAATTACATAATCAAATAACATCATCATCCCCAGCAACGGCGCCAAAATTTGATCGCGAGTGTCGCTCTCGGACAAATTAATAAAAATTGAATTGAATAAAAATTATGTAGTAAGTGGTGCAATCCGAGTCGACTCCCAATAATGATAACGTTATATGATTATAAAATTTTTAGAAGGGGTTTGATTTATAGAATAACTAATTAGAATCAAAAGTTAAAAATAATTAAAAACTCTAATCCAAGAATTTAGAAGAACTACGACCACTCTATCACCGGATTCCAAGAAAATGACTCAACCAACAAATTAGTGATTAACATTAAATTTGAATGAAACCTCAATTCAAATTAAGCATTCACACGAGAACCCTAATGCATTTGATTAACACACAATTCACTCAAAGTTTAGAAACCTCTAGAACCTAATCGATTTGTGTTAATTTAATTCACCAATGCCATTAATCTTAGATCTCAAACCTGAAAATCTAATTTACACTCCTTCAAGAATTAATTACATACATCAACCGAATAATATGTAATCAAACAGCTGCACAATTATCAATCCAAATGAAGAACTTCAATTCAAAATCATAATTAGCAAAAGAAGAAAGAAGGAAGAGATGAAACCAAATTTGTTGTTGAATAAATTGCGAAATCGATCCTCAAGAGTGTCTCAGCCCTCTTTCAATCCTTGGACTAGATGGAAATCTAAGCCTTCATGGATGGAGGGAAACAAGTCGTAAAAGGGGAGAAAAAAAATGTAAAAGAGAAGAGAGGAGAAGAGAGGAGAGGAGCCAAAAAAATTAAAATTCAAAATTCAAAATTCAAAAATTTTGTTCCTCACTTTGTTCTTTTTTTTAGACTATGAAAACGGCCTCTTTTTGGTTCGTGGCCTGAAGGACAACTGTAGCCTTAGATGTTAGCTTCAAAATGCCACTAGAATGGGCTTAATCGAATGTCTGTGGACTGAGATATGGCCCAAATTCTGCACCTTGCTCAGGATCTGCGACTGCAGCGTTTTGACTTTTTCCAAGCCCAGTTTCATCTTCTTATCATCAAAATTGGTTTCTGACCTCTGCATAGGAATTGTGGACCTTTCTTTTAAATTTCCTACAAATCAAGAATCACAATGAAATAAGTTCTACAACTCAAGATATGGTCCAGAAACCAAAACAGTATCATAATTTGCCGAATAGTGGAAAAATTAAATAAAGCCCAAATAAAATTCAAACATCATAAAATGATCCAATTCAAACCAATTAGGCACAAAATAGGATTAATGAGCTAGGAATGAGAGGAAATAAGGTTATAAAAATCCAATTGATCAACATGCAAACAGTGATCCCACTCATTCACACGCATTCGAGTTGCCAAACGCCATTCTCGCATTCGAGTTGCCAAACGCCATTCTCAAGCGGTGTTCAAACAAAGAAGTTAGAAGATGAAGAGAAAGTCATTTGCATGCAACTTTTAATCTCATTAGAAACAAAAATATGAAGGAAGAATATTCATTACGTTCGATCACACACATGTTAGCAAGCACATTCATTCACACACAATCAAGAACTCCCCTAACCTGTTCGATTCGAGAATAGGATGAGGAGTGGGAAGCTTAGCCTCGGTGTTGGCAAGAACTCAACCACAGCTTGAGTCTTGGATGGCGGCACAACCGTTTGGAAGAGGAGTGCAAGCTGTGTTGGAAACTCTCCAGTGTTCTTCGTATCCTCAAGGGGGTGGTGATGGGAAACGTTGTTCACGAGGAAAAGAGTGCAGAGGGTGGCTTGGTGTGGGGGTGAGAGGATGTTTGAGAGAGAGAGAGAGAGATGAGGTTGAGAGTGTTTTTGAGAATGAGGAGAGAAAAGGGAGCTTGAGAAAAGAGAAAGTTTTTATAGAATGTAACTTAAACCCTTTGTCCATTCGTTTCCCAGAGGCTGGCGGTGAAGAGTTGCACAAGAAAGGTTTTAGGGTTAGATTAGTGAAACACCATTTTGCCTCCCCTTTATTTTTGAATGGCCGTGCCTCTTGGTGTCCAAGTGCATGCTAAACGTCTCGTCAAGAGCATTAAATGCTCAGAGTGCAAAAGAAGTAATGTCATTAATGCTTCACACGTCTTCATAGGCGGGTCATCATGATGGAGTAACTAAGTAGGGTTTTGGGACACAAGTAAAGTGAGAAGTTAGAGTATATTGGCGGGTAAGGCTTTGTTCGTGGAGGGAAAGGGGTTCAGACCCTTCGTGTCCCATGAAGTAGGAAGGGTTGTGTCTCTTGTGTAGCCGTGTAAGTGAAAGGTCTCTTAAGTGAAAATTTATGGTGGTACGATTTCAAAGGGAGTGATTGCTCTAGGTGCAGCGTTTTAAATGTGGGAGGCAGTTTAGTTATTGGAGGAGGGAATAGGCATGCAAGCATCCCTTTGAATTTCTCACAAAGGTGGCGCTTCCTTTGGGGTACTGTGCACTCATAATTCTCATAATGACTAATCATAAATGCAAAGCAATTAAGGAAAGAATATACAATTATTATCAGGCACGATTTTTAGGGTTTTAATGCATCATAGGGGGGGATTTCCACGTTGACTCATGCTTTACCCTTAATGTGGCTAACGGTTCCAATCATTTGGGGGAGGGAATTGGGGCGTGTCTATTCACCTTCCTCGACGGGGCTAAAGGTGAGTGGAAGGTAATTAAGGCAATTAGGGTGCACTTAACGGTTAGGTGAAGGGTTGGTAGTGGGAGTAATCAAGCATGATTAATTCTTCAATAAATGACCATTGGAATAAATGTCAAATTGAATTAAATTGGCTAGCTATAATTAAGAGCACGAGAATAGGAAGGGTTTATATTTTGGGGAAGGTATTTTGGGATCCAAATTACCTATAAATCTCGACTGCACATTTATAAGAGAATCATAATAATTATTACACAAAAATGACAGTTTAGGAAAACAAAAACGGCTGCACCTAATTAGGGTAACTGGGAAATTAATAATCTCATTAAATGCAACATTTTTATGCTTGAAATCTAGGTCATTATGGCCAGTTTTTCTCTCTCCTATATATGCAATAAACGAAAATCTAGTTACCTAATTTAAAAGAGGGGTATTTGAATAAAATCCTAAGGTGTATTAAATGAGTAGGGTAAAGATTTTCGCAAGTGCCAAGAATATGGAAAGTCTACTTTTCGAGAAAAGGATTGTAACTCTAATTTTTCAGTTGCACTATAAAAGGGAAGCTTTTAAATAAGGGTCAATTAAAAGATAACAGTCCAAGGGGTGGCGGCTGCATTTATTTGAAGTAACTTGGAATAATGGGATTTGCATTAAGTATAGATAATTTGGGCTAGAACCTAGGCTCTCAAACTCGATTCTCTCCCTCCCCTAGGCATGAATGGCCTTTCGTTTACTAGACTTAAATGAGGAAGGATTGAAACGTGCCCCTTAGGTCCTTTGTGGTACATGTGGGACCTAGGGCAAAAAGGAGGGTGGTTCTCATTAATGAACTAATTTAGTGTGCGTGGTACCGGGATAACTGGAAGGTTTATGCACATCCATTATTAGGGCCAAGTGGACATTTAGGACAAGAAAGAGGAAAAAAAATCACGTGTAGCTCCACTTAATTTAAGAAAGTATATCACTCAATTAAATAATATGAATTAAACAAACAATATAACATTAATAACAAAATTAGAGGGTACAAATGGGGTGCACTCATCAGACTCAAAAGACAATTTCGCCCCAGGTTAATCTCACTATCCTAGGGCCACTTTAAAGTAATTTCATCACATAATTTTATAGGCATACATACACGAAATTAACTAAACATACCCTAGGAGAAATAATTATGCAAGCAGGGAACATAATATGATTAGACCGTCAATTACGAGAATTCATAAACTAAAAAAAAAATTTCTTACTCAGTTATTAGGGAATAACTTAATTCGTAGTAAGAACTAAACTAGAGTACAGAAAATCAAGCAAAAGAGTTACTAATTAATAACCAACACTCCCTGCCATGCAGACCAAAATCTGGGATGTTACATTAGCGTACCCAAGATCGGTGAATACAAGCCTAGGATGGTTGCCACTACATCAGAATACACAATCGTTCATAATTTCAGATGGGAGTGACTACCCTAGGGTTTGACAATGGCAGAACACAACATATTACCCAATTTAAAGTACCCCAACCCCTTTCAAACACATAATCATTCTCAAATTTATAGAACTTGTGTAACAATTTTACAAACAAGGGTTAAAATCAAAGTCCCTAGTTGACAGCAAGCATGCTAGGGTTGGAGCAATGGTAAAATGCAAAATTTATCACAATTAAATACCCCCAATCCCTTTGAATCAAGCAATCATACTTCGACTAACAGAATGTACATAGAAATTTCAAAGTATGTAGCCCTAGATCAAAATCCCTGAATTCTGCAGTTATAAACCCTAACACAAAAAGAGAAAAATTGAAAAATTGACCTGGATGGAAGTTCGAGATTATTGCAGAAATGCAGAATGGAATGGGTTTTAGCACAACATAGCGAAGGTGAAAGGGAGAAATCATAAGAAGGTTGGAGATTAATGCAAAGTGAGAGCGTTCAGAGGATGAGTGAAAGTGAGGGTTAGAGTAATCACTTCCAATTTATATAGGCTGTGGGCGTCATCACTTTCAAACCATAGTAGACACGCGCGTTTGTATTTTTCAAGTTGAATGTTATGTGTAATCACTATGGGGAGAAAGTGACAACTAAAGAGGATGTGTTTTTTATAAAATGCCAAAGTGAAATGGGAGTAACTACGCACAGCAAGATTGCTCCAGAGGCGCCTCTGTAGTTGTCATTATGAAACCAAAGTGATAACTACAGAGAGCCCTCTATATTCCAGTGCCTCTGCATGTGTTTACTATGAACTGGGAATGATTACGCACAGACTCATGAGCCCAGAAGCTTTTGAAAGTGATCACTATAGACTGAAAGTGAAAACTACAGAGAGTGGGATCACTTACCTTAGCTTGAAAGTAACTACTATGAAATGGAAGTGGGCACCTTTGATATGTCTTTGTGCATATGAATTTCATTCAAAATTTAAAACTGTCCACTGTAAAAAGAATGAAGAATATGTAATAAAACCATGTCTAATTCATCACAATTCACAGCTCAATCATAAAAATGCTTATTGAATGTAAAGAACAACAAAAATTCTTAATCAACTTATGAATTGCCTCTCACACAGCGCTTCTTTAATGTCACTAGCTTGACGTATGTAATGAGTTATGGGGGCCAAGGGTTAGAATGGAGGTTGGTGCATGGTGACTACAAGTCAATCTCCTCAACTTTTTCCAAGGTAGTTGAGTTTTGCAAGAATGGCTTCAAGCGATGCCCATTCACCATAAAGCTTTTGCTAGTAGAGTCACTTATGATCTCTACTGCACCATGGGAAAATACCTTTGTAATTGTGAAGGGTCCAAGCCACCTTGATTTGAGCTTTCCAGGCATGAGTTTAAGATGAGAATTGAACAAGAGAACCTTTTGACCAACGTAGAACTCTTTGCTTGAAATCTTCTTGTCATGGTATTGTTTGGTCTTTTCCTTGTAAATTTTGGAGTTCTCATAGGCCTCAAGACGTAACTCTTCCAACTCTTGCAGTTGTAATTTCCTTTGTTCTCCAGCTGAGTCATAATGGATGTTGCAAGTCTTTACTGCCCAATAAGCTTTGTGTTCCACCTCAACTGGCAGATGGCAGGCTTTTCCATAGACCACCCTGTATGGTGACATTGCTAAGGGTGTCTTAAATGTTGTTTTATTTGCCCACAAGGCATCATCAAGCCTGCGACTCCAGTCTTTTCTATGGGGCTGTACTACTCTCTTAAGTATTTTCTTGATTTCCCTATTAGAGAGCTCAGCCTGCCCATTTGTCTGTGGGTGGTAGGCAGTGGTAACTTTGTGTACAACTCCATATTTCTTCAACAAGACTTCCATAGTCCTATTGCAGAAGTGACTTCCTTGACCACTAATGATGGCTCTAGGGATTCCAAACCTGCAAAATAAGTTGCTACGAACAAACTCTGCAACAACTCTAGCATCATTAGTTCTGGTGGCTTTAGCTTCCACCCATTTTGAGACATAATCAACAATAAGAAGTATATAAAGAAAACCAAAAGAGGAGGAGAATGGCCCCATAAAATCAATACCCCAGACATCAAAGATGTCACAATATAGGATGGGCTGTTGGGGCATCTTTTGTCTCCATGTAATTACTCCTCCCGCTCTTTGGCATCTCTCATAGGTGGAATATGCTTGCTATGAGTCCTTAAAAATGAATGGCCAATACAGTCCTGCATCCAGCACCTTTCTTGTTGTCCTCTGAGGTCCTTGATGACCTCCTACAGCTGAGACGTGATAGAACTGCAAAATGGATGGGATCTCTTCATCAGGCACGCACCTTCTGATGACTTGGTCACTGCAGAATTTCCATAAATAAAGGTCATCCCAAACGTAATGTTTGACATCACTCCTTATCCTATCTTTTTTTAGCTTTTGGTGCACCTGCTGGAAAAACCCCTACAACAAGAAAGTTAACAATATCAGCATATCAGGGTGCCTGTGACGCATAAAACTCTAGGAGTTGTTCATTAGGGAAATCATCTAAAATTGGAATAGGGTCAAGAACTCCCTCTATCCTGCTCAGGTGGTTGGCTACCAAATTCTGAGTTCCGCTTTTATCTTTGATCTCCAAATCAAATTCTTGAAGTAAGAGCATCCATCTTATAAGCCTGGGCTTAGAATTTGTCTTTTTCAGCAAATACTTCAAGGCAAAATGATCAGTAAAAACCACAACTTTTGACCCTAACAAATATGATCTAAACTTGTCCAATGCAAAGACTATGGCCAACAATTCTTTTTCAATTGTGGTGTAATTACATTGTGCTGGATCCAAAGTTCTAGAAGCATCATAAATGATGTGAGGAAACTTACCAACCCGTTGTGTCAATGCAGCCTCCACTCTAAAATTGGATGCATCACACATTAATTCAAATGGTGTGGTCCAATCTAGAGGTTGGATAATGGGTGTGGTGGTCAGGGCTTCCTTAAGCATATTAAACGCTTCCTTGCACTTTTCATCAAAATTAAACTCAGTCTCCTTTTGTAAAAGCTTCGAAAGGGGAATGGCAATTTTGGAGAAGTTCTTAATGAATCTCCTGTAGAACCCTGTATGGTCAAGAAAAGCATGAACCTCTCGAATGCAAGAGGGGTAAGGCAATTGTGTAACAACATCAAGTTTTGCAGGATCTACTTCAATTCCCTTTTCAGAAATGATATGGCCTAACAGTAAACCTTGTTCTACCATAAAATGGCATTTTTCAAAATTAAGCACAAGGTTAGTATCAATGCATCTTTTCAAAACTTTTTCCAAATTACTCAAACATGCAGAGAAAGATGGGCCATACACGGTAAAATCATCCATAAAGATTTCTATGCAATGCTGCACTAAATAAAAAAAAAATGCTTAAAGATACATCTTTGAAATGTTCCTGGAGAATTGCACAAGCCAAAGGGCATTCTCCTATAGGCAAAAGTGCCAAAAGGACATGTAAAAGTGGTTTTTTCCTGGTCTTCAGGTGCTATGCAAATTTGAAAATAACTAGACAAACCATCAAGAAAACAATAATGAGACTTACCAGCCAACCTTTCCAACATCTGATCAATGAAAGGCAATGGGAAGTAATCCTTCTGGGTCGCTTGGTTCAGCGTTCTGTAGTCTATGCAAACTCTCTAACTATTCTGGACTCTGGTGAGTATCAACTCATCTTTTTCATTCTTCACTACAGTGAGTCCAGATTTCTTCGGGACCACTTGGACTGGGCTGACCCAAGTGCTATCTGATATAGGGTAGATAATCCTAGCTTGCAGCAACTTGGTGACCTCCTTCTTCACCACGTCCAGAATAATGGGATTTACCCTCCTCTAAGGCTGCCTCACTGGCTTAGCGTCCTCCTCCAATAATATTCTGTGCATGCACAAAGAGGGGCTGATTCCAGGAATATCAGCAAAGGTCCAACCTATAGCTTTCTTGTGCCTCTTAATCACTAGCTTACTAGATTCAGCAGCTTGTACTTCACTCACATTTCTGACAACACAAGAGTTTTGCCTTGTTGCAAATTGTTGTGAGTTGGCAGCCATATTCTCTATCAAATTCCGGGCTGCAACTGGGGTTTTGTCAACCAACGCCCCTCCACTTGCGGTATCTATCATGCTTCGGTCCATAGGGTGCAGTCCCTCATAGAAGTACTGGATCAACAATTGATCACTAATTTGGTGATAGGGGCAGCTGACACATAGTCTCTTGAATCTTTCCCAATATTCATAAAGGGTTTCTCTTTTAAGTTGCCTTATCCCACAGATTTCCTTTCTTATGGACACAGCTTGTGATGCTTTTCTCCAGGAAAAGCCTTTCCAAGTTGTCTCAACTAGTAATAGATTCTGGGGGAAGATAGTAGAGCCAATCCTTGGCTACATCCATCAGAGAGAGAACAGAAAAGCCTTTAATTTGACATGCTCCTTAGGCACACCTTGTGGCCTTATGGTTGAACAAACAATGTGGAACTTCTTGAGGTGTTTGTGCGGATCCTCACCTACAAGGCCATGAAATCTTGGCAACAAGTATATTAGTCCAGTCTTAAGTACAAAGGGAGCATCAATGTCAGGATACTGTATGAATAAAGTTTGATATGTTACATCCAGTGCAGCCAGTTTCTTTAATGTTCTTTCATTGTCAACCATTTTTTCAATTTTAGATTCTAATGAATGAGGTGATGAATAGATAGATGAAGGAGATGAAGACTCCTCAAAATAATCAAAACTATTCCTATGTGTTCTCATGCTACTATGAAATTTCCTATCAATCTCTAGATCAAGTGGATACAAGTCTCCAGGATTCGATCTGGTCATGCACTAGAAACTAACTATAAACAATGGAAAGAAGTAAACTAAATGAAACAACAAAAATGCAGAAAAATTCAGGTGACAATTATGCAAAAAAACCAATATCTAAGTGCAGTAAAATGAAGCATTAACACTAAACAGCAAAATAGAAAGAAGTTGCAAACATAAGGCACGAAAATATGCTACACACTAGCACAAATTCTGCAGAATTATGCAGCAAAAATAGAGCAAATTGCAAGAAAATTAAAAACAGAACACTAAACCAGAGTAACTAACATGTTCAATGGAAAATTAACACCAAAGTCCCCAGCAACGGTGCCAATTTGATGAGCGAAAATTTTCTTTCATTTGCAAAAAGATTTGTCATCAACCTTTATCAAAATATGAAGAAAAACTTATGTAGTCTACGATGCAAGCCTAGGTTGTCTCCAACGACTTTGGTTTGTAACATACATTAAACATGTTGTAAACATTTACTATAAAAGCAATTAAAGCAAGGGGGTTTTGTGTAATTCCAATTTTAATGTAAAGGCAAATGATGAAATTAATGAATCCAATCAATGAAATGTGCAATCCTTAGTTTATTTATGTAATTCTATCCCTATCTCTCTTAAGATTCAATACTTTTCCTCTTCCTCTAAATTAGGGTAACTCAAAAAGCAAGAATTAACCTTAGTGTCCCATACAAATTAAGCAATTTACATGGGCTCCAACTCTTTCTCCAAGATTATGCAACCTTAGAAATTAACTTAGGATTAAGCAAACTAAGTTAAGAATTTCATTAAAATGAATTAGGGTTAATTAAGCAATGTCCTCCTTATTCAATCATTAATTTAATTCAAAGGGTTGGAAAATGTAAATTAATGAAGGAAATGGAATTATATTGACATTCATACCCTAGAATTCAAGAATCCATCAACTCAATAAGGATTACAAGAAAGTTTAGCCCTCCATAAGGATGGGTCTTACAAATTCAAGATGAAAACAAGGAGAATTCAACATCATCAATGCAAGAATTAAAGGAAAATGAAGAGAAAATGTAAATCAAACCCTAAGAGTGGCCTTGGCTGTCACCCAAGGATCCTAAGCTCTGCAAAATGCTCCCAAAGTGGCAAAAGAATCTAAAATTATGTAAAAAGCTCTGTACCTTAATTTCTCAAATTCTATTTATAGTGCAGAAATTTTCGCCTATAGTAACTACTATGGTTTCATAGTGATAACGCGCAGTGCTCCATAATAGTTACTATTGCTCCATAGTGGCCACGCGCAAGTCTTGTGCTTTTGGCCTCTCTGAAGTCTTCACTTTGGTATCAGAGTGATAACTTTGGCTGCTGCAAAGTGTCTACTATGGTTCCAAAGTAAGCACACGTAACACTTCTTCAATGGGTCTTTGTAATTGTTACTATGGTTTCATAGTGATCACTTTAGTTTGCCTTTCTGGACTTAGCTTGTTGTAGTGTTCACTGTGAGATCCAAAGTGATCACTTTTGTCTCAAACTTTCTCAAATGCTAAAAGTCCATGGAAAAAGTCTAGAAATTCCTGCACAATTATTCAAATGATCAAAATTGTAAACTATATCTATGTAAATCAATATAAATTAACCAAAAATTAAGAAACCTATAATATTTGACCAAAATGATGTTTTTATGTTATTTACACTTCCTAAGTTTACTTTTTCTATTAAGAAACATCAAAATGACAAGTAAAAATCCAATAAAATGTGGATTCATCAAGACTCTGGAGTAATAGAAAAAGTAGGAGCATCACAGGCCTCACACTCATTTCCTGACTAATACTTCTGACCATGCTTTTGCTAAAAGGGGCCGGGTCGGCAACATTGTATTTGTGTAGCTGTGGCTATCCAACAACTATCTATGCTAAGGAAGACCTCAAGGGATCACAGGGGCACTAAAAGTGCATAATGAGAACTCTAAGTATTAAGAGAGAGATGAAGAGTAATAAGCTGAATATTTAAAGATTATTACATGTATATGAACATGATTGATTGTTGTATTACTTTTGTTTTTCTGTGTGAATAATTGTGAATGTATACTTGGTAATATGAATAGAGATTCATCCTTACATAAATATTTCAGGAGCTAGGATGATAGCACTCATAGAGAGAATTGGACTTGTAGATAGTTCTATACATAATAGACTTAACTCTGTATTTAACGAATATTAGAGATTATGTTACTTTAGAATTGCTATACATGTTAATGATGTGCGTAGGGATATTGTTATGATGGAAATGGAACTATATTATAGTATCCCCTTTTATTTCCCTGTAAGTAGAATACATCATACCCTCTGTGTATATATATTCTGATAGGAACTGAGTATATTTATGAAATTAACACCGAAACCTCAAGGAACTCCGTAGTAGTACAACCAAAAAATTAAAATAGTAGAAAGGTAATAATGATGAAATAGAAACTTCTCCTAGGCAGCAGCCACCTCCCAATCACTTCCCAGATATTTCTTACCTCTTTCTCTTATCAATCTACCTTATACCTCTCCCTCAGCCGCTCCCTCCCTCCTCCATGTCATTCAGTTTGTTATTCTGTTAGAAGCTTCCTTAATAGCCTCCCTGCCCATAATCCCCTTTTTATCCCTTTTTCTCTTGTATGTTTTTAGTAGAGGCCCAATTGGCTTGGACCTAACAATACCCCCCTATTGAGAGGAACCTTGTCCTCAAGGTGGAAGTGTGGAAATATGGCCTTTAGTAGATCAAATTCTTCCCAAGTGTTGTCCTCCTCAAGCAAATTCTTCCATTTAACCAGAACCTCCTAGTACTCATTCATGAGTTTTCGGGCATCCAGCACCCTTTCAGGCTTAACTTGGAGCTCAAATTCTTTTGTTAGAAATGGGGGCAGAGCTTGACTTGGTCGACTAGTAGGGGGCCCTCTTCATCTGGGAAACATGGAAAATAGGGTGCACTCGTGATGATTCTGGCAGCAATAACTTATAAGCAACAACTCTTATTTTTCTTCCACACAAAAGGGGCCATGAAATCTAGGGCTCAGTTTCTGATTTACTCTTTTTGCTAATGACTTCAACTTATATGGTCGAGCCTTCAAGTACACCATGTCCCCAATCTAATATTCCATTTCTCCTCGTCCCTTATCCATTTGCCCTTTCATTTGCAACTATTCTCTAAGTAAATGTTGCTTAAGCTCCTCTATGATGCTGTCCCACAACAACAATAATTGGTCCACCTCAGCCACCATAGTACTATCCCGACAGTAAGGAACAATCATAGGAGGGTCTTGACCATAAAGTGCCTTGAAGGGGGTCATCTTAATAGAAGCGTTGAATGAAGAATTAAACCAAAATTTCCCCATTGCAGCTAATGAACCCATTGGCGTGGATGATCACTCGTAAAACATCTCAAATAGGCTTCAATGGTGCGATTGGTGACTGATAGTCATATTTTAGTACATCTTTCTCTCCATGTTTTTGGTTTAATTGTGCTTCATTAGTATATTATTTTGATGTGTTAGTTTAGATTTGTGTTAGTAAGTAATTTAGGATTTAAATATAAATCTTTCTTAATTCCCGCCATAATTTCTTATTTTGACACAGTTTCTTGCAAAGACCATATCTGGAGCTACACTACTCGGAATTGGACAAAATTAGTGTCCCTAGAAAGATAAGACAAATCTACAACTTCTCTGTTGGGAGAAAAGCCCAGTTCGAGCATCTTCAAGTCCAAAATTGCGTCACAATGTTGCGGCCCTGCACTAAAATTTTCAGAATTTGATTGTATTGTTGATTTTACTTAGTTAGGGAGTTGGGTCTTAATTAAGCCCAATTATTATGTCTTTTACTTAGTTAGGTGTTTAGGAAACTCATTAGGGAGTTGGGCCTTAATTAAGCCCAATTATTTTATCTTTAAATAGAGGTTATGACTCTATGTACGAATCCTTATTTTTCTTTTCCTGCAATTTTTTTAGAATTACAAGTCTTTATTTTAAATTCTTTCCTTTATTTTCGTCTCTCTACCTTCCATCTTTTCATATTTTCTGGTTTTGGCCGAAGCAAACATGATCATGAAGCAAGGCTAATCCATCAATCGGTTCAAGGTTTCAAGAACAACATTGCGTTTGAGTTTCGGGTTAGGTTCTATCGAATTCGCGCTTTTCCTCCTCTTTTCTGATTAGGATAATTACGTTTTTCATGATATTGATTTTTCGTTTGCATTCTAAACAGAGAATGAGAATTTCATATTTGAAATAAATGAATTCACCTAATTCAATAAATCAATTGTTCTGAATTTTGTTAGAGCATTGGATTTGTGATTGCAGTTCTTGCTTTGATGAAATTCATAATCTAGATTTAGATTTTGGGTTATTAATGTCGTATTGAATTAGTGTTGATTGGAAATTCGTTGGAATTATATTCGTGTAACAATGAGAATTGTGTTGTAATGATTGAGATCTTGATTTGGTTGAATTTCATATTTCATTTCGCTATAATTATTCCTTGTTCTTTTCTTTTCTATTGTTTACAATTTAATTCAAAACAATCCTTCTCTAAGCTAATCTGAAATCACATGATGGAACCAGAAACAGAATGTATCTTATGTCCTTGTGAGATGACCTAGGTTTACTCCTTGTATTGCAAAATTTTTAAGAAAATCTAGTTTGTTTGATACCATTGCGACGTGGTTATCAATGAATTTAGTTTGGCCATCCGTTTGAGGATGGTAAGTTGAACTGAATTTTAGCTTGGTGCCCGAGAGACGAAATAATTCCTTCCAAAATGAACTAATGAAGATTCAATCCCGATCTGAAACTATGGATGTAGAAAAACCATGTAAACGAACTATTTCTTTTACAAACATTGTGGCAACCTCCTTAACTAAATATGGGTGAAGTAAGGGAATGAAATGGGCATATTTTCTTAGCCTATTGACCATAATGCTGTCAGCTCCCTTAGCTTTGGGAGGTGCTCCAATAAAATCCATCGAGATGTCTTCCTATACATGCATAGGAATGGGCAAGGGCTGAAGTAAGCTTGCAGGTTTCAAGGTTCCGTGTTTGCTTAGTTGACAAATCTGACAGCCTGCGACAAATTTTTCTATATCCTGCTTCATCCCCGTTAACTAAAAAACTATAGACAACCTCTTGTAAGTACTTGTCACTCCAGAATGGCCCCCCCAAGGTAAGGCATGAAATTCTGCCAACAATAATGGTATGCAGGCAGACTCCTTAGGGAGGACTAGCCTCTGCTTATACCACAAGCACCCTTAAGAAATTGCATAATGTGGATGGCAATAAGGGTGAGACAGTAATTGCTGCATGATTCCCTTCAACACTTCATCTCCAAGGACCTCCTCAGCGAAATTGACTAGGTCGGCATTAGTCACCATAAATATGGCATTATAACTCATCACCCTAGACAACACGTCAGTTGCCTTATTTTCTAGCCCTAGTTTGTATTGAATTTCAAAGTCAAAACCCATTAGCTTGGTTACCCACTTTAACTGTTCCGCTGTCAAAACACGTTGCTTCTAGAGGAACTTCAAACTCTTTTGATCAGTTCAGATAATAAAGTGATTGCCCAACAGGTATTGGCGCCATTTTTGAACAACAAACACTATTGCCATTAGCTCATGTTCATAGACAGATTTCACCTTATTTCGGTCTGATAACGCTTGACTAATAAATGCTAAGGGTCGACTTTGTTGCATTAAAATTGCCCTAACTCCATGCCCTGAGGCGTCAGTCTCGATCACAAATGGTAGGTCAAAGTTTGGCATGGCTAAAGTAGGCAGAGCCTTCATCTCCCTCTTAAGTTGGTCAATTCAGTTTGTGCCTCTTCTGTCCATTTGAAATTATTCTTCTTCAGTAACTGAGTGAGAGGTTTAGTAATAACACCATAACTCCAAACAAAGCGGCAATTGTACCCGATTAACCCTAGGAATCCCCTCAAACTGCGAATGTCCTTGGGTGCTAGCCATCGTGCCATAGCAGAAATCTTTGCAGGATTAGCAGAGATTCTAGCTAAGGAGATTATGTGCCCAAGATACTCCAGCTGAGACTCTCTAAAACTGCACTTTTTACCATTGATCCACAGCTTTTGGCTTTTTAGTAAATGAAGAACTACACCTAAGTGATCAATATGAGAAGAGTAATTTGGGCTATACACTAAAATATCATCAAAAAAGACAAATACAAATTTACGTAAATAGGGTTTAAAAATTTGATTCATCAAAGATTGAAACGTTGAGGGGGCATTGGTTAACCCGAACAACATTTTCAACATACTTGTAGTGTCCTTCATGTGCCCCAGAAGGCTATTTTAGGTATGTCCTCTGTCCTCATGAGAATTTGGTAGTAGCTTGACTTCAGGTCCAGTTTAGAGAAGACTGTGGCCCCTCCCAACTCATCCAACAGTTCTGAAATAGGAAACTTGTTTGGAACTCTGATACTGTTAAGGGCACGGTAATCCACACAGAATCGCTAGCTACCATCCTTTTTCTTGACAAGAATCAATGAGCTAGAATAGGGGTTGGTACTGGGTCTGATCAAGCCTGCTGCTAGCATATCCCTTACAAATTTTTCAATCTCTTCCTTGTTGCTAGCAAGTCTGATCAATCTCTTTCTAGTAGCCGCCTCTTTCAAAACTATGGCATGGTCACATTCCCTTGGGGTGGGAGAATGGTGCCCTCCTAAACAACTCGTCGGACTCCCTCAATAGCTCCCTCATAGCTTCTGAGCTGTCGTTGCCACCTGAGTAGGTAACTCTGTACATCCTAATGTAATCATACCCTATTCTACATAATAAGCCTCAGCCTCCCATTTTAACTCCTTTCTAATGGCCTTTAATGAAGCCACTATCCGTGATAGCCCCACGTCCCCTTTCACCTCAATAGTTTTCCCATCCTTGTGCACCTCAATTAAGTGTTGTCGCAGGTCAACACTAAATTTCCCTAAACTCTTGAAAGCCATTCATACCTCAAAACCACATCCACCCCCACTAAGTCAAACAAGAAAAAGTCTTGAATTACCTGTAAATTAGGTAACTCCAACACCACCCCCTACAAACCCCATGGCTTCCCAACCTTTGCCTATCTTCTACTTCAACGAAATACCCCTTCGTGGCCTCTGTGGGGATAGTTAGCTCTTCTACCAAACCTGGTGATAGGAAGTTTTGCGCTGCCTTTGAGTCCACCATCATAATTACCCTCTTACCCGAGATCAGTCCCTATAATTTCAACGAGTTCTTCAAAGTTATACCAGCAATAATACTTGCGTTTAGTTGAAGGTTTACTTCCTCTGCTTCATCCTCCTCAGGGACGTCACCCTGGGTCGCATCTTCTTCCCCAAACATAATGACGTGGAGCTACTTATTGCAACAAACATGGCTCGGCGAAAAGCTCTCATTATAGCGAGAGTAGAGCCCTCTTTGTCACTTCTCGTTTTTCTCTGCCTCGGTCAGTCGTTTGAACCCAAGTCCTCTTTGGTGTGAGGAAGAGGTGATTAGGTTGCGACGATGATTTGGATTCCCTTGCGTCTCAACCTAGCTGCTATTAGGGTGATTAGAAACCCTTGGCCCAAGGGAGTAAGTGGGTTTGCTTCTTCTGGTCCAGCTCTGCCTAGGCGCATATTGGGCTTCGCCGGTTTCAACCTAACCTGGCTTATTACACGTTGACCCACTCATTTTAGAAGGAGGGCCAAATGAGAGGCCTAACACCCTATTTTTCAGTTTAACCTTTTGGGCCATCTCCATCATCGTGCTCAAGTCCCCTGAATCTCTCAACCTGACCTCTACTTTGATTTCTTCCTTTAGGCCATTAAGGAAGGCCCCAATCATAAATTCCTCGTTGGCAAATCGCAGCAGAGCAGAGAATAGCTCGAATTGTTCCCTGTACTCCATAATCGTTCCTCTTTGTTTCAGTCCCATTAGCACCTCGTATGGATTCTCTGATGAAGACGACCGAAAATGCCCAAATAGGGCTTATCAAAATGCTGGCCAGGTGGTGGTTGGCACCAGCAGCTCCCACCATTGATACCAGTTGAGCGCCTTCCCTTCCAAACACACCATCGTCATATCCACCTTCTCTGCTTCGGGAATGCCATTAATTTTGAAGTATCGCTCTGCCCTGTACACCCATCCATATGAATCATCCTCGTGAAATAAGGCACTTCAACTCGCTTTACCCTTTCCTCCCTTTGCCAAGCATTGCCCTCACCATTACCACCTTCTTAGTTATCGTGTGTACCTTCCCTTTCTGCCTTAATCACCTGTAGAGCCGATTTGAGCCTGGTCATCATTGCCATCATCATCTCCTCCATCTGCCTCCTGAACTCCTCCTGCATAACAACCTACATGTCCTCTAGTCTTCGTTCAACGTTTTCCAGCCTATTCTCCATTCTCGTCAACACCATCAGGCGCTCCTAGGATTGGGAGCTCTGATACCAACTTGATAGGAACTGAGTATATTTATGAAATTAACACCGAAACCTTAGGGAACTCCCTAGTAGTACAGCAGAAAAATGAAAATAGCAGAAAGGTAATAATGATGAAATGGAAACTTCTCCTAGGTACCTCTCGATCACTTCCTAGATATTTCCTACCCCTTCCTTTGATCAATCTACCTTATATCCCTCCCTCTCTCCTCTACGTCATTCAGTTTGTTATTCCATTAGAATCTTCCCTAACAGCCTCCCTGCCCATAATTCCCTTTTACCCCTCCTTCTCTGGTATGTTTTTAGTAGAGGCCCAATTGGGTTGGACCCAACAATACCCCCCAACAGCCTTAACCTATTTGTTTACATATCATGACCACGACCATCTCCGAAGGCCATCCAAATGAACTATTGAGCGAATCACTAGCACCCAAGTTACTGCAGATTTAGGTGATTAATATCTTGGATCAGATAAGGATCTTGATTCTGACGATATTGCAGAAATAGAAGGATGGCACAGGGATACTAGTAACTCTTTGGTCTTTTGGTCGATAGGCTGCTCATTAGGACTTGTTATATTTTCTACTTTGTAAATATTGTAAAAGAGTCCTGATGTATTTTGATGTGTATTTTGCTAAGGTTAATTCACTATAAACTCTTTAGAACAATATATATATATATATATATATATATATATAAATGTTATTTCACGTTTCCTTTTTAATTTGTTTTACTTTCATGGATTTGTTCTCTAAATTTTTATAAGTTCAAGCAAAATAAATGAAATTTTTATAATTCCACGTCTTATACTCGATTGGCAAATGGATTTAAATTAATTATCCCTTTTTTACTATGAAATTATTTTTATTGTTTTGAATAAAGTAAAGATGTTACAAATTCAAATCATTATGGCCAACCACCTGCATTCAATGAGAAACCTCAACCGAAACCTCTCTTAGGCCGACCCTTTAGATTTTATATGTATTCTCTCTAAAAGCCTACATTTAAATTTTGATTTTTGCCTTTCCCCTCTCCCTTAAATTGTTCCCATAGTAAACGCTAGTAATGGATAACTTTGAAGGATGCAGCAATTTAATGGCTGAGTGGAGGCAAATGAAATGTCATGTAGCAAAGTCTCGTAGTAGAAAAAGAGAGAGTGAGAGTGGGTTTTAATGACTGGTTAGGTGGCTATTACTTTAGTGACAATCAAAATTAAGGAGCCTCAATGACCCACTAAATTGACACCTCTCTACCTTCTCTCACCCTTGCATTTCAACTCACCTATATAAAAGGACTCGTCCTACCTTAATTTCATTTTCTCCTTCACAAATAAGACCACCTTGATTTAAACACATCGAGAGAACCAAGAGATGAGTATTACCCCTATGTTGCATGACTCCATTTTCTACTCTAGTCACCCTACCATCCATCCATAAACTGTGCATTAGACTTCCGCTGCAAGTAAAAGAAACTTTCCCACCCTTTTTCCTGTTCGTATTTTGGCAGAGGTAAGGAGAGTCCAAGTAATTGATTTCAAATGCATGAAATTACTTGTTACATAAGTTAGTCTATCCTTGTTCCACTCTTTGATTTCAATAAAAACTGCATGCATGATGTTTTGTTCTTCATCCTTTTGTATTTTGATCGACCTCGTGAGTGGATAGATATTTTGTTGCTTGCATGCAATACGATTGTAAGTGGATTGTGCTACATGTCCCCAATGTTATGTTTTCTTCATTTTTTTAAGTGAGTGTGTCCCCTGCTAATGATAATAGATAATATCAAGTGGACCAGCATTATAAGTTACTTTTCTAATTTTTCTCTTCGATTTAACCTTAAAAATAAAAAACATGATTTCTGAAACCATGAACCTAGATTTGTTGTGTTTTTTGTTTTGACTGCCTATACTAAAAAATAACAAAGGTGTTTGCCATGTGAAATTATTTTCCTTATTTTCTAGTACAAATGATGAAAGGTGAATGCATGTGATAATCTATTCTGTTGAGTCATTATTAATCTGCACCATGGTAATTCTTCTCATTGATAAGAAAGTGAAGATTTTTATTTCAATATTTTGATGATTAGATAGAAACTCAAGAGATACTATATTCTACGTCCCTTTTGCTATGTGTGTAGTTATGGATTTAATTTATTCTTATAACATGGATGAAATTATGTATCTTGCACTAGTATTATCCTGTAGTTAAACCGAGGAAGTGCACACATTTTAATTCCAGAATATACCTCTATGATATGTCTCATCCAATTAGTTCAGTTTCTGATTTTTCTGTGTTTTCACTCCCCTATGATATGAAATTTGTTGTCCCTTTATAGACACGTTCATATTGCTTTTTCATATTGGAATTGTGTATGTTGTATGTAAATACGATACTATATACTTGGCTTGAAGTGTGTATGTTTCGCCCTATCATATGCTACCTTGTCCATTATTTTAAAAAAAAATAGAAACCATGTATGGTATACAACACTCCATCCTTATGTGTATAATTGGTGCATCTGTTCTGGATTAAAACTCACATGATACTTCTTTCTATTTTCTTCTAGATTAAGTGTGATAGAATAAATGCTTTTCAACTTCTAGAATTCCCTTCTTTCTTAGGTTTGTGACCCAAAGGGTTGAATGTGAATGTTTGTAATGTTTTTTTTTGCAAGTAGACATCCCTCTTATTTGGTTGTAATTTGCACCATGTACCTTGGTGAACTTGAACATAACTCAAAGTGTGGACTGTGTGGTTTTATATTTTGGATACAAAATTTATCGTGTGTATTGGATGAATTATTACAAGTCTGTAGGAGTTTGATTGAGAGACGTTAAGATTTTTTTTTTGTGGTAACTACACCTATGGTAAGTTAACTAATCATGAATAAAGAATTTTAAAAATTATGTTTTCATTAGGTAGGTCGGTGTAAGAACCAAAAAGGAACCCAACAATCAAAGAAATACACGTTTTAGCCTTTGAGTTTAGATATCCCTGCCCAAATCAGGCCTTCTAAAGGTAGACATATTACTTAGCAAATCAATTATATTAGTGGTTTGAATTATAGGATAACTCATGTAGAGAACATTGTCACCTTTCGAGCATGTCTTAGTGTGAATCCCAAATACACTTGTTGAAAGCTTATACGTTTGAAATTACATATATAGTATTTTATGTAATATTTTTTTAGGTTTGTTTACCATTACAAATGCAGTATGTTGCATGGAACTGATATAGAAAATGTGCATGAAATATTTTTATTTGGGTCTGATTGTTATTATAAAAAGTAATATACTGTTGGGTATTGACACGGTAGACATGTATGAAAATATTTTGTTAGGTTTGATTGTTATTGAGAAAGAAGTCTTCTATTTGAGATAAACATAATAGATACGTCTATATTATCTTGTTTGAATCTGAGTGTTATTTCAAGAAATGCGCCTGTTTAGAATAAGGATAAGGTGTACATCTAATTATTCATTTGCACTGTGCATGGAAGTGAATGAGAAGAGTTAAGGCAATAGTGTGGCACAACTGGAAAATGCCTGTGTCCAAGTTCATGAAGGGACCTAGGGGATAGTGAACAAGGGGATGATCCAATGGTGTGGAGTAGCTCACTGCTGCCGAGTCATGTCGCCAGTGAAACCTTACTAATCTCGATGTGGTCACCCATTACTGAGGATCGTGACAGACTTATTCCTAAAAATTAAAGATTGAAATTGATAAGGACATTGTCATCATGATAGTAGAGAATGTGGACCTCTGACCACCTTGATTGGAAGAATGGTGGAAATTAGAAGAAGGATAGCCTATGAGTGACATACATCCCATTTCATGAATTTGTTTAAGTCCTTAGGAGTATAAGATGTATTCAAATAGTATTTTGATATAATAAGGATTAGCCTATGAAATAGAAAATCTTTACATGTTTGTTTTGAATGAAATATGAATCTTATTGTCTTGGACTCACCCTTCTATTTTATTTTCTTTTCTTTCCTTGGTTTCTTTTCTTGTTTGCATGTATGTATGTATTTCATATTTACACCGATCAAGCAAAGATTTGGGTGCTAGACAATGAGGAGGTGATGTAGATGTATGAGCTCTAAACTCACCGACACATCTTCTGGGGCCTAGTCACCATGGGCGTGGGACCCATAACTGACGAGGGCTAGAAGCCTTATGATACAATTTTCATTTGCATAAAGATTTGTCACCAATCTCATCAAAATATGCAGAATTCTTATGTAGTCTAGGATGCAAGCCTAGGTTGTCTCCAATGACTTTGGTTGGTAACTGATGAATCCACATTTTACTAAATTTTTATATATCATTTATTACTTTTTATAGAAAAGAATAGACGTAGATAGTGTAAATAAGATGAATAT
The DNA here is from genome assembly GCF_003935025.1 of Abrus precatorius. Taxonomy (NCBI): domain Eukaryota; kingdom Viridiplantae; phylum Streptophyta; class Magnoliopsida; order Fabales; family Fabaceae; genus Abrus; species Abrus precatorius. The sequence continues at coordinate 21,672,097 of NW_020874395.1, forward strand.
TCCAATTAGGCTAAATAATATAGGTTTCTTAGTTTTCGGTTAATTTACATTGATTTAGATAGTTTATTTTACATATTTTGATCATTTGAATAATGTGGCAGGAATCCCCAAGCTTATTTTGATGAATTATTGTATTTTGAGGAATTTGAGGTGAAAGTAACTACTTTCAAAATTGATAGTGACAACTACAGCAAGCCATTTCTGGCAAAAGGACCAAAGTGATCACTTTCAAAGCTTAAAGTGACAACTATCACAACCCAGAATCCACTAAACCTGCGCGTAGTTACTATGAATATTCATAGTAGTCACTCCAGAGCATCCAGAATTGAAGGTTCTGCGCGTAGTTACTATCAAAATTCATAGTGACAACTCCAGAGAGTCCAAAATGTCCCAGTGCTGCGCGTGGTTACTATGAATATTCATAGTAATCACTCCAGAGAGGCAAAACTCAACTGATGCTGCGCGTGTTTACTATGAAAAAATAAGAGTAATTACTTTGGAGGGCGCCAGCTTTAGTATAAATAGATTTTTGCCAAATTAGGGTAGAGAGTTCTTACAATTTTCATACCTTTTCTCTTCTTTACTAAAATTAGGACATTTTCCAGAGCTTAGGGCAACCTTGGGTGACAGCCAAGGGTCCAACCTAGGGTTTGGTTTCTCATTTCTCTTGCTTTTACATTAATGTTAATGAATTTTCTATATTTTCCAACTGCGTTTTTGACCCCCATTTCCATGGAGGGCTAAATTTTGTGTAATCCTTAGTAAGTTCACATAGATTCTTGAGTTCCTTGATTTTAATGATAATATAATTCCTTTCTTCTCAAGAATTACTTCTTCCTTGTCTCTTGAATTGAATTAATGGTGAATGAGGGGGATATTGCTTAACCCTAATTCGTTTAAGGAGATTCTAAATTAGGGATTGCTTAATCCTAGATTTAATTCTCAGGTTGCGTAACTTTGGGATGAGAGATTAGAGCCTAACAAATTGCGTAATTTCGTTGGGACCATAAGGTTGATTTTCGCTTGTTAAATTAACCTAATTCATGGGAGAGAGGATGAATGTTAAATCTTGAGTGGAATAAGGATAGAATCTTTGTGGATGAACTAATGATTGTTGTTTTCTATTGTTTGAATTAATTAAACTTGTTTACTTGTTGCTCTTTATATTAAATTGAAACCACAAAACCCCCCATTTTAATTGCTTGTTCAATTAATGCCTTCAACATGTTTAATGAATATTAATAACCAATGTTTAGGGGAGACAATCTAGGGTAACCCTAGTACTACACTAATTTGTTTAAATTTTGATGAGGATTTGCGACAAATCTTTTAAACAACTCAACAAAATCGATCATTATCAGTAACATACATTGAACATGTTGTAAACATTTACTGTTAAAGCAATTAAAAAGAGGGGTTTTAAGTGATTCCAATTTTAATGTAAAGGCAAGTGATGAAATTAATGAGTTCAATCAATGAAATGTAGCAATCCTTAGTTCATTCATGTGATTCTATCCCTATTCCTCTTAAGATTCAATACTTTTCCTCTTCCTCTAAATTAGATTAACCCAACAAGTAAGAATTAACCTTAAAACCCCATACAAATTTAAGCAAATTTAATAGACTCCAACTCTTTTCCCCAAGATTACGCAACCTTAGAAATTAACTTAGGATTAAGCAAACCAAGTGAAGAATTTCACTAAAACAAATTAGGGTTAATTAAGCAATGTCCCCCATCATTTAACCATTAATTCAATTCAAAGAGTTAGGAAATATAAATTCATGAAGGAAATAGAATTATATTGACATTCATACCCAGGAATTCAAGAATCCATGAACTCACTAAGGATTACAAGCAAGTTTAGCCCTCTATGAGGATGGGTATTACAAATTTAAGATGAAAACAAAGGGAAATCAATGACATCAATGTGAAAATTAGAGGAAAGTGAAGAGTAATTATGAATCAAACCTTAGGATTGGTCCTTGGCTGTCACCCAAGGATGACCAAAGCCCTGCAAGTGTTCCCCAAAATGGCAAAAGAATCTAAAAGTGTGTAAAAACTGTTAACCTAATTCCCATTTATCTATATATACTAAGTCTAAAGCAACTTTATAGTGATCACTCTTGTAAACAAGAGTGAACACGCGTAGCATTCCTCAGGTTTCCCCCTTTTTGTAGTGATCACTCGTGTATAATAGTAGTTACTTTGGGTGCGCATAGTTACTCTCACTTATGAGAGTGAACACGCGTTGAGTGTTCTAGTTTAGTCTCCACTGGAGTGATCACTTTCATTTCTGAAAGTGGTTACGCACAAGGTCTTTCATCCTGCGGCTTTCTGAAATGATCACTATCACTCACGAGAGTGATTACGCGTAGGCACTGTTGTTCTCTTTAGTTCTGGAGTGATCACTGCTGCTTCTGAAAGTGATTACTCTAGCCTATCCTTTGGAATCAGCTCCCTGGAGTGATCACTATAGAACCTGAGAGTGATTACTCTCAGTTCATATTTTCCCAAAGGGTTAAAAATCCATGGAATTTGTCTAGAATCTCCTATACAATTATTCAAATGCTCAGAATTGTGAAATATATTCACAAAAATTAATGTTAATAAGGTAAAAATTAACAACGCTATAATATTTGACCTAAATGAGATTTTTATACTATTTACAATCTCTAGGTCTATTTTTTCTATTAAAACTTTATAAAAAGCTAGACAAAATATCTATAAATTGTGGATTCATCACAACCCCACACTTAAACTTTTGCTTGTCCTCAAGCAAATCAAAACTCAAGAAAATTGAATGTAAAGAGTTGGATTTATCCAAAACAAATTCTCATTGATTTTCATTCCAATCTTAGACTCCAATTGGTATTTCCAATATTTCCAAAATCATGGATTCATTCAATAGAGAAATCACACTCACATCAATTATTTTCAAGCAAAGTCCCATTAAACTGAAACAAAAATCTAGCAAGGCTTCATGCAATCCATACAATGCAAAAAGAAATCATCTAGCTCACAAGATGGTGTTTCACTCTTCACTCATTAGTGTTTCAGGCTAAGTGTTTCTCTCAATTCATGCATTTTGCCTCACCCTACAATATGCTTGCCCATATTCTCAATCTCCTCTGCCTAGATACAATGAACCACCTATCATAAGAGCTTTGTTAGTCACAAATGAGGTTAGGTTAGGTTCAAATTTGATCAAGAAGGGACAAAAGCTCAAGTGGGTATTTCAAGCAAAGAGAATTCTTTTGAGTAAGCGAATGTGGAATGCATCAAATGAGGCAGCAATTGAGATTCAAGCATTCTTTCACCATATTCTTCATTACTTGCCTTATATGGGAATCTTTTTCTATCACAATAACTTGATTTATTTTTTATTTTTTTTCTTTCTCTTTCATTCATCATCATTCATTTTCATTTTTTTAATGGACTTTGACAATCATTATTTTCTTCAAATTCAAGCATTTTTGACATGTATATGATGCTCACCACCCTAAACTTAAGAGTTCGCTTGTCCTCAAGCAACTACAGTGAATATTAGCACCCCAAACTTAGTTTCTTGTATTCACTCTAGATGCAACTCAAAATAAATACCTCTCTTAAGGTAAGAAGATATTTTTGTAGACTAAGTTTGGCAAAAGAAGGAATGTGGAACAAGGGGAATTAGGTGCAAGGGTGTTGTAGGGTGGGTGGGTGGGTGTGTGCAAAGAAGGTCTCATCATCTAGATGAAAAATTACACAATGCATATTCCATTAAGAAACAGGGCAAGTTCTAGAGGATAGATGCAAAAATACATGTAAAGTGCACACAGAAAAGAAATTTCAGGCCCAATTCTCTACCATGGTAAAAGGTGATAATTACTTAGCAGTATGTGAGTACAGTTCACCTTACAAGAAAATATGTTCAGTATGGTAGGAATGGGAAGTATTTACAAAATAGAGAATGATTGTGAGTTGAATGGGAGGTGCAATCAGAATATAAAATCAGAATTACAACATTGAACTAAATAAAAAAAGATACAGAAATAATAAAAATATTTTTGTATTTTATCTATGAACTATGCAAGAAAACAGACTAAGACAATGTGAAACAGAGGCAAAGAGATCACCCCCCCTTTTCATTAATGATGGATTCACATTCAATCATCAAATTCATGCTCCTCTTGGTGGGACTGGAGGCATTCTCTGCACAAAGATGCGTAGTGGATTCAGCACAGAGTATAACAATGGAAAATGAACTGCGAATAGTATATATAAAAGCATTAAATGTTGTTCATAGGGATAATGGAGGAAAATAAAGGGAGAGATGGTACTGAAGCGGTAAAGTATGATAATTACAGGGAAAATAGTAGTTAATAAATACAGGGAAATGAAGTAGAAATGGCAGAAAAGTAAATGTTATAAGGGAAAGTAAAGCTAAATGAGATCTTCATTTGAGCTGGAGGATGAAAGGTTGTCATTGGCATCCTTATCGTGCTCTTCCTCTTCTGGAGAACTGGAGCTGCCATCTTTCTCAGCTGCAAGTGCAGGGGTGGTGGCTGTGAAAGGAGGTAGGTCCTTGTTAACAGCTGCTGTGAGGAAAGGTGCAGAGAATGTAGGAGCTTAATAAATTTGTTCTGAGGTCATGTCCAGCTTCTTTCCTATATTAAGCATTATGGTTTCCAGGAGGTTTAGCATGGATTTCTGACTAGCATGCAGTGTGTCTTGCTTGAGTGCTAGTTGCTTGACTTGTGCTCTCAATCCAAGGGGAGTTTCTTTCTTATACTCAGGAGGTAGGGAAAAACCTGGGTCAGCAGTTTGTTTCTTGGCGTTAAAGAGATCCTTCACCATGACTATAGAGATGGAAGAGGATGCTTTAATTCTCTATTGGTATTCACCTATGTCTACTCTAGCATCCTGGCAGAGCATGGTGATAATAGATGGGAAAGCAAGTGAGTCCCTCTTGGTGCTTAAGACTCCCATGATGAAGTTACTAATAACGTCTCCCACATGGATAGGCATGCCAGTGAGGATGGCATAGATAAGTTCAGCTCTCTTGACAGCTAATGTAGATGAGTGGCGCACTGGCATGAAGGAACTCAAAAGGAAGATGCTCCACACCTTAGCTGGAGGAAGGAGGTGTCTTGTGGTTAAATTCTTGGGCATAAGCTGCATGTCAAACTCCCAATTTCCCCTGGTTTACAAATTGCTTAGAGTATTGGCTTGTAGTCTTTCTCTTCTAAAGAACTAAATGTGGAGAAATCAAGTTCTTGCCTTTCCACTGGGGTTATGTTCAAAATTCGCTAAATGTTGGATGGGGTAAAGTCAATTTTTACACCCCACACCATGGTGTGTCTGAGGGGTAACTAGTCTCCTTTCACCCTCATTGCATTAGCATAAAATTCCTAGGTGATCTCCTTCCACCCATTTCTAGCACATATGGTAAAAAGCTCCCAGTCCCATCCTGAATTTCTTCTTGAAATTAAGTGTATGTGCCCTACTGGATTTCAAAATTGCGGTCCTGCACTATCTACCTTCGTAGGATGTTGGTTCTAAAGTAATCTTCATGAGATAAGGATCTAAACTTTGGGTCATGTGTAGGAGGAGGTCTGGATGATGATGCTCCAGCAGTTCTGGCTCTCTTGGGTCTAAGAGTATTCTTCCTTGGAGTATTCACCATATTGCTACAGGGGGATGAAAAGAAATAGTGAGCTAATGGTAAAAAGAGACAGCCACAAGCATTAGAATCGACTATTATCATATTCATAGTGAAAGTGGATATCAGAGTGAGCATTGTGAGGTTTTATGTTTCCAAAGTGTTCACTATAAGAAGTGACAGTAATTACTCTGAAATGTAGCGAAGCAAGCAATTGATGCAGAAAAGTCAGTATAGATCAATTCAAAAAGGGCAGACTTGAAATTAGACAATATGCAAAAAACTGATGCATGTGTGGTGGCAGATATGCTATATTGGTGCAATAAAGGGCATTGCAGAATAATGATTATGGCACCCAAGTGTTCAATATGAGAAATGACAGTAACTACTCTGGATTCTAGCTCTATCAAGTGTTATGCAGCAGATTTAAAAAAAAAAATGACTAGGCCAAGCATGTGGATTAAAGTTCAAAGTAACTATTCAGGCTTCAAAAAATTCACACACAGATAGTGAATGCATTTAGACATGAGAATGTGTATAGCAAGAAAATTGGTGTGTGTTCAATGTAAGGTCATGCAGATTTCCAGCAACATTAAAGAGGTGCACAGGGCTGATTGAGTGTGTACAATGGAAGTGTAGCAATGATAAAATCATTCAACATTCAAAGCATCAGAGAATCCAAAAATGACACAGTGGTGGGAGAAGGTGCAAACCAAATGGTTACCTTTGCACATGCCAGTAAACACTATGGGGATTTATTCATGACCAAATTAACTAGAGCCACAAAAGGGATCTATGTGATTAGCTATAGATATATGAAATGTAGCACGAATTAAATATCACACATCCCAAAACAATCTTAGGGTAAGCACTAGCACATCAAAATATTCAAAGTAAGTACTCTCGCAGACGGGGTAACTACCCTAGGGTTCAACATTTCTAAACTCAACAAAATAATCAAATTAAATGCTCCCATTATCCTTCAATCATACAAACATCCTTGTAATTACAGCTATAAATTATCAATTTCAATCTAGAGGGCTCCAATGCAGAATCCCTAATTTTACAGCAATAAACCCTAATTCCAAAAAATGAAGGTTAAGTAATTACCTGAATTGGATGTGAAAATTGTAGAAAAAGTGTAAGTAAATTGAATCCTGGATGCAAGAAACCAAATACAAGGGGGAGAAAGGCAAGGGATTTGAGAATGGGAGTGAGAAGCGCTCAGAAATGGAGTGAAGGTGAATGAAAGAGTGAATACTTTATATATATAAATGACTAAAGTGCTCACTCTCAAATTTGATAGTAAACATGCGCAAGGTGGTTTTGGTATGCTAGAGCTGCGCGTGCTTACTCTGCTTTGTAAGAGTGATCACTACAGGGTCGCTCAATTTCAAAATTAGTAGAGAGCACTGCGCCTATTCACTATTGTAGCTGAGAGTGAACATTCCAGAAAGCTTCACCCTGTGTGCTGTGCAAAAGTGCTTGGGCGTGTTCACTATGACAAATAAGAGTGAACACGCGCACCTTCATGGGCATACATGAAATGAAAGTAATCAATATCAACTATGAGAGTGCTCACTATAGAGAGGGAATATGCAGGTTAGAGCTGAAAGTGATTACTTTTGTTTAGGAAAGTGAGTACCTTCAAGACAATCTTTTGCTTTCTTACCCAAGTGATTGCCTTAAGGCTTGAAAATATTTACCATCCTACTGCATCTAAACTTTCTTGACTTTGTGCAGTACTTAGCCCCCATAATCATAATCTTACCCTGCAAAAATGAGAATTATGCAGAAAAACTATGTCAATTAATGAAACAAAGTGCATAGAGTGATGCTTAAGTATCAATATGATGAAGTATAAGAATAGAGAAGCATAAATGCAAGACCAGCATTTATTGCAGAAAAATAACTAAAATTCCTAAGATCATTATGAGTTTCCTCTCACGCAGTGCTTCTTTAACGTCACTAGCTTGACGTATGAAGTGAATTACTCAGGCCATAGGCGGTAGGGGAGATTTGAAGGGCATGAGTTTGAGGCGAGAATTGAACAAAAGGACCTTTTGATCAATGGAAAAGTCTTTCCTTGATATCATCTTATCATGGTACCTCTTGATCCTTTCTTTGTAAATTTTGGAGTTCTCATAAGCCTCAAGACGCAACTCTTCTAACTCCTATAGTTGCAATTTCCTCTGTTCTCCAGCTGAATCATAATAGATATTACAAGTCTTCACTACCCAATAAGCTTTGTGTTCCACCTCAACTGACAGGTGGCAGGCTTTTCCATAGACCACCCTGTATGGTGACATTCTCAAGCGTGTCTTAAACGCAGTTTTATGTGCCCACAAGGCATCATCAAGCCTGTGGCTCCAGTCTTTTCTATGAGGCTGTACGACTCTCTCAAGTATTTTCTTGATTTCCCTGTTATAGAGCTCAGCCTGCCCATTTATCCGTGGGTGATAGGTAGTGGAGACTTTATGTACAACTCCATATTTTTTCCAACAATAATTCCATTGTCCTATTGTAAAAGTGACTTCCTTGATCACTAATGATGCCTCTAGGGATGCCAAACCTACAAAAAAAGTTGTTACGGATAAAATCTACGACCACTCTAGCATCGTTAGTCCTGGTGGCCTTAGCTTCCACCCATTTTGAGACATAATCAACAACAAGAAGTATATAAAGAAAACCAAAAGAGGAAGGGAATACTCCAGACATCAAAGATGTCACAATATAGGATGGGCTGTTAGGGCATCTCCTGTCTTCAAGTAATTACTCCTCCCACTCTTTGGCATCTTTCACAGGTGGAATATGCTTGCTATGAATCCTTGAAAATTGAAGGCCAATACAGTCCTGCATCTAACACTTTTCTTACTGTCCTTTGGGGTCCTTGATAACCTTCTACAGCTGAAGCGTGACAGAACTATAGTATGGAAGGGATTTCTTCATGAGGCACACACCTTCTAATGACTTGGTCATTGTAGAATTTCCATAAATAAGGGTCATCCCAAACGTAATGTTTGACATCACTCCTTATCTTATCCTTTTTAGCTATTGGTGCACCTGCTGGAAAAGCCCCTGCCATAAGAGAATTAACAATGTCAGCATACCAGGATGCCTATGAAGTATACAACTCTAAGAGTTGTTCATCAGGAAAAACATCTAAAAGAGGAATAGGGTCAAGAACTCCATCTAATGATGAGACTTACCAACCAACCTCTCTAGCATCTGATCAATGAAGGGTAGTGGAAAATGACCCTTCCGGGTTGCTTGGTTTAGTCTCCTGTAGTCTATGTAGACTATCCAACTATTCTAAACTCTGGTGGGTATTAGTGCATTTTTCTCATTCTTTACCACAGTGAGTCCAGATTTCTTTAGGACCACTTAGATCGGGCTGACCCAAGTGCTATCTAAGATAAGGTAGATAATCCCAGCCTGTAGTAACTTGGTGATCTCCTTCACCATGTCCAGGATGATGGGATTCACCCTCCTCTGAGGCTGCCTCACTGGCTTAGCACCCTCCTCCAATAATATTTTGTGCATGCAAAGAGAGGGGCTGATTCCAGGAATATCAGCAAGGGTCCAGCCTATAGGTTTCTTGTGCCTCTTAATCACTTCTAAGAGTTTCTCTTCTTGATCAATATTCAACTTGGTGGAGATTATCAATGGGAGCTTCTCATTTGCCTCTAGATAGGCATATTTCAGATGCTCTAGCAATGGTTTAAGCTCTAGTGTGGGAGACTGCTCCACAGATGGAAGTGACTTGGCACTTTCAGTAGAAGAAATTTCTAGAACATTCAAATAAAAATGGTCAAATTCAATTGTACTTATTGAACTCAAAACATCACATTCTTCCCCTATTGATTTTTCAATCTCTTCAATATTAGAATTTGCATAATTTACATTCAAAAATTCAGAAATACAAGAGTCATACATAGAAGAATTATTACAATATTCACAAAAGGGAGTATCTATACATTCAGAAAAATTAAAAGAAAAATCTGCTTCTAAAAATTCAAAAAATTGTTCATCTAACAAATCATCAAATAGATCAATTTGGAAGACAGAATGCTCTTCAGATGAATGCTTCATAGCATCAAGTATGTTGAAGCGCACAATGTTGTTCCCAAACTCCATGGTAAGTGTCCCGGCATGCACATCAATTTTCGTTCTCGCGGTTTTTAAGAACGGTCTTTCCAGAATAATCAGTGCAGCACCCTTCATTGACTCTCCCCCTTGCATATCCAAAATGTAGAAGTCAACCGGAAAATGAGATCATTCACTCTGACTAGCACATCTTTAACAATCTCGGCTGGGTTTGTTATGCTTCTATTGGCTAACTGAATAACCACACCTATAAGCTGCAAAAGGCCAAGAGACAGTGAAGTAAAAATAGACAATGACATGACATTTATAGATGCTCCTAAATCTAACATGGCATACTCAATCCTATTATTACCAATGATGCATGGGATAGTGAATGTTCCTGGGTCCTTATTGTTCTACCCATGTTTACCTTCTCATTACCTTTAAGATGGCTCCTGTGGGTACATAGGTCTTTCAAGAACTTGGCGTACTTGGGTATTTGCTTGATTGCATCTAGTAGAAGTATGTTCACCTTTACCTTCCTGAAGGTCTCAAAAATCTCTTTTTCAGTCTCTTCAATCTTCGTGCTTGGCTGGATAACTCACTAAGGAAATGGGAGAGGAACTGTCCTTTCAAAATTGTTTGCCACCTTTGGTTGGGCAGATGTATGTTCTAGTTGTTCTTGAATCTTTTCCTCTCCATTTAGATCAATTGTACATGAAGCATAGCTTGGGTTTTCTATCTGTCCCATTTGGTTCTCCAAAGTCTTAATACTAGCCTCGGTTCTTTACTGGAAGGAGATGTTATTCATGGTCAACTGCTTCATGAGCTCCTCTAGTGATGGTTCATTTTTCTGTGGTGCACTTGGTTGTGAGAAAGATGGTTGGTGATGTTGCTGGACTTGTTGTGGTTAATGTTGGGATTGATGGGATCTATTTGGGCCAGTATGATGTCCTTGATATTAATTGTCGTGCTGCTAGTTCTGTTGTTGAGAACTGTTCCCCCATCTTAGATTTGGATGGTTCCTCCAGCCTGAGTTATATCTATTGAAAGATAAATCCCAATTGGGCTGCTGCTGTGAATTTAGAAAAGGAAATTTATTAATGTAAATGTTTGCAACATAGGCCTGAGGATTACCTTCTAGAGTGTCAGACTCTTGCAGTGTAGGACAACTATCAGTTTAATGGTTTGTAATTGAGCAAATGCCACACAACATAGCTAGAATGGATGGTGGAGGAGGTAAAGATGCAGCAACACTTTTTTGCATGGAAGCCAATTGCTTCACCATAGATGTCAATTCATCAAGCTTGTGCTCCAACTTACTAGATTCAGCAACTTGTACTTCACTTACATTTCTGGTAACACAAGAGTTCTGCCTTGTTGCAAATTGTTGTGAGTTAGCAGCCATATTCTCAATCAAATTTCGGGCTGCAACTGGAGTTTTATCTACCAACGCCCTTTCACTTGCAACGTCTATCATGCTTCGGTCCGTAGGGTGTAGTCCCTTATAGAAGTATTGGATCAACAATTGATCACTAATTTGGTGGTGAGGGCAGCTGGTACATAGTCTCTTGAACCTTTCCCAATATTCATAGAGGGTTTCTCCTTCAAGTTGCCTTATCCCACAAATTTTCTTCCTTATGGACGCAGCTCTTGATGCTGGAAAAAATTTCTCCAGGAAAAGTCTCTTCAAGTTGTCCCAACTGGCAATAGATCCTGGAGGGAGATAGTAGAGCCAATTGTTGGCTGCATCCATCAGAGAGAACGGAAAAGTCTTTAATTTTATATGCTCCTCAGGCACACCTTGTGGCCTCATGGTTGAACAAATAATATGGAACTCCTTGAGGTGTTTGTGGGGATCCTCACCTGCAAGACCATGAAATCTTGGCAACAAATGTATTAGTCTTGTTTTTAGAACAAAAGGAGCATCAATTTCAGGATACTACTGTATGCATAAAGTTTGATATGTTATATCCGATGCAGCCAGTTCCTTTAATGTTCTTTCATTATCAGCCATTTGGTACAATTTAAAATTTAAATAATGTGGTGATGAGTAGATAGATGAAGAAGATGAAGGTTCCTCAAAATGTTCAAAATTATGTCTATGTAATCTAATGTTATTATGAAAAGTCCTATCAATCTCTAGATAAAGTGGATACAAGTCTCCAGGATTTGATCTGGTCATGCACTAAAAACTAACTAAGAAGTAAACTAAATGAAACAGCAAAAATGCAGAAAAATTCATGGAACAATTATGCAGAAAACTAATGTCTAAGTACAGTAAAATGAAGCAGAAAAGTTAAGTAACAAGAAATAGAAAGAAATTACAATTAATTGCAAGAAAACTGTTGTTTGCAATCTAAACACTAGCAAGTGCACTAGGATTGCAGCAAGTAATGAGTAAATTTAAGATCCGAGTATCGTCTCCACAGGGAATTAGGAACTCAATTATCACTTCACAGAAAAATAACCATTTGAGCCATACGAATTTGGGAAGAGAGTTGTATCATATAAAAGCAATAATCAGAGCAATCAAAAGTAAAGAACTTGCAGAAAAATAGAGTGTAAGATTTGTGATGAAATGAAATAGCAATGAAGGATAGTTAGGAATTTATTTCACAAGAATATCAATATCAATCCAATTAAATCCTCTGAACATTCAAGCAATTGAATAATTGACAATCAGTTTCACATATACCTAGCCAAAGGTTAATTCCTTAACTCATTGACCCTAACAATCCACTAAACCTCCCTAATCCCTTAGGTGAGATTCAATTTCAGGTTGCATTAAGAATTAGAACTATAAGATTGCAGAATTAGGTCTCCTTATCCCTAAGAAATCCCTAAACTCTGGTTGCCAATTCAGATCAGAGCAAACAATCCAATTCCCATTGGTAAAGATTCCTCTTGATTAATCAAATGAATTTCCATTCAAAGATTGCATGAAAAGTAGAATTAACAACTCAATTAATCCAAGAACTTAAAGTTCAGAAGATAGAGTCGAATCAATACATCAATTCGAGTTCCATAAACCCCTAACTATGGGAAATTAAGCACACATTGCAAAAAAATAGAGAAAGAAGAAGAAGAAGATGAAGAAGAATGCAGAGCAGCCATGGCCACGAGCTCCAATCTGATCCCTCTTCTTGGAGCTTCAAGCTTCGACCCCAATCTTCTCTCCACTCTCTCTCAACGAGAATCTAACTAACAAAACAGAAAATGAGCAAAAGACCCTTAGTTTCGCGCTTCAATCATGTATTTATAGAAACCCCAGTTCTGCGCGTTGTCACTTTTCTTCACAAGAGTAACCACGCAAAAGCTTTATGTAGTGCACGTGTTCACTTTCAAGAGCAAGAGTAACCACGCGCAACTTGCAGAGTTGAAGGCTTCTCTAGAACATTCACTTTAATTCATAAGAGTGGCAACGCAGGAGGTCCAGGGCTGCGCGTGATCACTTTTGTGAGTAATAGTAACCACGCGCAAGCTGTCCTGATCAAGTGCCTCTGGAACGCTCACTTTCGTTGGCGAAAGTGACAACGCGCAGCTCATCAGGAATGAAGTCTCTCTGGAACGTTCACTTTCGTTGGCGAAAGTGATAACGCACACTGGCAACGCTCACTCTTGTAAATAAAAGTGATTACGCACAGGCTCCTCTTCTCATTTAGGCTCTGGAATGATCACTTTCACTAACAATAGTGATCACACCCAGCCTGCATCCCATAATTCTTGTATTTTGGAGTCCAACATTGCCATTCTTCCTCTTCCTTTCCATTGGTAATCCATTTCCATGACTTTTGCTCAGATTATTCCTTCAAAAACAAGATAAATTCCTTAAGAACTAAGCATAAATTCTACAAATGCGAAAATAACTACAAATTGAAATAAAACTTTCAATCATTCTCTTTTTCTGAGTTTTTCTGCTTTCTTCATATATTTTCCTTATTAAATGAGCTAGAATTATGCTAAAATATCAGTAAAAATATGGATTCATCACCACCCCAAACTTGAATTTTTGATTGTCCTCAAGCAAATTAAACTAAACCAAGGGTAAGTTCCTCCATTTTCAAATTCAGTTTATAAACTGCTTATTTCAGATTTTTCTAATTTCTAATTCTGTGTTTTCTGCAAAATTTTCAATCAAGTTGTTCATCCAAATACTCATCATGATATTCCTACTGCATAATCATCATTGAGTAAGAACTGCTACCTAAGTTCATATTTTTCATCAAAATTCATGTGAGTACAATTAATCAACATGATCACAGCTCACTTGGAAGTGTTTCTCTCACCACTCAATAGTGTTTAGGTACTGTTTTCACTCTAAATCATCAATTTCACTGCACTCTACCATATGCTTGCCCAATTTCTCCATCTCCTCTGCTTAGTACAATTAATCACACATCTAGAGGACTTTTTCAGGTTATAACAAGGCTAAGGTTAAGGTAGGCATCAAAGAAAATGGAAAACAATACATGCAATTTCAAAAGATCAAAGGCATTTTGAGTGATTTGTTTTAAAACTATCCTGGATCTGCATTATTCCTCCTTAATTCTCTCACTTATGCAGCAAACAAAATTTTTCTTGCAGCAGAATTTTCATCTCTTTTCTTTTTTCTTTTTTTTTTTTAATCTTTTTCTGCACTTCTTTTCTTTTGAACTCACATTTTTGTTCTTTTCACAGCTTTGCTTCATAAATTTTTCATTTTACTGCAGCACTTTTGTTCTTTCTTTCTGGCTTGTTGAACTCAAACTTAGATAGCATGCTATTTCCCACCCCAAACATAGAACATTGCTTGTCCTCAAGCAATTAAAATCTGGATACCACCCCAAACTTAGTTTTAAAACTCATTCTTGATTAAACTCATTATGCCTCTGATCTTTTGAATGGTAAAAATTGGTTTTTCAGCAAGGCTTATAATGAGGTAATTTCAAGAAAAGGGATATTAAGCTCAAAAGGGTGAACTAAGACATTCAATCATAAAGGAAGGCATTTAGGCTGACTAGGATATAAACCATGGCCTCTATCATGTGGGTGACAACTGTAACATGCATATTCAATTTAAGAACAAGGGCAAGTTCTAGAGAATGCAGCCAAATATGATTAATCACACAAGAAAAAGAATTAGACAGCTCAAATCTCACTAGGTATTTATAAGTGATCATGTGGATTAATGAAAACACAATGCACTTTTCAGAAATATATGCACCTAGTGGCAACTGCCTTATTTTTGAAAATACAAGTGTGATCTCATTTTGAGAATGAGAAAAACAACTTAAAAAGAAATTCACACAGAATTCACAAAATTGTCAATCATTTTTATTTGATTAACAGCCAGCAATTTATTATCTATTCTAGTATTTTGGTGTTTTTCAGGAATAATTCAGTGTAATGTGAAGCTAACTCATGAATAAGAGGTAGTGAATGAAACCCCCTTTTATGGCAACTTGTGCAAGTGTCAGCTTCCATGGTGTGTGAGTGTTGTGTGGTTGTGACATTTTCTGCACAAAACACCAAAAATTCCGTCAATTATCAAGTGAAAAGGGATTGAATTCTGCAGAATTAATGTGTGTTCAAAACATAATTGTTCAGAATTAGCATGAAACCAAAATATACCTAGTGTGCAAATTACAAACCCAAATTCTAAAATGAAACTAAAAAGTTTGAAACTTAATACAAGACTGTCAAGAGAAAATTTGAATTAACAGAAAAGAAAACAAAAATCCTAAACTAGTCATCTTAGGCATCCTCCTCATCAAAAATTTCATCTTCATCTTCTTCCTCATCCTCCTCATCTTCTTCTTCCTCCACCACTTCTTCAGTTGGCTGTGGAAAATGAGTCTTGTAGATTGGCAAGTCTTTAAAGACTGATGAGTGTAGACATTGAGCATTCTCGGCCAAATCTAGTGTGTGATAAAGTTCATCTTTGGTCATTCCCATCTTCTGACCAAGATTCATCAACACACATTCCAATAGCATAGTTCCTGCCTTCAAACTGCTATGGAGCTCAGTTTGTCGTTCAGCCAATTGATTTTTCCTTTCAACCAAAAGATGTAGGATGTCCTTCATCTTCATTGGTTTCTCCTTTCTGAACTGGGTGGGGATAGGTGCAGCTGAAGTGCAGGAGGTGGTGGCATAGATGTCCTTTACCATTGAGACAGAGATAGGGGGAGCAGATCTGATTTTCTCTTGGTATTCTCCAACTTCAACCCCTGCATCCTCACAAAGTAAAGTGATTAATGAGGGAAAGGATAGTGAATCTCTTTTTGTTTTCAAAATATTTAAGATACATTCACTAATTACTTCCCCCACATCAATGTACATATCATTAACGATAGCAAACAATAATTCTTCACTAATAACTTCCCCCACATCAATGTACATATCATTAACGATAGCAAACAATAATTCAGCCCTCTTTACTGCCAGGGTTGAACTATGCTTGACTGGCATGAAAGAGTTCAACAGAAAAGTACTCCAGACTTTAGCAAATGGTAGCAGGTTCTTGGTGGTGATACACTTGGGTTTTTAGGCGAGGTTCAGCTGCCAAGTTGTGCCTGGCCTTCCAATTCTGTGCAGGATTTCAATATAATCCTTGTCTGGACTATTCTTAAAGTCAGTGAAGTCCATCTGCCCAGGTTGCCTTTCAGTGTAAATTTCCAACACTCGATTGATGTTGGCAACAGTGAAATCCACCCTCATACCCTTGACCATTGTGTGAAATTTGGGAATTTGGTCTCCCTTGAACCGCATTGCATTTGCATAAAACTCCTGTGTAATTTCTCTCCAACCATTATCAGCCAAGGAGCAGAAGTTGTCCCATCCCCTTTTCTGAATTTCTTTTGAGTACTCAGGGTAGTTGCCTTCAGCAATTTCAAAGGCTCTATCCGGGACAATCTTCCTCCTCAAAATATTTGCCTTGAAATAGTTTTCGTGAGCAATACTCCTGAACCTTGGATCATGATCAGTAGGGGTAGAGGTAGAAGGAGCATTTCTTCTGGTCGGCTGAGGTGGTGAAGAGGTTGCATGTGCGGTTACTCTTGGCTGAGAAGGGTCAGCGATTTCAATGGGTGAGGAAGGTGAGACACCATCAGTTCTTGCTCTTTTTGTGGTTGGAGAATTCCTGGTTGTTCCAGCTTGAATATTCCTGATAGATCTCCTTCTTGGAGTGTTGCTGGTAGATCCAGCTTTGGTCTTCTTAGAAGGTCCAACTGGTGTATTCAAAGAAGTTCTGATCATTTTGAAGTGGCTGCAAAAAAAACAAGCAAGTAATTTGACAGTTTAAAATTCATGACACAGAATTGTGACAGTATACATCTCTTTACTAGACAAATTCAATCAATCCATGTGCAGAATTCCAATTTGCAGTATGGATCTTTTTACAATCAGTTGTTGTCATGAGGATGTAATCATATAAACACACAAGCAATATTGCAAATTACTAAGCAATCACAGTCAAAATTGGTTAAACCTTTAAATTTGTAGTTTAGAGTGCACACTCTCAAAGCACATCAGGTTAACGCAGAGATGCTATTATAGGTCATCAACATATTTTTTTACATGCTCTCTTATGTAAGCACAAAAGTTATTTATCAGAGCAAAATTGTCACTTTTCAGATATACCAGCACTTAGGTACAAAATTAATCAAACCATATTCAGGGGATTTTAGACTGGCCTTCCTAATTTGTTCCCTCAGAGTTCACAATTTCACCAAGAATGCAGAAAAAGAATCACAATTTTCAACCAAATTTCAACTACTAATGCACTTTCATCCTGCCCACTAGAAGTGCAATACATGCTCGAATGGTTCCTAACAGAAATTATCTTCTGACAGTAAAATTCCATCCAGAATATTGCCTATTGTTTCTTTGAATCACATACAATTAGAACAATGCACTCATTCATTATCATCAAAGACTAAATATCAGCTTAATGCAGGACTTATCAGTATGGTATCTATACAATCATGCAGTGCAATATACAGCAGTAACTCGTTCCATACAACTCAGTTCAGACATCAACATTCAAATATTGCATGCAAAGAGTACTTTCGTTGATGGCAACTGGAATATTTCTATTTCTTTCAAAGTCATGTTCAGGTTTTTCACATAATGCAGATGTGAATATGTTAACAGAGGAGATTGAATGACTTTCAAAACCTATTCACAGTATTTAAAGTTCCTTAAATCGAATACGCTCAAGATATTTCCCCACTTGCCATTTTTGACATTTTTCCAGAGTTGCAACAAAGAAAGACCCTAAATACAATTTCGTAGAATGCAGAGAACGTACCTTGAGCTTCAGAAATGTGAATGACAGTGAAAAAAAGGGAGCAATTGCTTGCTGGTTGCTTCACGAAAGATTGAAAGTCAGAGGAATTTCAGAGGGAAATGGGGATTTAGGTTTAAATGGATGTGAGCGTGGTTCCTTTATATTGAGTCTAGGGTCACGCGTGTGCACGTGACCACTTTTTAAGTGAAAAGTGAATGTTCCCTTATTAATAAAATTCTGCGTTATCACTCTTGTCGAACAGAGTGAGTGTTCCAGAGACCTTGGAAATTTTGAATGCAATGCGCGTTATCGCTATTGCTGGGCAAAGTGATAACGCGCAAGCTTATTGCTTGAGCGTGGTTACTTTTATCAGTAAAAGGAGTAACGCGCTATGAAATATTCCATACTTACCTGCGCGTGGTCACTCTTGACAAGGAAAGGAAGTCATCCAGAGAGTGTGTTTTTCTCATCTGCCTCTGCGTTATCAGTCTCATCAGCGAGAGTGATTGTTCCAGAGAGCTGTGTTTCCCAGTCAGTTTCTGCGTTATCACTCTCATCAGCGAGAGTGATTATTCCAGAGGGGAAATCTCAGAATTCCATCTCTGCGTGATTGTTTTCCTGCAAAAGAGTGATTCCTTTCATCAATCCAAGTTCTCCAAACTTTAATTGGCTCACTTAACAAATCATAATCATTCCAATACACACTCACCATATAAAATACCTATTTCCCTCATCATGTTCACCCTTAATTACATATGCAACATTCATCCAAGGCTGAATTCTGCAGAATTTCTGCAGAACATGTATTCACTCCCTACTTATGCAGTTTTGACTTTTACATTACACACTCCTATCATGAACTCTCAATTCATTCATCATTTTTGCTCCAAATTACAGATGCAACAAACATCACAGTTGAATTCTGCAGAATTTCTGCTTAACATATTCACAATGCAATTCTAACTTTTCCATAACACATTATAGCATGAAGTCCAATTGGATTTATCAGATTCGCTACAAATGACAGATTTAGCATGCTTCAAAATTTACCTTTTGCATCAAAATTACAGAATATGATGAGTATGATGCAAAACTTTGTATTTTGCAGAAAATTTGCAGAATTTGATAACTATTATTCAGACTATACAAGAACTTTAAGTATTCTAATTAATTCCAATCTGAATTCTTGTTTCAGCCACCAGATTTATTCCAAACATCAGATTCAGCAAGGTAACCAAGATGAAAAGTTCAGACTTTGACTTCTATGAATACTGTTAATTCAAAAATAATGCAGAAAACTTAAATTGGGTTAGAAATATGAGTTGTCTCTCACAAAGCGCTTCTTTAATGTCATTAGCTTGACATTAAATGTTTCTCACTCAAGAGAAACCAGTTTCATGCATGATATGTTCCTTGTAAACTCCTCTCCATGATAGATCTTCAATCTTTGGCCATTGACCTTGAATTCTCTCCCTGTTTTCAGATCTTCTATAAGAATTGCTCCAAAGGGAGAAGTTTTCTTAATTAAAAACGGTCCAGACCATCTAGATTTCAGTTTTCCTGGAAACAATTTTAATCTTGAATTGAATAATAGTACTTGCTGGCCAGGTCTGAAATCTTTTTGCAGAATAAATTTGTCATAGATCCTCTTGGTTCTTTCTTTGTACAACTTTGCATTCTCATAAGCTTGTTGTCTGAATTCTTCCAATTCATGCAACTGTAAAACTCTCTTCTTTCCAGCACTTGACAAATCAAAGTTAAGCCACTTGGTAGTCCAATATGCTCTGTGCTCCAGCTCTAGAGGTAAGTGACAGGCCTTTCCAAATACTAGCTGATATGGAGACATACCAAGTGGAGTTTTAAAAGTAGTTCTATATGCCCACAGTGAGTCATCCAGTTTCTTTGACCAATCCTTCCCTGAACTGTTCACTACTTTCTCTAGAATTTGCTTGATCTCTCTATTTGAAACCTCCACTTGTCCACTTGTTTGTGGATGGTATGGAGTAGCAACCTTATGCTTCACACCATATTTCATTAATACAGCTTCAAGATACTTGTTGCAAAAGTGAGTACCTCCATCACTTATTAGCACTCTAGGCACACCAAATCTTGAAAAAATGTTCTTTCTTATAAAAGAAATCACTACCTTTGCATCATTTGATCTGGTGGGAATTGCTTCTACCCATTTAGACACATAATCCACTGCAACTAGAATGTATTCGTGTGAGAATGATGGGGGAAATGGTCCCATGAAATCAATCCCCCATACATCAAATGGTTCCACTTCTAGGATGTTGGTTAATGGCAGCTCATGTCTTCTTGAAATATTTCCAGTTCTTTGACATTTATCACAGTTTTCCACATACTTCTTGGCATCTTTGAAGAGTGTAGGCCAAAAGAAACCTGCTTGCAAGACTTTTGCAGCAGTCCTTGAACTTGCATGGTGGCCTCCATATTCTGAATTGTGACAATGCCATAGTATCTCAGCTTGCTCAATTTGTGGAATGCATCTTCTAATTAACCCATCTATTCCAATTTTGAACAGATATGGGTCTTCCCACACATAGAATTTGCTGTCATATAAGAACTTCTTCTTTTGCTGCCAAGTAAACCTCTTTGGAATGAATTGAGTGGCTTTAAAATTTGCAATGTTAGCAAACCAAGGCATGTTTTCCACTGCAAACAGCTTTTCATCTGGAAATTCTTCATTTATTTCTAATGATTCAGTGGTTAAACTCTCCAAAGGAAGTCTGGACAAGTGGTCTGCTACACAATTTTCTTTTCCTTTCTTGTCTTTGATTTCTAGCTCAAATTCTTGGAGTAGCAAAATCCATCTTAATAACCTGGGTTTTGTATCCTGTTTTGTCAAAAGGTATTTAAGAGCAGCATGATCAGTGTATACAATCACTTTTGAACCCATTAAATATGGTCTAAACTTATCAAAAGCATGTACAACAGCTAAAAGTTCTTTTTCTGTTGTTGTGTAATTCACTTGTGCAGGATTTAACACTTTGCTTGAATAATAGATAGCATGTAACTTCCTATCTTTTCTCTGTCCTAACACAGCACCC
Source organism: Abrus precatorius (assembly GCF_003935025.1). Taxonomy (NCBI): domain Eukaryota; kingdom Viridiplantae; phylum Streptophyta; class Magnoliopsida; order Fabales; family Fabaceae; genus Abrus; species Abrus precatorius. The sequence goes on from NW_020874395.1 coordinate 21,693,165, forward strand.
ACTGCACTATCACTTGCATCACACATGAGTTCAAAAGGTAATTTCCAATCTGGTTTTGCAAGAATAGGTGCAGAAATCAGTTTCTCTTTTAAAACAGAAAATGCATGCAAACAATTATCATCAAATATGAAATCTGCATCTTTTATAAGTAAATTACTCAAGGGTTTAGCAATCTTAGAAAAATATTTTATGAATCTTCTATAAAAACCAGCATGTCCTAAAAAACTTCTAACTCCCTTAACATTGATAGGTGGAGGCAATTTACTAATGATTTCTATCTTAGCTTGGTCCACCTCCATTCCTTTCTTTGAAATTTTGTGACCAAGGACAATGCCTTCTTGTACCATGAAATGGCACTTCTCCCAATTCAACACAAGGTTAGTATCTTGACATCTCTGCAAAACAGTGGATAGATTAGCTAAACAATCATCAAAAGAATCACCAAAAACAGAGAAATCGTCCATGAACACTTCTATGATGTTTTCTACCAAATCAGAAAAAATAGAAAGCATGCATCTTTGGAAAGTGGCAAGGGCATTACACAGACCAAATGGCATTCTCCTATATGCAAAGACTCCAAATGGACATGTAAATGCAGTTTTCTCTTGATCCAAAGGATCCACAGCTATTTGATTATATCCTGAATACCCATCAAGAAAATAATAAAATGAATGTCTAGCAAGTCTTTCTAGCATTTGATCTGCAAATGGTAGTGGGAAATGGTCTTTTCTGGTTGCATTATTTAATTTCTTATAGTCTATGCACATTCTCCATCCAGTTACAGTCCTAGTAGAGCAAGTTCATTCTTTTCATTAGGTACAACTGTCATACCACCTTTCTTTGGAACAACTTGGACTGGACTTACCCAATTGCTGTCAGAAATAGGGTATATTATTCCTGCATCTAACAGCTTCATGACCTCTTTTTTAACTACCTCTTTCATGGCTGGGTTTAACCTCCTTTGTGGCTGCACAACAGGCTTAAAATTCTCTTCAAATAAAATTTTGTGCTTACAAAATGAGGGATTTATACCTTTTAGATTTGCAATACTCCAGCCAATTGCAGATTTGTGTTCTCTTAAGATTCTTAACAATTTTTCCTCTTGTTCTTGCTTAAGTTCATTGTTGATAATGACTGGATTTTCATGTTTCTCATCCAGAAATGCATACCGCAGGTGTGAAGGAAGTTGTTTCAGTTCTAGCTTCTGCTTTTCTTCTTCTTTAGCGTCTTTTTTCAGCTCTTCTCTCACTAAATTTTCTGCAGGTTTTTGCATCGGCAGAGCTTCCAATTGCTGCTGCATTTCCATGATATCTTCTTCATTCAGAGTTTCAGATTTGTCATTCCCTGCAGATATTATTTCTTCTAACACAGCAGTTTCATCAAATTCTTTCATATGGTGTTGTGTAATAAAAGCATCCAATATATCTACCTTCATACATGTATTATCTTCAACTGGATATTTTAAAGCTTCAAACACATTAAATATTACCTTCTCATCTTGAACTCGAAGCATAAGTTCACCTTTTTGCACATCTATTAAAGCTCTCCCGGTTGCAAGAAATGGCCTCCCTAGGATCAAAGGAAGGTTAGAATCCACTTCCATGTCCAGAATTACAAAATCTGCAGGAAAAATGAATTTGTCAACTTTAACTAATAAATCTTCAACAACTCCATATGGATAAGTGTATGATCTATCAGCTAGCTGTAGTGTAATGTTGGTAGGCTTCACTTCCTCTATGCCAAGTTTCTGTAGAACAGCTAATGGCATCAGATTTATGCTTGCTCCCAAGTCACACAATGCTCTTCCCACAGTGCAGTTTCCTATTTCACAAGGAATACTAAATGATCCAGGATCTTTCAACTTTTGAGGAAGTTTTCTCTTAAGAATGGCACTGCACTCCTCTGTCAAAGGTACTGTTTTGTCATGCTCTAGCTTCCTTTTTCTGGAAAGTAGTTCTTTCATGAACTTTGCATATGAAGGCATTTGCTCCAAAGCTTCTGCAAAAGGAATGTTAATTTGTAATTTCTTAAAGACATTCATAAACCTTTTGAATTGTTCCTCTTGTTTAGGATTTTGGACTCTTTGAGGATAAGGCAGCCTCTTGTATTTTTCTGGGTCTATTGGCTTACAAGCTTCCTCAAAGAGTTGCTTTTTTATTTTCCTTTCAGAATTCATGGGAACTTTTTCTTTTTCTTCTAAATGGTCTTTCTTCAATAGTTTAAAATTTCCTTGTTGCAGATCTTGTTCAATTTTCCTCTCTGCTACATCATTTACTTTCTTTTCTTCAGGTTTAGGACTTGCAACTACAGCTTCACTTCTTGTAGTTAAAGCTTGACATTGCTCCTTAGGATTGATTACTGTATTGCTTGGAAATCTTCCTTCATCCCTGATGGATAGTTGTTCAGCTAATTGTCCAATCTGTGTCTCTAGTTTCTTCATGGAAGCTTCTTGGTTTTTGAAGCTTGTTTGAGTCACCTTCATGAATTGCGGCATAGTTTCTTCCATCTCAGTCAACCTCTCATTCATAGGTCTGGAAAATTTCTGATTTTCTTGAGGTTAAGTGGATGAATTCCTCTGAAAATAAGGCTGTTGTGTTGCTGGACCTGCATTAGAAAAAGGCAAATTTGAGTTAGAATTCTCTGCAGCAGAATATTGATTATTCCAATTAGAATACTGCTGAGTTCTATTATTCGAAATTTGAAATCCAGGGGGATATGATGGCTGTTGTCTCTGAAAATTATTCATATAATTCACTTGCTCTTGTGGTTCACTTGTGGATGCCTCACATGCACCATTTACATGGTTTCCTCCACAAAAATCACAACTTAGCTGACTGGTAGGCATACTCCCTGTTTGCAGATTGTTGATTTGTTGTGTTAAGGCAGCTAATTGTTCTGAAAACAATTGATTTTGTAGCTGATTTTGTGCAAGAAAAGTTTCCACAACCTTAGCTTCATGACCAGAGTTTCTTCCTTGATTCCTTGAGTTTGAATTCTGATACATTGAAGATGCCATCATGTCAATAATCCTTTGAGCTTCTTCCAAGGACTTTGTATTTAATGAACCTCCAGCAGCAGCAGCATCAACCATTGTTCTTGTTACTGCATTCATCTCACTATAAAAAGTTTCCAATTGCATCCAATCTGGAATACAATGATGTGGACACCTTCTTAGCAATTCTTTGTATCTTTCCCAAGCTTCATACAATGATTCTCCATCTTGCTGAACAAAGGATGTAATTTCTCCTTTCAGCTTAGCAGCTTTGGATGGAGGGAAGTACTTGGTTAGAAACCTATTCACAAGTTCTGTCCAAGTTGTAATGCTTCCTTGTGGTTGAGCTTGTAACCAGCATTTTGCTCTATCTCTCAAGGAAAAAGGAAATAGTCTCAGTCTGATGGCTTCTTCACTAACCCCATTTATTCTTATGGTGTCACATAGCTGTAGAAAATTTGAAATATGTAGGTTAGGATCATCAAAATTTCCACCAAAAAACTGATCTTGTTGGACTAAGTGTAATAAGGCAGGTTTAATCTCAAAATGGTTAGCTTGAATAGTTGGCCTGATTATAGAAGAGTTAAAACCTTGCATGTTAGGAATTGCATAGTCCCCTAATGTTCTAATTCTATTTTGTTCTGCCATCTCTATTTCTGAATTTAGTTGTCTCAAAGATGTAGGTGTTCTTTTCACTCTAGGATTGTTCTGAAATTCTGGAGAATGGACAGCTTCTAATTCACTATCACTCCCTATGACTTTTTCTGCTCTAGACTCTTTTCTCAATCTCCTTAAGGTTATGTCTATGTCAGGATCAAAGACTAGAGTTGATTAGTTTTTGTTTTTGCCACGCATATACAAATCAAAATGAAGCAAAAGTAAACTACAAGTTAGTATTCAGAACTGCACCACGAAAATTATGCAGCAAATATCAGTAAAAGTAATTGAAACACAAGTTTAAAAGCTGCAGAATTATGCAGAATGGACAAAATGTCTAACTACAGACTAATACTACAGAAATTCAGAGAAACAAAATACTCAATCTAGCTATTCTTATGTTACTAATGATATTGAAACTCAAATTCCCCGGCAACAGCGCTAAAAACTTGTTGTTTGCAATCTAAACACAAGCAAGTGCACTAGGATTGCAGCAAGTAATGAGTAAATTTAAGATCCGAGTATCGTCTCCACAGGGAATTAGGAACTCAATTATCACTTCACAGAAAAATAACCATTTGAGCCATACGAATTTGGGAAGAGAGTTGTATCATATAAAAGCAATAATCAGAGCAATCAAAAGTAAAGAACTTGCAGAAAAACAGAGTATAAGATTTGTGATGAAATGAAATAGCAATGAAGGATAGTTAAGAATTTACTTCACAAGAATATCAATATCAATCCAATTAAATCCTCTGAACATTCAAGCAATTGAATAATTGACAATCAGTTTCACATATACCTAGCCAAAGGTTAATTCCTTAACTCATTGACCGTAACAATCCACTAAACCTCCCTAATCCCTTAGGTGAGATTCAATTTCAGGTTGCATTAAGAATTAGAACTATAAGATTGCAGAATTAGGTCTCCTTATCCCTAAGAAATCCCTAAACTCTGGTTGCCAATTCAGATCGGAGCAAACAATCCAATTCCCATTGGTAAAGATTCCTCTTGATTAATCAAATGAATTTCCATTCAAAGATTGCATGAAAAGCAGAATTAACAACTCAATTAATCCAAGAACTTAAAGTTCAGAAGATAGAGTCGAATCAATACATCAATTCGAGTTCCATAAACCCCTAACTATGAGAAATTAAGCACACATTGCAACAAAAACAGAGAAAGAAGAAGAAGAAGATGAAGAAGAATGCAGAGCAGCCATGGCCACGAGCTCCAATCTGATCCCTCTTCTTGGAGCTTCAAGCTTCGACCCCAATCTTCTCTCCACTCTCTCTCAACGAGAATCTAACTAACAAAACAGAAAATGAGCAAAAGACCCTTAGTTTCGCGCTTCAATCATGTATTTATAGAAACCCCAGTTCTGCGCGTTGTCACTTTTCTTCACAAGAGTAACCACGCAAAAGCTTTATGTAGTGCGCGTGTTCACTTTCAAGAGCAAGAGTAACCACGCGCAACTTGCAGAGTTGAAGGCTTCTCTGGAGCATTCACTTTAATTCATAAGAGTGGCAACGCAGGAGGTCGAGGGTTGCGCGTGATCACTTTTGTGAGTAATAGTAACCACGCGCAAGCTGTCCTGATACAAGTGCCTTTGGAACGCTCACTTTCGTTGGCGAAAGTGACAACGCGCAGCTCATCAGGAATGAAGTCTCTCTGGAACGTTCACTTTCGTTGGCAAAAGTGATAACGCACACTGGCAACGCTCACTCTTGTAAATAAAAGTGATTACGCACAGGCTCCTCTTCTCATTTAGGCTGTGGAATGATCACTTTCACTAACAATAGTGATCACGCCCAGCCTGCATCCCATAATTCTTGTATTTTGGAGTCCAACATTGCCATTCTTCCTCTTCCTTTCCATTGATAATCCATTTCCATGACTTTTGCTCAGATTATTCCTTCAAAAACAAGATAAATTCCTTAAGAACTAAGCATAAATTCTACAAATGCGTAAATAACTACAAATTGAAATAAAACTTTCAATCATTCTCTTTTTCTGAGTTTTTCTGCTTTCTTCATATATTTTCCTTATTAAATGAGCTAGAATTATGCTAAAATATCAGTAAAAATATGGATTCATCAAAAACGCAGCACAAAGCTAACAAATTCTGCAGCAAAAACAGAGCAATATGCAGAAAAGTTAAAAACAAAACACTAAAACAGAGTGATTAACAAGTTCAATGCAAAATGAACACCAAAGTCCTCGGCAACGGCGCAAATGTGGTGATAATTATTGTTGTTTGCATAAAGAGTTGTCGCCAATCTCATCAAAATATGCAGAATTCTTATGTTGTCTAGGATGCAAGCCTAGTTTGTCTCCAATGACTTTGGTTGGTAACATACATTGAACATGTTGTAAACATTTACTGTGAAAGCAATTAAAAAGGGGGTTTTGTGTGATTCCAATTTTAATGTAAAAGCAAGTGATGAAATTAATGAGTTCAATCAGTGAAATGTAGCAATCCTTAGTTCATTCATGTGATTCTATCCCTATTCCTCTCAAGATTCAATACTTTTTCTCTTCCTCTGAATTAGATTAACTCAACAAGTGAGAATTAACCTTAAAACCCCATATAAATTTAAGCAAATTTAATGGACTCCAACTCTTTTCCCCAAGATTATGCAACCTTAGAAATTAACTTAGGATTAAGCAAACCAAGTGAAGAATTTCACTAAAACGAATTAGGGTTAATTAAGCAATGTCCCCCATCATTCAACCATTAAATCAATTCAAAGAGTTAGGAAATATAAATTCATGAAGGAAAGGAAATTATATTGACATTCATACCCAAGAATTCAAGAATCTATGAACTCACTAAGGATTACAAGAAAGTTTAGCCTTCCATGAGGATGGGTCTTAAAAATTTAAGATGAAAACAAAGGGAAATCAATGACATCAATGTGAAAATTAAAGAAAAGTGAAGAGTAATTGTGAATCAAACCCTAGGATTGGTCCTTGGCTGTCACCCAAGGATGACCTAAGCCCTGCAAGTGTTCCCCAAAATGGCAAAAGAATCTAAAAGTGTGTAAAAACTATTAACCTAATTCCCATTTATCTATATATACTAAGTCTGACGCCACTTCATAGTGATCAGTCTTGTAAACAAGAGTAAACACGCGCTGAGTGTTCTAGTTTAGTCTTCACTGGAGTGATCACTTTCATTTCTGAAAGTTGTTACGCACAAGGTCCTTCATCTTGGGACTTTCTGGAGTGATCACTATCACTCATGAGAGTGATTAGCGCAGGCACTGTGGTTCTCTTTAGTTCTAGAGTGATCACTGTTGCTTCTGAAAGTGGTTACTCTGGCCTATCCTTTGGAATCAGCTCCCTAGAGTGATCACTATGGAACTTGAGAGTGATTACTCTCAGTTCATATTTTTCCAAAGGGTTAAAAATCCTTGGAATTTGTCTACAATCTCTTGCACAATTATTCAAATGCTCAGAATTGTGAAATATATTCACAAAAATTAGTGTAAATAAGGTGAAAATTAAGAAAGCTATAATATTTGACCTAAATGAGATTTTTATACTATTTACAATCTCTAAGTCTATTTTTCCTATTAAAACTCTATAAAAAGCTAGACAAAATATCTATAAATTGTGGGTTCATCAAAGCCCTACTAGAATAATTGTCTTTTGGTCGAGATTTTCATTCTGTTACAAGAGATGAAACAACATTTACCTTTTCTACTTCTATTCTCCCGTGTTACCTCACTAACTCCTCCTTTCCTCCCCCTTCCCCTCCTAAACATAACTTCCAAACATAGAAGTCCCAAACTTATTTTCATATAAATCTCGTCAGATTGGTGCATCTTTTATATATGTATTATTCCTTTTAAATTGTGTTGTGTATACTTGAAGAGTATGGATTTTCATACATTCGAATATGAATATGAAAGTTGTATGATTGTTGATTTAAGAGCTAAGCAATTGTAATGTAGAGTGGTTGCTATATTTGATATCATTAAGTGTATTAGATATGTAATAACCTATGAATTGTAGTCCAGGACTTGTATTGCCTCTGTTGGAAGTTCTGGGTGCAGGATGTCTCACTCAGCGAGGTAATTCTTGCTTAAGCGAGATTGAGTCGTGCTAATTTGGGCATTCTGGATTAGCCTCGCTCAAGCAAGATTAGATAAGATTGCCCCAACTATCCCCTTGCCCAGGCGAGAAGAGATCTTGCTCATAAGATAAGCGACCTTGCTCAGGCAAGAAAGCTAGCTCAGACGAGAAGTTACAAGAAAAATGAGTAGTTCTTTGGACCCAATCTCACTCAGGCGAGATGGCTCTTGCTTAAGCAAGAATAGTAGAAATTTGAAAGGTTTCACTATCTAGTTTTCTCACCTAGGCGAGGATGAGCTCGCGCAAGCTAGAGTAGGGCTTGCTTAAGCAAGAGCTGGCTTGCTCAAGCGAGAGCGCACGACCTGGAAGAGTATTTAAGGAATCCCAGTGCAGAAAAATGTCATTTTTCACCAGACAACCTTCCTCTCTCATTTTCTCTCTATTTCTCACCTTTTTCCCTCACAGAAAACCTTCCTCTCTCATTTTCTCTCAGTTCTCTCACCTTCTTCCCTCACAGAAAACCTTCTCAAGGCTGAACTTCTTCTTGATCCAAGTAGGAACCTTGGTTTGGTGCGAATCTAGTGAGAAGATCTGAGCCCTCGAGTGTTATTTCTTTCTTTAGAACGTGCGTGGAGGCCAATCCAAGGAAATCCGTTCTAGGGAAAGGGAGCTTACTTGAACTAACTTTATCCACTTACTAGAGGCTGAGATACCTACATGTATAATTTCATCTTAGCTGAGAATAAGTTAGTGCATGAACAAACCCTAGGGAAGAATCTCGAGTGAGCATGGCTGGGTGGATTGACTGTTGTTAGTGGATGTATTGAGTTGATGCATGTGATGAGGCTTATATTGTTTTGTGACTGGTATGAAATCGTTCATATTTGAGATAGTTGTTGAAATGCTATAGTATAAAGTGCTGAAAGTAGCTAATAAATGTTGTGAAATAATATGTTAAAATGCTTACTATATGACTGTGTGCATTTGTGTGAAATGTCGCCCTAATAGGGTCAGGTCACATATTTAAAGGGCGTAGGCATGTAACTATTAGCAAACATGTTGAGCTGAGGGTGTAGGCATGTAACGATTGGGAAATATGCTGATGAACGAAAAGATTTGTCACGAATCTTCATCAAAATATAAGCAGAAATTAATGTAATACTAGGGTGCTAACTTAGGTCATCTCCCATGAAACATTGGACGAGTAATCAAATATCAAACATATGGTGTGTAGTGTATTCAGAAAGCAAGTAAACAAGCGGGGTTTTGTGATTTCAAGATCAATGTAAAAAGCAAGAAACAAAATTATAAAGTTCAATTAATAAAAAGTGGTAACCCCTAGTTCATTCATGTAGACTCTATCCCTATTCCTCTCAAGATTTAATAATCTTCCTCTCCTCTCCGAATTAGGTTAATTTAACAAGTGAAAATCAACCTTATGTTTCCATGCAAATTAAGCAATTCAATGGACTCCAATCTCTCATCCCAAGATTACGCAACCTTAGAAATAAACCCAGAATTAAGCAATTCAAGTTTAGAATTTCATTAAAATGAATTAGGGTTAATTAAGCAATGTCCCCCTCATTCAATCATTAAGTTAATTCAAAAGATTGGGAAGAAGAAATTCATGAAAGAAAAGGAATTATATTAACATTCAAAACCCAAGAATTCAAGAGTCTAAATGAACTCTAAGGATTACAAGAAAGTTTAGCCCTCCATGAGAATGGGTCTCACAATTACAAAATGAAAGTAAAGAGAAATCAATAACATCAAGATGAAAAATTAAAGAAAAGTGAAGAAGAAATGGAATTCAAACCCTAGGTTGGACCCTTGGCTGTCATCCAAGGCCACCCTAGGCTCTGCAAGTGTTCCTTAAAATGGCAAAAGAAGCTAAAAGTGTGTGAAAGCTCCGTACCCTAATTTCTCAAATCCTATTTATAGTGCAGAAATTTTCACCTAAAGATGGTTTCATAGTGATAACGCGCAGTGCTCTATAGTAGTTACTATCGCTCCATAGTGGTTATGCGTAAGTCCTGTGATTTGGGCCTCTATGGAGTTATCACTTTGGCATCATAGTGATAACGCGCAGCGTTCCATAGTAGTTACTCTCGCCTCATAGTAGCCACACGCAAGTCATGTGCTTTTGGCTATCTAGAGTTGTCACTTTGGTATCAGAGTGATAACTTTGGGTGCTCCAGAGTGTCTACTATGGTTCCAAAGTAAGCATGCGCAGCACTTCTTCAAAATGCGTCTCTATAGTTGTTACTATGGGTTCATAGTGATCACTTTCGTCTGCCCTTCTGGATTTAGCTTGCTGTAGTGTTCACTATGGGATCCAAAGTGATTACTTTCATCTCAAACTTTCTCAAATGCTAAAAATCCATGGAAAAAGTCTAGAAATTCATGCACAATTATTCAAATGATCAAAATTGCAAACTATATCTATGTAAATCAATGTAAATTAGCCAAAAATTAAGAAACTTGTGATATTTAACCAAAATGATGTTTTTATGTTATTTACACTTCCTAAGTATACTTTTTCTATTAAGAAACATCAAAATGACAAGTAAAAATCCAATAAAATGTGGATTTATCACATGTCGAGTTAAGTTGTACTTTATTTGGATCCAGGTACTAGGATGAGTTGCTCCTAGACCAAAAGATTGTAGGTTTGTACTGGATTATTAAGGCTGTGACATCAGTTATTGGGACTGGGCTGTTGTTGTTTGCATTAGATGAGTTGATAATGGATTATATTGCTGCATTATGTGTTGGAAATTATTGAAATGATAAGTTGTATAAATATATATGTTTGTACTCTGCTATTTATGTTGTGGTTGTTATTTCGTAAGCTCACCCTTACATATTGTCTATGTTGGGGTGTATGTGTGTTGCAATGATCGTACGGTGGTATGTCAGCAGAAGTAATAGGTGCTATAGATACTTCTCAGGCTGGAAGGTCTGATTGAGAAAAGTCAAAGTTGACATGCTTTTGAAAAAATTGTAGCTTTAATTATTTTGTTAGTCTAGATCTTAGTGATAGGTCTAGACTATTTAACTACAGTTTTCAAGAAATGTAATTGTTGTTTATAAATTTATATTTTGAGCTCCATGAAGAGTAATTGTTGTAAATGTGTACATTTATATAATTTTTTGAATATATGAAAATGCACTTGGGGCTTTATTATCTTATTGTTGAGAAGTTCAAATTTAATTTCTGAAAAGTATACCTCCTATATTATATATTTTATCTCATAAATAAATCATGCTGGGAGCTGTGTTGCATGATGTCATTAATCCTTTATAAAAAGGGTCGTGACAATTCTACTATAAGATTTCTTTATTTTTTGTTTTCTTACTATTTCATTTAACTTTTACTACTTTTAAGTCAAATATCCTCAATAATGCATCCCTCAACATTGAAGAAATATTAATATTATATGTTTGTAAGTATAGTCTCTATAGGAACAATACTAAGAGTGTATAAAACACTATCTTTTACTTTAATTGATGGGTATACTTACCTAGTAGTTGAATTTGTTAAAAACTATTAAGATCGCAACAAAATTTTTATGCCAGCATTAAAAATTATATGTTTACAACATCTATGAAATTAGAAGTTGGGCGATTAAGCATTTAATAATAAAAAAAACAAAAATATATTTGCTTAATTTTATCTTTTTTTTTGTCTATTTTTAGTGTATGTTAACTTATTCTTGATCTTTTACTACGTAGTTCGATCCTAAAATTGAAAAAAACAGGGTGAGTGAGGAAGAAAACTAGAGAAGATAGAATGACAGTCCCATGTGACCATCATACTTTTCTAAAAATCTCCATTGAAATGTTATGGAAGTTGAAGTAAAAGTGTTTGGGATCATATGAAGTCAAGCACCTTATCAACCTATTTAGCTCAAAGAATGGTGCTCGGACTCATGATATTAAACAAGTGCTTGTAAGAGGCAACTTGAATTTTTATTTTTTCTTTTTATTATTTTAACTACATTTTTGGGTTAGGAGTTCATCTTTAGGATACTTTTGTTTTATGTATTTGTTTTATTTTAATGTTGATGTACTCTCAAATCAGATTAGCTTATAATTATTTTTATGCTTTATGCTTGGTTTATTTTAATCTCTATAATATTCTTTTAATTATTTTTATTGTTTAATTTTGTTTTGTCATTACAAAAGGGAGTACATATGAACTCTGACTCATCTCAAAAGAGATTACTTATGAACTTTGACTTATCACAAAAGGAAGTATTCTCTTCAAAAACATTATTTTCTTTTTATTGTGTCATGGATAGAGTAATAAATTAGTTTGAGAAGTTTTAAATATTCTCTTGTACATTTGTGATAAAAAGCATGCTCAAATATTTTGTTTAGGATATGATTGTTCTTTGAGTGCAAAAATTTTGAATATTTAGAAACCTCTATTTTATTTTTTGTAGTAGAAATAATTAACCTTAATTAATATAGAAATTAATTTATGTTAAAGATAACTAAGAATATGCAACATTTTTTGCTTACTTTATTTATGCTAAATTAGCCACAAAAATAGTGAGGAATTGAATCTAAAAAAATAGATATGTGATTATTATAATTTATTTATTTTTTCTTTGTTATGAGTGACTTGTCTGGACAGACTCTAGAATTTACTCTCTAACCTTATTAAGGCAAAATAGAACCAATGAAATTAAAAAATTGATTAAGACAATTAGGTTTTGTTTTGAAAACTTCAAATTTTATTTATCATTATTTGACTCCTTTAAGCTTATAATATCATAAATATTCTTGAATTGGTTGCTTGAAGATATATCTGAGTTAATTAATTGACAGATGATTGTACCATTAATAACTTAATGAAATAAATAGGTAATTTAATAATAAGAGTTAAGAGAATAAATCCATTATTTATACTTCTTATCAATTAATTGAATTTAACAATTCTAACGAATTTTATATTTTTATTTAATTGTTATTATCTATGATTATTACGATAATACTTAAATAAGAATACAGTCATAATTACATGATCATTGAATAATAATAATAATAATAATAATAATAATAAAAGATTGATAATTACAGTAACATAATAGTTTAAAATTAAATTGAATTATATTATATTTAGACAGTCACAAGAAGAACATTAGTATAACTCTATTACGTGATTTTTTCATTTTTTGTTCTCTTATCATGTGATTTTATTTTTTATTACTTTCAAACTAAATATACTCAACAATTGCATCCCTTAATATTAAGGAACAATTGTAATATGTACATGTAAGTATAGTATTATAGAAATAATATTGGAAGAGTTTAAAATGTTTCATTTTACTATAATTGATGAATATACTTACATGTAGATGAAATTTTTTTAAGAATATTAAAATTCACAACAAAAATTTATTTGTAATGCGTGTTTATTAGCTTGAACAATTTTACATTTTACATTTATATATCAGGAACAGCCTTTGTGGGGTTGTCACGAATTGACGGATTCAAATTCAATTCAATGCACAGTGTCACACCAAACACTTGGGCATCATCTCTCACAACCTATGTATTATGAACTTTAATTAAAAAGGTCTTTCGGGTGCTATGTTCTGTCAGATTGGAAAGCACACGTGTTGATGATTGTCGGTTCAAGACCAATGCACGTTCCCTTGTTTATGTATCTTTATGTATGGGTTTTGAACTTTTCTTATAGTCAACTATGAAATTTTCCAAATTAACGAAGTATAATAACGAAATCGTCATGCCCCGTGCTTAAATAAGGGTGAACAAAACAAAATAAAAAATAAATAAGTAAATTAACTGTAGGGGACAAGTAGAAACGAATTTTAGTTCATTTTAACCATAAGTAGAATTACACCCCGGTATATATAAGATGAGATTCGGGTTGCAAAAATTTATTTCGTTGATATCCACGTTTGACCCGCATCAATAAATAAACCACTAAACTCTAGTTTTGATCATTCAAACAGCAAAAAATTGTCACATTATTCTTTTCCTTTTATATCTATAAAATATTTTAGTCTTTAAATTAAAACAATATTGATTAATAATAACAAAATATTTATAACATTAGTGATTTAATAAAAATAACTTCGTTTCATCCTTTTAAAAGAATAAATGTTGCTAAACAACTATTATTATAATTTTTTTAATAAAAACCCTTAATATTTTTCAAATATTAAGATTATTAAAAATTATAATTGTTTGATGATAAAAAAATTCAAAATTATGTGTTATTCTCACGAAAAAGATAATCTAACGGATGATTCAATACTATTTTTTCTTAAATTTTTATGAAATTTTTTTGTTACGCACTTTGAATAAAAAATCATTTTCTTTGTTAAGAACTCTAATTTCTTTTCAGCTATTAGAGATGAAAATATGCTAATAGTGTTAGATTTTTCTCTTTTATAAAGTTAATATTGTTTCTTTCTCCCTTTATCAGTGATAATATGGTTTTAAGAAAATTATTTATGTTGTTTTAAGAAAAGAAAGTGGTAGTGATAGTGAAATTGTTCTCTTATGTCAGTTATAATTTTTTGTTTTGCAAAAAGAAAAATGATTGTGTGAATAGAAGTGGCCTTTTTGCATATTTTACCTTCCTCTCTTGTGTGGCTATATTGCTAACTTATGTGACCATTCTATCAAGTAATTTTGTGAAAGAAAATGGGCATAGAAATGAGTACAAGTGGAGTAAAGTAGCAATTTGGCCTGATTGTGATGAAGACATATGAATATTTTCAATTTTGTGAACATTAGTAAGAAAATAAAGTATGAAAAATTAGAAGATACTTTCTGGTTGAATATAGGCAAGATTTAAAATAATTGAAATATGATATTAATGTGTTGGATATGGTCATTGTTGCTAAGAGGAATAGAGGGCATGTGCATTATGAGCATGAAACTGTTGAATGACACGTGGTCGCACACGGGTCAAAATAAACCCAATTACTATAGTACGAGGTAAGCAACTAGGGTCGTTTCTCAAAGAATCACAAGAAAAAATTAATCTATTTAGAGAGTATATAAAACGAGGGGGTTGTTTATAAAAGAAACCAAAAATGCACTTAATTATAATTAGAATGAAGAGTGAAAAAAAAATTGAAATTCCAATCCAAGAATTAAGAAGAAAAATGACTACTCTATCACCGGATTTTTAAGAGAGTACATCAACAAACAATTCGGTAATTAACAATGAATCCGAATGAAACCTCAATTCAAACTCAGCATTCACATGAAAACCTTCATGCATTCGATTAGCACATAATTAATTAAAATTCAGAAAACTCTAGAACTTAATAGAATTGTGTCAATTTAATTTACCAATGCCGTTAATCGTAGTTTTCAAACCTGAAAATCCAATTCATGTTCCTTAAAACTCAATTACATACATCAATCGAATAATACGTAATCAACTAGATGCATAATCATCAATCCAAACGAATAAGTTCAATTCAAAAATATAATTAGCAAAAGGAGAAAATAAGGAAGAGATGAAACTGAAATTATTATTGAATTTATGCCAATGTGAGATCAATCCTCAAGAGTGTCACGTCCCATTTAATCCTTGAATTAGATGGAAATCTAAGCCTCCATGGATGGAGGGAAACAATTCGTAAAAGGGAGAGAGAGCGAGAGAGAGAGAAGAGAAGAGAAGAACAAAAAAAATTAAATTCAAAAATTTAAAATTTAAAATTCTGTTCGTCACTTTGTTACATTTTTTCAGCTATGAAAACGGCCTCTTTTTGGTTCGTGGCCTGAAGTAGGAATGGTAATGGGTAGGGTATTATAGTACCCATCTCCATACTCGCGTTTTAAAAAAATACTCGTACCCAACCCCTATGAACATTAATCCCCGTACCCGTACCCTCTGGGTACCCGCATACCCATCTTGTACCCATTACCCGCGCGTTGTTTGAGAAAAAAATATTTATAAAGAAAAATATGTTTATATAACTTCACATAAGTAGCATAATAATACAAAAATTCAATATGTAGTTGCCGAACAAGGTACAAACATAGATAAAAAAACAAATATTCAAAGATCATAAATGCTAAATATATCTTAATATAATAATTTTCTAAACTAAAATTTTTAGAAACAATAAGCAAAACTAAACACACAAGTTATTTGTCAGTGATAACCCTATCTTGTGTGAGATTTGATCAATTGATAATGTCAGAGCGACAACGAAATAGATCTGCACAATGGTTGTCCCTTCATGTGGGATCACTTGGTGACCTCTCGTGACGACATTGACAACTAACTCTAATGAATAGTGTTTCATAGTTATTAGGTTTTAATGAGACAGATATTGAGAATGAGAATAAAGTTTGAGTAAAGAAGTTCAATACTAATAACAGAAAGTGGATACATAAAATATTTTTTTTAACTTTTGAATTTAAAATTGTAAGAAAAATAATATATTTAATTAAAATAATATAATATAATAATATATGTATATATATATATATATATATATATATATATATATTAATACTAGTATTTTTAACTCATATACTATACAAAAGTATTTTATCAAAAATATTAATTTTTGAAAAATTATTTTAATGAATTAAATATTTATAATGTATATAAATTTTAAAAGAAAGAATTTGAATAAAAGATTAATAGTCACAATAAAATTTTATAATAAAGAAATATACGTGTATATTACAAAAATTATACTTTTTTACCTAAAAAAAATTAATAAATAAAAATTAACAATAATTTTTTATATTTATATCTTTTCAAAAACTTCTTTGAACGTAAATAAATAGTAAGAATAATATTATTTAGATTCAATAGATTATAGTTGTGCTTGTAATACATATGTTGCATAGAAATTATTATTTTAAATTAAAATATAAAGAGTAAAATTTAAATATTATTAATAAATAATAAATTTACGGTAATAGTAGGTGATTGTAAAATTTATAAAATATTTACAATATATTTATTATTTATCATTCACTTTATGATATAGACATCAATATGATTTTATTAACAAAAATATTTGTATGAAAAATATTTTATGTGTCATATATAAATAATATTTTAAAAAAGTCAATCTCATATTAACTATATAATAATTAAATTGTATTAGCCTAATTAAATGATATAAAATAGTAAATAAATTTTTCTATAAAAAATATAAACCAAAATAAATTTTTTTGTTTACTTTATTATTAAATATATTTTTATATTAATCTTATATAACTTCACATAAATAATATAATAATACAAAAATTCAATGCACAATTGTAGAATAAAGTTCAAGCATATATATATGCAGGTATGGGGCGGGGTGGGTACTTAGATACCCATACCCGCACCCATCCCCATTAAAATTTGCGGGTTTTTACCCACACCCATACCCGTACCCATATAGCAGGTAAATACCCTACCTATTATAGGTAAATTTTGCGGGCACCCATCGGGTACTTTACCCACTGCCATCCCTAGCCTGAAGGACAATTGTAGCTTTGGATGTCAGCTTCAAAACGCCATTGGAATGGGCTTAATCGGATGTCTGTGGACTGAGATATGGCCCAAATACTGCACCTTGCTCAGGATCCGCGACTATAGCGTTCTGACTTTTTCCAGACCCAGTTTCAGCTTCTTATCATCAGAATTGGTTTCTGACCTCTAATAGGATTTGTGCACCTTTCTCTTAGCTTTCCTACAAATCAAGAATCACAATGAAAGTAGTTCTACAACTACAGATATGGTCCCGAAACCAAAACAGTATCAGAATTTTGTCAAATACTGGAAAAATTAAATAAGCCCAAATAAAATTCAAACATCATAAAATGATCCAATTCAACCAATTAGGCACAAAAGAGGATTAATGAGATAGGAATTAGAGGAAATAATGTTATAAGAATCCAATTGGTCATTGAACCACAAATGTTTGATGAGAATGAAATTAGACTACTAGAAGAAAAAAAAGTAGAAGTTTAAGACATAATGTAACACCTTTTATTTATGTATTGTTCGATAAATTGTTCTAATATTGGGGTATGCTTTAAATTGAATGGAATAGTATTTATTAGAGTTCTGGTGCAAAGGGTCTCGCTCAGGCAAGGCAGGTCCCACTCAATTGAGCAGAGATCTCGCTCAAACAAGGTAAGTCGTTCAGGCGAAGAATGTAACATCCTATATTTTGATTTAAATAAAATGAGGTTTGTTAAAGTATAATTGGAATATATTTGGATAGAATTTATTTAAAAAAAAAATGAACAGTAAAACCGCCTATGAACAGTGTCGATGAACAGTAAACCGCCTATGAACAGTGAAACCGCCTTTGTACAGTGACGATGACGTCATGGCTGACGTCACATCCGCGTACAGTACGCGTACAATCCATGTACAGTACGTGTGCACAGTGTTTTCGGCGTGAACAGTTACCGCGAACAGTGTTTCCGGCATGAACAGTGATGCGGTGAACAGTGTTTCCGGCGGTGAACAGTAACTTCGAAAATTTTCTATAAAAAGGGGGTTGCGAACGAAACTTTCATTTCTTCACTCCTATCCAAGGTTCTCAAAGGTTCTAAGGTCATATCTCGCCATTTTCTCCCATACTAAACCTCCTAAACTTAGATTTTTCTTCAGATCTGTGATTCTACGTTCGATCTAAAGGATTACAAGTAAGTTTTTCCAAGTTTGAAGTTAGATTTACCGTTCGTTTCTCTTCTTCTTCTTCTTCTTATAGATGTTCATGATGTTCTTAGGAAAACCTCCGTTCTAGAGTTAAACCTTCAGTTAAATCCTTGTAAAAGCTCTGTTTTGAGGTAAGAGGGGGGCTCTACTTTATCATTTTGTTACGTTTATTACTTGTATTCTCATAGATCTTGTCATGTATGTGATTATATGTGGAATAATCCTTGTTTTATGAAAAATAATCGGTGAATAGTGAAAATAATTGGCTGTTTATGTGATTTATGATGAATACATGGTGAAAATGTGATATTATGTCCAAATAAGGCATGATAAGGTATATTGAAGATGGTTGATATGATTATATGATTTTGTGATATGAAATATACAAAGAGATGGAAGTTTTATGTTTGAATATATTGTGTTTCATGTAAAAATGATGTGTATTGTTAATATGCCATGGTTTGATGTATATGATGAAAAGTATGTGGAAATATGATGAAAAATATGTGTGAACATGAGAAATGGCATATGTGAACATGTGAATATACTCGAAAGAGTATGAGATGAAAAAAGATATGATGTAAATAGTTACAGAGATACACTGGGGGAGTGGAAGATGGAGACGATATGGGATATCTTGGAGAAATGTATGGTGGTGAGTGACATTCAGGATTGTGCACGGAATATTGTGTTCGAATGCACCACATGGCCACACACTCATTTCTCGACTTGACTCCTGACCATTACCTTTGCTAAGGGGCCGTCTATTGCATGCGTTGTATCCGTATTGCATTGGGCCATCCGGCGACTATTTACATGGATGTGTAAGACCTCGGGATAGAGGCATCGGATAACTGTGGCCACAGGGCGCGGTAAGCACGGATAAAAGTAAAAGAAATTGTGAATCTGTGTAATGTAATGTGCGTTGAGATGAGAATATGCTTTATATAACCTTGTGATATGTAATGCCATGATATTTTCTTTAATCGTGATAAGATGTGTTTTGTGAAGAATGTATATGTTATGTATGAGTGGTAGGGTAGAGACTCACCCTTACACAACATTTTTCAGGAAACCAGGTTGAATAGTACCAGGCTCACAGTGCATGGATGGATGAGAACTGCTATAGGACTTAGTTATTTTGAGTTATGTAATGAATATTTTCAGTTCCATAGCATTCTTTTGAAACAGTTGTAAAACTACTATTCCTCTTTATTGCTGATGAAAACTTTAGAATCTTTGTTTTCCTAAAGTACTTATGAATTAATGAAATTTTACTCTATGAACCTTATATCATTTCAATGTCTTTTCCTTATTAGAAAGTTTTGAAGGAAAATTTACTTTACCATATTAATTTTTATGAAAATTTATCATATATTGAGGAAAGAAATATAAGGTGTTACAAAGAATCACAGGAAAAATGTCAAACTCTCTGGACGTTGTCTCACTCAGGCGAGAACGACCCTTACTCAAGCTAGAATATTAGAAAAGGATTGGACAGTCCACTGTCTGGTGTTCTTACTCAGGCGAGATATGTCTCGCTTAAGCAAAAATCATCTTGCTCAAGCAAGAGCACGGGAGATTTAAGGGGTATTTAAGAGATTTTTTGCGTGAAAATTTCATTTCACTCCAAATCTTACATTCTCTCTCAACTTTCTCTGAACTCTCACTTCCTTCTCTCAAATAAAACCTCCTTAAACTCCAATCATTCCTCAATCTGATATTAGATGTCAAATCTAAACGACTCCAAGTAAGTTTCTCTAGATTTTACTCTATTTTCTCTGTTCATTTCTCTTGATTTTCATTTCTTAAGGGTATCTCGTGATATCCAGGAGAACTTCTATTACTAAGCAAGAACCTTCATCAATCTTTCTCCAAATACTTATCTTGAGGTAAAGAGAGCTTTATTTTATCATTTTATAAAAGTGTATATTTTACCCTCGTGAGAGCTTCACTACATACTTATTATATGAAAATAAATGTTTGAATAATAGTACTTATGAGGAAAAGATAGTGATATGCGTGTTTGATTTTATGGCTTGAGTGATTATGTTGTGATTACATGAAATATATGATGAGTAAATGTTATCTGTTAGTTGAGAATTATGTAACTATGATAAAAGGTTAATGATACAAGTTGGAATGACTAATAACTAAAAATATACCATCATGTTATAAGTGATGTAGACTTAGTTCAGAAGTGCTTTACTAAGCATAGTTTTTTAGCTGGGTAAGAAATGTGTCATATAAAGGAATATGATATGGGTATAACGTGTTAAATGGATCTAGTGTGAATAGTTACAGAGATATACTGGGGTATAGAGTCTGGAGACGATGAAAAATTTAGGAAAAACGTAGGGTAGTGAGCGACATTCACGTATGTGTACACACTCTTTCTGAGAGTGAATGTGTCACATGGCCTCACACACAATTCCTAATTAGACTCCTAACTATACTTTTGCTAAGGGACCCGATATTGTATACGTTGTATCCATGTGCATGGGCTAACTGATGACTATTTACCTAGTTGAGTAAGACCTTAAGAAATGTTGGAAGCATCGTATTTCTGTGGATTGTTGTTATGCTATTTTGTGGTTAGATTTATTAAGTATTCTTCTATTTTATGCTTATAAGCATGTTGTGGTATTAACTTTTAATATGAATGTATGTTTAATGATAAGGTAGATGCTCATCCTTACTAAAATTTTCAAGGAACAAAGATGACGACACCTCGAGAATGAATTAGATTAATAGATACTTCTGTAAAATGTAGATTAAATTATGTATTTAATGAGTATAAAAGGTTATGTTATTTTAAGCTGATCATCGATTGTGATAATATACTCAGCCATATCTATGTCTTGGAAATGAAATTATATATACTATTTCCTTAGACTTTCTTGTAAATAATAGGATTCAACGCACCATATGTATATATATTTATAGAGGTACGGTTAGGACTTTGGCAACATTGACTTACTTGTGTACATACCATGACCATGATCATCTCGGAAGGCTGATCTGAGTAACTTTTGAGTGGGTCACAACTGTTGAGGTCGCGGCTGATTCGAGCAATCTCTATCTTGAATCAGATGAGGATATTGATTCTAAGAATTTAGCGAAGATAGAAGGATGACATGGTGTCGACTAGCACTAGGTTCTTAGTATTTTATATATGAATTATGACTGCTCTAGGACTTAGTTTATTTTAGTTATGCAACTATTATCCTAAGTCCTGTATATTGTGAACAACAATTTGTAAAATTATTGTACTTATTGCATGTAAATGAAAGTTTAGCATCTATATTTCCTTAATTATTTTAACATATTGTGATTATCAAATTATAGTTTATTTTATTCATCATATTATGTTGATAATAAAGTTTTAGAAATGGCCTTAACCGTGGAAATAACACAACCTCTAACAATAATCTAATCAATAATAACCTAGGGTGTACGGTTTCATCTTTACAATTCTTTATCTTCTCTTTTAAATTAATTTTAATTTTAGTTTCTCTATGAGTGCCAATCACTCATACTCATAGCACAGTCATGTTTTCTCTCGAGTAGGGACGTGCTTATCGAGTGTGCCTATAAGGGGAGTAAGGGTATGCTTTTTAGTAAGTACGGATGTGCATTTGCCTCTATTCTATGATTCTTTCACTTTCCTCCCACTTCTTAAAATGATGACATTGCATTGCTCCCTTGGATTAGATTCATGTTGGGTTAGAAATATTCCCAACATTCTTTGACTAAAAAGATGAGTAATTTGCTCCAATTAAGACTCAACCTTTGAAGAGTCTGATTTCATCTTTGATTTAATTTTTGCAAACCTTCTATCCTCCTTCTGAATGTGTTGCTCTAACTTAGATTCAATGTTTAACATCCTCTTATCAAAATAGTACACATACTGCATCATTTGCCCTTCAAAGTTGGATAGCAATCTAAGGGCCTCTTTCCCTTCTAGCCTTGCTCCCTGATTTTGTACACAGGGAGGACAATAAGCATTTGAATTTTGACTTCCAAAGTTGTAACACCTTTATTAATTTCAAATAATCATTTTCGAATAAATTACATTTTTGCAAATTAGAAAGAAGATAATGAAATTTCCTTTCAAATAACTTCAAATACATCGTTTCAATAAAGTATTTCAAAATATGGGATGGGTTACAAATTTGAATCAGAATAAATGCTACAGGACCTATTTAATACATTACAAATCTCAAAATAATTTTTCTAAATCCTAGAGCAGTATCATCCTTCTCATTCACTGAGCTTGATGTTGGTCATCTTAGTCACCTAAAACATAAATGTAAGGATGAGTTCTTTACACTATCACACACCCACAAATATAAAGACTCACCTTGCGTATTCCAAATGTTTCCTAATATAGTTAGAATCATACATTGTGTATACATAAATTAATTCTTTCTAACACGACACATGTCACATTCACCATACTATGGCAAGTCAACCACACACATCGTCATTTCACACTGATTCATACACAAGTACGCTTACTGCACCTTGAATCAATCCACACACACGTGCGCTCACTTCACGTTAGTCACGCTCACTATGGCACTATGATCACTGTTTCTTGACGCCCTCAACCTTAGGGACTTACTCAGTTTCACACCATGGATGGTCTCTGGTTAGTCCCCGCCTCATGGATACAACGTGTGCGGTCATGAGCCCCTTAGCAAAGGTATTGGTCAAAGGCTAAGTCAGGAGAAGAGTGTGTGGCCTATGTTGCACCCACGCTCACTGTTTTGTGTCACCACCACCCTATTTTCTCCAAGGTATTTCTACCGCCCCATCTTCCACACTCCCAGTGTATCGCTGTAACCATTCATAGTTCCAACCATTTCAAACACGTCACAATCATAATCAACATGTCATTCACACATATTCATTCACATTCTCAATTGTTTCATAGTATTCAACCACTTTCATCACACACATTACTAAATATCAATCACACTAAGTTCCACACAAAATTTACATCACAACCCTATTGTAATCAAATATTTCCATCACCACCCTATTACAATCAAATCATTTTCATCAAATCACACATCTTTCTACATTCTATATCAATCACATTGTAATACATGAGAGTACAAATGAATTCTAAACAACAAAAGATAGGGTAGACTCCCCCTTTACCATGAAATGAAAGCCCACAACAAAATCGATGGTAGAAGGGCTCCCCACATAGATTTTCATCCTATGTATATGGAGAGGTCCATGAGAAATTGACGAGAACAAAGACAGGGTGAAAAAATAAATCCTAACTCATAAAACTTACCTCCAAACGCCAAAACACGATCTTTGTTAAAAAATAATCGCAGAATTCAAAACATTTATCTATCCAACCATAAGGTAAATCAGCCGCTACCCCTCCTATACGAAAAAAATTGTGCATCATTCTCATACCTGTCGCAGCTTCGAATAAATCATATATTAATTCTCTTTCTCAGAAAATATAGAAGAAAGGGGTTTGTGCACCAATATCTACTTGGGTCCCAACCACAGTAGATGAGAAGCTATACGACTCAACTCTAACATAATTACTCAGATATAGCTAGCTCTTTTAGGTACTTGAATATTTCCCAACTGTTCTGGTTCGTTTACAGTTATTGCTTCTGTGAACATAGTAGCTAAATAATCCCAACGTGTTACATAAGGGAGATATTGTATAATTGTTCGATTTTCTGCAATTTTTTCCATCCCTCTGTGTAAATAACCCAATATTGGTTCACAATCAATAACATCCTCACCATCCAGAGTAACAATAAGTCAAAGAACACCATGCATTGATGGGTGGTGAGGCCCCATATTTATTGTCATGAGGTCCTTTCTTGTAGCTGGGATATTCATAGATTTTTTTCCTCGATTCATTCTTCTATGAATCGCTTTTTTAGAAAAAAAAATTCATCAAAATTCAAGATCTAATAAATCGAATAATTGAAAATGACTCTTCAAATTAACGAATTTGTGACTCCCTAATATCAAACTAATTTATTAATTTTTTATAACGTATTCTACTTTTTTTTGACAAATAAGACTGTAATCGTTGCCATTTTCCTAGAATTTTACGTAAACCCCTTTGAGACAAAATAGTCTTTTTGGTGCAATTCAAAATGTGAAGTAAGTCTTCGTATCTTATTGGTAAAATGGAATATTTGAAATTCAACTGATCCTAGGTTTTCTTCTTTTTTTTCTTCTGAAATAACAGGTATAAATGAATTTTTTACCATAAAAAAATGAAATGAAAGCTTTCCTCTTCCCCTCGCTTTTGATAAATATTTTTATTGATCAGTAATAGTAATGATACCCATTTTTGTATATAAATCTAAATTTCCTTAGGAATTCCTGATTGAATTCATTCTTTCTTATTAATCAATCCAATCAAAATAGATATAAAAGATACTATATTTATGGATTCACCAAATAACAAATTATATGCTTGAAAAATAAAAGACAATTTTGTTGATTCTTTTTTCGATCTAATGGATACATCATTAGATTAGTATCAATGCCACAATATGTGTTCCAATTTATGTTATGTATATAACAATTTGTCTTCATATACCAGATATATATTATGGTAAATAAAAGACAAATTTTGATTAACGAATTTTCAATCGCGAATACATATGTAGCCTTACTATATTGAAACGACTTCCATTATGGGTATTAAACCAATAGCGATTTATACAAGCTAATTCTTCTAATCTATAATTTGGCCAAAGAAAAATTTGGAAATTCATTAGTTTCTTTTTATCTCTGTCAAGATCTTTTCGTTTTTAGTCAAAAAATTATTACCTTTATTTTCATTGTAAAATATTGTGTTTCTATGCATATTATTTATATTCTTAGGATTTAAACAAATTACAATTCTCAACTCTCTACGACGTCTAGCGGATAAAATATTTTCAGGAACAAGCAAATTATAATTTTTTTCTGTTATTTTTAGGTCTCTTGTCCGTGTAATGTATTTTTCAAAATTTTTCTTATCAACATTACTTTTTTCGGAGTATTTTTGATTCATTTTGTACTTACTCTTACGAATTAATGAGATACCCATGGTTTGATACATGAAAAATTGTTTATTGTTTTTTCTAGACAGGCGAACTGGTTTGATAATAAAAAAAGCGTTTTTCATAAATTTTGTATTTTCATTTTTCTTCAAGCCTGGAAAAGTGAAATCCTTATGCTTTTGAATCATCATAATTTTTAGATCTAGTTCTTCCCTTTGAATAAAGGTTATAGCAATTTCTCAAATTTTTCAATCTAATCAGGAGACAGTATAGTTTGACATTATTTAATATTCTTTTACCTAAGAAATTCTTCCAGTCCAAATGAAAAGTAAAAAAAATTCTTGTTAAGAAATTTAGTTTAGCCTTCATCTTGTTCTTGTCTTTCTTTTTCTTTATACCCTTACCATCCTTTTTACTGTCCAATTCCGCAAAATTTTTTTCAATATCTTTTTTTTTGTTTGAGGGAGATGATTCAAGATTTACTCGACCCGCGCATTCTGTTTTTGCTCGATTTTGAGTCTCTAACTCGAATTCCGGAGATTTCTTTTTGATGAATCCACTTTTTATTATATTTTTACTTGCCTTTTTTGTGCTCTTTGATAGAAAAAATGGACTTAGATAGTGAAAATAATATAGAAATTACATTTTGAGTAAAAATCATAGGTTTATTAATTTTTAGTTAATTTGCATTTAATTACATAGATATAGATTGCAATTTTAATTATCTTGATAATTTTGCAGAATCCCCAAGTTAATTCTAAGAAATCTTGGTCCTTGGATGAAAGTTGCCCCCAAAGTAGCCACTTTTAGGAGCAAAAGTGGCAACTACAGCAAGTCTGGGCATTAAAGATTCCAAAGTAGCCACTTTCAAGACCAAAAGTGGCAACTCCAGAGAGCTCCAGGGATGCTAAATTGGAAGCATGATGCGCGTGGCCACTATTGCCTTTCAAAGTGGCTACGCGCATCCAAAGTTCCCACTTTCAAGACCAAAAGTGGCAACTCCAGAAGCTCCAGGAACGCCAATTTTGAAGCATGATACGCGTGGCCACTATTGCCTTTCAAAGTGGCTACGCGCATCCAAAGTTCCCACTTTCAAGGCCCAAAGTGGACACTTTCAAAGGCAAAAGTGGACACTTTGGTGACATGTCATCCACTATAAATAGATTTTAGGAATTAGTGTACGGGACTTTTGACACTTTACACAATTTTTCTTTGCCAAATTGGGATAATTTCTTACGACATTGGAGTCTTGGGTGACAGCCAAGGGTCCTCTATAGGTTTTAATTTCCAATTTCCTTTTTGATTTTTGGTTGAATTTACATTAATGATGTTTACGTTCTTGCATTTCTTTCTCTCATTTGTGAAGCCCATCCACATGGAGGGCTAATTCCTGGTCAATGCACATGAATCTTGAATTCTTAGGATTAATTGCAATACAAATCTTTCTTTCCTTGAATTTATTAACCCCAATCTCTGAATGAAATGGAATTTGCATGAAGGGAACATTGCTTAATGAACCCTAATTTACCTAACGAAATTCTAATTCAAAATTGATTAATTTTGATTAATCCTTGAGGTTGCTTAATCTTAGGGATAGAGATTGGAGCCTATTAAGATGCTTAATTTTAATTGGAATGTTAAAGTTAGTCTTCACTTGTTAGATTAACTTAATTCAAGGGAAAGAAAGGGGATTATTGAATCATTTGAAAGAATAATGATGGAACTCATTGCTTGACTAGGGATTACTCATTTTAATTGATTGAATTTCATTAATTTACATTTCGTTCTTGATTAAAATCCGGAAATTGACAAACCTCCCCCCAATTTACTTGCTTTAAAATATATGTTTACACTTGTTCGATGTATGTTCCCAACCAAAAATTCCTTGGAGACGACCTAGGATAACACCCTAGTACTGCATTCATTTCTTTGCATATTTGATGAGGATTAACGACAATCTTTTGCATGACGAATAGCTAAAATTCATTTCATCAAATTGGCGCCGTTGCCGGGGAATTATTGGTGCTGAACTTATGTTGAACATGATTGGTGCTCTGTTTTTGTGTTTTGCATGTTAGTACGTTTGTTTCATTTTGAGTTTTTGTATTGTGTTGATAGTCATACGAATTTTATGGTCTGTTTCTGCATTATCATTGCATGATTTTCTGCATCATTCCCTTCATTCTAGTGCCGCAATTTTTCAATTACTCACTTTCAATTTTCTGCACTCATTTTGCTGCATATTTATCTGTTTTTCTACACTTTATGCTGCATAATTCTGCAGAATTCTGCAGAGAAATTTTAAATTGTTCTTGTTATATCATTTACTCAATTTGCTTTCAATTTAGTTAGTTGATATCTAGTGCATGACCCGATCAAACCCTGGAGATTTGTATCCATTAGACCAGGAGATTGATAGGACTTTTTATAGGAACCTTAGGACACATAGGGATCACTCTGAACACTCTGAACCATCATCATCTCCTACTGCATCTTTGCAATCAGTGATACCAATTTCTGTTTACTCTTCTACATTTTCACTTGACTTTAGTTTTGGAGCAATGACAGGTGATGAGAGGACTCTTAAGGAGCTAGCTGCACCGGATGTCACATACCAAACATTGTGCATCCAATATCCAGATGTGGACGCCCTTTTTGTTTTGAAAACTGGATTAATTCTCCTTCTACCTAAATTTCATGGTTTTGCAGGTGAAGACCCTCACAAACACTTGAAGGAGTTTCACATTGTATGTTCCACCATGAGACCTCAAGGTGTTCCGGAGGAGCATGTCAAATTGAAGGTATTTCCATTCTCTCTTATGGATTTGGCTAAAGACTAGTTGTATTATCTTCCACCTGGCTCTATTACAAGTTGGGACACCCTCAAGAGATTGTTCCTGGAAAAATTTTTCCTTGCCTCAAGAGCTGCCTCAATAAGAAAGGAAATATGTGGTATTAGGCAGCTGGAAAGGGAAAGTTTGTATGAATATTGGGAGCGTTTCAAGAGACTTTGTGCTTGCTGCCCCCATCATCAGATAAGTGACCAGCTCCTAATCCAATACTTCTATAAGGACTTACACCCAATGGATAGGAGCATGATCGACGCAGCTAGTGGGAGAGCCCTAGTTGACAAGACTCCCGCTAGAAACCTCATTGAAAATATGGCAGCTAACTCTCAACAGTTTGTTACAAGGCAAAATTCTCTCATGTCTAGGAGTGTTAATGAAATTCAAACTTCAAACTCACACAAGCTAGAGCATAAGCTAGATGAGTTGGCTTCTATGGTGAAACAGTTGGCATCCATCCAAAAGAATTCTGCTGCATATACACCTCCACCTCCATCCATTCCAGCAATGCTTTGTGGGATTTGTTCATCTACGGATCACTTCACTGATAGTTGCCCCACATTGCAAGAAACTGAATCTTCGGAAGGTAATCCTCAAGCTTATGCTACTAATATTTACACTAATAAATTCCCTTTTCAGCAGTCGCAGCAACAACAAAGCTGGGATTTATCTTCCAATAGATATAATCCCGGTTGGAGGAACCATCCTAACTTAAGGTGGGAAGGAAATGCACAGCATCAAGGCTCTAGCCAACCATCCAACAACCATTTCCAACTGCATCAAGCTGGACAAAGCAAGCCATATTCAGCCCAACAACATCACCATCCATCATCTTCATCTCAACAACACCATCAAACATCCCCTTCACTAGCTCCTGCACCTCAAAAGAGTGAGTCATATTTGGAAGACCTTGTGAAGCAACTCACCATGAGTAATCTCAATTTCCAGCAACAGAGTCAGGCCTTCCAACAACAGACTCAAGCAAGTATCAAGACCTTGGAGAATCAAATGGGTCAACTTGCTTCATCCCTAAATCAACTTCAATCTCAAGGTTCAGGCAATCTCCCTGCACAAACTGTAACAAACCCAAAGAATGTGAGTGTCATTACCTTGAGATCTGGTAAGGTGATGCAAGAGCCAAAAATGCCTAAGAAGAAGGATCCTAGTCGCACTTTAGCTGCAGAAGGTGAAGGAGGAGAGATTAAGAGTCAAGAGTAGCCTGCACCTATGCCCACACCATGTCAACAAAAAGTGGTAGGCAAAGAGGAGAGGTCCATTCCTATTCCCTTCCCTCAAAGAATGGTTCAGCCCAGCAAGAAGCAAGAAGAGGTTGATAAAGAAATTCTGGATACTTTCAGAAAAGTTGAAGTCAATATCCCCTTGTTAGATGCTATCAAGCAAATCCTAAAGTACGCCAAATTCCTTAAGGACTTGTGCACTCATAGAAGGCGGCTAAAGGGTAATGAAAGAGTGAACATGGGGAGGAATGTATCAGCTCTTTTTGAGAGGCAGAAAACTTCCATGCCTGAGAAATGCAAAGATCCAAGGACGTTTACTATTTCCTGCATTATAGGCAACAATAGGATAGATAATGCCATGCTTGATTTAGGTGCATCTATTAATGTTATGCCTTTATCTATCTTCACATCTTTGTCTCTTGGACCATTGTAGCCCACAGGTGTCATCATCCAGCTAGCAAACAGGAGCACAACACATCCCGCTGGACTTGTGGAGGATGTGTTAGTGAGGGTGAATGACCTCATTTTTCCAGCTGATTTTTACATCCTTGACATGAAAGAGTCAATGGATAGTGTTGCACCAATCATTTTGGGAAGACCGTTCTTAAAGACTGCAAGAACGAAGATTGATGTGCATGCCGGATCACTTACTATGGAGTTTGGAGACAGTGTTGTCCGCTTTAACATACTGGATGCTATGAAGCACCCAAATGAAGAACACTCTGTTTTCCACATTAACCATCTTGATAAATCAATAAATGATAATTTGTCTGAATTTTTAGGAGGAGACTCACTCCTTAATTTTTCTGATTATGTAGATACTTCTAATTGTGAATCGTGTAATAGTTCTTCTCTGTGTGAAATTTGTGCTGAGATTTCTAATTATTTGAATGCAAATTCTACTACTTTCAACGTTGATGAACCTGAAAATTCCACAGGGTTGGAATGTGATGTATTGAGTACAAGTACAGTTGAATCTAACGCCTTTGGTTTGAATATTGCAGAGACTTTGTCAAATGAAAGTGCCAAATCACTTCCTTCTGTGGAACAACCTCCCACATTAGAGTTGAAGCCCCTACCAGAACATTCTGAGAAGCTCCAGGTCATTATTTCCACCAAGCTTGAAGGTGATCAAGAGAAGATATTGTTGGAAGTAATTAAAAGGCACAAGAGAGCTATTGGATGGACTTTAGCTGACATTCCTGGTATTAGCCCTCTCCTGTGCATGCACAAAATTCTGTTGAAAGGGGGGACTAAACTAGTGAAGCAACTTCAGAGGAAAAGAAAGAGAAAGAGGAAGAGGAAAAGGAAGCCACAACTCCAAGAACTAGAAGCGCTGCACTTAGGAGCATATGAAGACTCAAGAACCTACAAGGAGAGAACCAAGCAATATCATGATAAATTGATAGGTAGAGGAGAGTCTTGTGTAGGTCAAAAGATGCTTCTATTCAACTCATGTCTCAAGTTCATGACTGGAAGGCTGCATTCCAGTGAATGGACATCGCCTGAAGCATTTTTTTTGGAGAACTCAGTTCCCTTGGAGGAGGTTGAAGAGGTGGATGTGTACTCCCCCATCATTTCCTTCAACCAAGACCCCTGTCATGAGTAAATTACGTCGCACGTCAAGCTAGTGACGTTAAAGAAGCGCTTTGTGAGAGGCAACTCACACGTGAATAAGGAATTTTGTTCTTTTCCTTTGCATTCTTTCAATTGAGTTTTTGTTCTTATTTGTTTTCATTTGTAGATAGATTTCTAATATAATTCAATTTTGTGTAAATAATTTTCTGTGGACTTGGAATTTTTGCAGGGATTGTGGCAGCAACAAACACTTTGGGTACTCATTCATGCTTGGTACAATTTGTTTTTCGTGAGAGTGGTCACTTTCATAGGCCATAGTGGTCACTTTGGCTCAAGGTAAGCATGTTTCTCTCTGTAGTTCCCACTTTTAAGAGTGAAAGTGGCTACTTTGACACCTAGGAGGTCAATAGTTTGCACGTGGACACTTTCTAGTCCAATAGTAGCCACGCGCAATTCACTTTGCATTTTGGGGCTCACTGTAGTTACCACTTTCTTCGTTGAAAGTAGCCACGCGCATATGCTCACAAAGAGGAACTCTCTGAAGTTCCCACTTTGAAGCCCTATAGTAGCCACGCACAAACTTACTTTGAATTTTGGCTTACTGTAGTTGCCACTTTCTCACTTGAAAGTGGCCACGCACGCTTGTCCCACAAAATAACCCACTGGAGTTCCCACTTTGAAGCCCCATAGTAACCACGTGCATATGCCCACACACACAACCTCACTGTAGTTGCCACTTTCTTCCTTGAAAGTGGCCACACGCACCCACTTTCATGTTCCAAATTTCACACACCCATTCACACCCACTCACTCCTAGTCCCAAGACGCACCTTCCCTCACCACACCCAATGCTTCAAGCAAGGTAATTCTCTCAATTTCTCTCCATTTATGATTAGGGTTCTTAGATTCCCCAATTTGGGGCTTCTCAATTTTACTTGTTTTTTATTGAAATTGAGGTGTAATTCTTGTGTAATTGAGCATTCTTACATGAATTAGAGAGGGTGAGGTCCCTAACTTGCACCCAATGGGGTGTATTACTCCCATCCAATTGGGCGTTCCCACTTTTGCCCCCAATAGTGACCACGCCCACTTCCTCTTTGCCATGACTCTCATTTGTTGTTTTTGTTATGCTCCCCTCCTTCATTTTTATGCTCTAAACATGCCAATAATGCTATTAAACTTCTTGTTCATGTGTGTTAGTGCCTAAATTTGGTTCATGCCTATTTCCATTTAGTTTTGTCCCCTCCATTTTGCTGTTTTGCTTTTCAAATTCCATGCCATTTCACTTTTGCTGCACTTGATTCTCATGCATATTACAAAATTAACCATGATTGTTGCTCTTTCTGGGTGTTGAACATGCTTTTCGTGACTTTAATTTCACTAATTGCTGCATTATGGTCCTTGAGCTTAGAAGCCATATTCTGCTATACATTTGATTGCTATACCTAGTGACTGTATGCCACACCATTCTCTGTGCTTAATTGTTCTTGTCTGTACCATTTGAGCTCTATGCTTTGCCCACAGAATGCCTCTTTTTATGGAATGGAATGTGTTTGTAGGCTATGTACCATGATTGACATTGGTTCCCCTCTGAGTCATATGTAGCGCTATACACCCTTTTGCACACAAATTACTTAGGATGGTATCAAATTATTTTGCAGCCCCTGGTATGATTGCTTGCTGTTGTGTGTTACCATGGAGGGTTGACCTAATTTCCCTGCACTACCCATTCACATATTCTTTCTTCTCTGCAGATATTGTCAAGCAATCCTCGAAGGAACTTTGAATACATCATCTATAAAAAGAGGGGGTGAACTCTTTGTCCCTATTTTGCATTTATTTCTCGCTTACTTTTCCTCATTTCATGCCTTCTCTTCTCTTTTTAATCTAGCCCTGTTTTATAATTTTGCTTTTATGCTCTGATTGCATTTCCCATCCAACCCATACTCATTCTCATTTTTGTACA
This sequence comes from Abrus precatorius, assembly GCF_003935025.1. NCBI lineage: Eukaryota > Viridiplantae > Streptophyta > Magnoliopsida > Fabales > Fabaceae > Abrus > Abrus precatorius. Next base: position 21,726,249 of record NW_020874395.1, read on the forward strand.
TATTTTCGTTCCTAACATTTTGAACATATTTTCTTGCGGGTGAATTGTGCTCACATTATTGCAAGTTCTTGTCCAACCCATACATCATTTAAGGCATTCCACTCTAGTTGTTGTACTAAATCACTCAAAAGAACTCCCTCCTCTTGAGTACCCACTTGATCTTGTGACCCTTCTTGATTAAATTTGAGCCTATCCTAACCCCATTTGTGACCAACAAAGCCCTCATGATAGGTGGTTCATTGTGTCTAGGCAAAGGAGATTGAGAATATGGGCAAGCCTATGGTAGGGTGAGGCTAAATGCATGGATTAAGGGAAAACACTCAGCCTGAAATGTTATTGAGTGATGAGTGAAACACCACCTTGTGAGATGGATAGTTTCTTTGCATTATTGGAGTCACATGAAACCTTGCTTGATTCTTTTGTTTCAATTTAGTGGAACTTTGCATGGAATATTTGACATGAATATGATTCCTCTATTGAATGAGTCTATGGTTGTGAAGATGTTGGAAGTGCTAATTAAAGCATGAAGTTGAAATGAAAATCTCAAAAAAAAAAAAATTTGGATAAATCTAACCCTGTTCATTTGATTTGCTTGAGGACAAGCAAAAGTTTAAGTTTGGGGTTGTGATGAATCCACTTTTTATTATATTTTTACTTGCCTTTTTGGTGCTTTTTGATAGAAAAAATGGACTTAGATAGTGAAAATAATATAGAAATTACATTTTGAGTAAAAATCATAGGTTTATTAATTTTTAGTTAATTTGTATTTAATTACATAGATATAGATTGCAATTTTAATTATCTTGATAATTTTGCAGAATCCCCAAGTTAATTCTAAGAAATCTTGGTCCTTGGATGAAAGTTGCCCCCAAAGTAGCCACTTTTAGGAGCAAAAGTGGCAACTACAGCAAGTCTGGGCATTAAAGATTCCAAAGTAGCCACTTTCAAGACCAAAAGTGGCAACTCCAGAGAGCTCCAGGGATGCTAAATTGGAAGCATGATGCGCGTGGCCACTATTGCCTTTCAAAGTGGCTACGCGCATCCAAAGTTCCCACTTTCAAGACCAAAAGTGGCAACTCCAGAAGCTCCAGGAACGCCAATTTTGAAGCATGATACGCGTGGCCACTATTGCCTTTCAAAGTGGCTACGCGCATCCAAAGTTCTCACTTTCAAGACCAATAGTGGCAACTCCCGAGAATTGACAATTTTACGAGAATTGCGCGTGGACACTTTCAAGGCCCAAAGTGGACACTTTCAAAGGCAAAAGTGGACACTTTGGTGACATGTCATCCACTATAAATAGATTTTAGGAATTAGGGTACGGGACTTTTGACACTTTACACAATTTTTCTTTGCCAAATTGGGATAATTTCTTACGACATTGGAGTCTTGGGTGACAGCCAAGGGTCCTCTATAGGTTTTAATTTCCAATTTCTTTTTTGATTTTTGTTGAATTTACATTAATGATGTTTACGTTCTTGCATTTCTTTCTCTCATTTGTGAAGCCCATCCACATGGAGGGCTAATTCCTAGTCAATGCACATGAATCTTGAATTCTTAGGATTAATTGCAATACAAATCTTTCTTTCCTTGAATTTATTAACCCCAATCTCTGAATGAAATGGAATTTGCATGAAGAGAACATTGCTTAATGAACCCTAATTTACCTAACAAAATTCTAATTCAAAATTGCTTAATTTTGATTAATCTTTGAGGTTGCTTAATCTTAGGGATAGAGATTGGAGCCCATTAAGATGCTTAATTTTAATTGGAATGTTAAAGTTAGTCTTCGCATGTTAGATTAACTTAATTCAAGGGAAAGAAAGGGGATTATTGAATCATTTGAAAGAATAATGATGGAACTCATTGCTTGACTAGGGATTACTCATTTTAATTGATTGAATTTCATTAATTTACATTTCGTTCTTGATTAAAATCCAGAAATTGACAAACCTCCCCCCAATTTACTTGCTTTAAAATATATGTTTACACTTGTTCGATGTATGTTCCCAACCAAAAATTCCTTGGAGACGACCTAGGATAACACCCTAGTACTGCATTCATTTCTTTGCATATTTGATGAGGATTAACGACAATCTTTTGCATGACGAATAGCTAAAATTCGTTTCATCACTTTTTTTTCGATGGTCTAAAAATATCTATTATTCTTTTCTTTTCAATAATGTTATTTTGATTTTCACTAACATTTTGATTTATATTTATATTAAAATGGAAAAAAAAGTGATTTGACTGGTATGATCCGCGAGTTATTTTGATATTTATATGCATTAGAAAATATCAAAAATTCTGAAACAAAAAAAATTTTCGTACTCAATATGGAACGATTTAGTATTTCTACATTCATTCCCATCCAATCAAAATACTTTCTATCTAGATTTTTCTCCATATCTATAATAGCATCTTCCGCTGTATAATTCTTCATAGAGATATTACTCATTATAGTAGAAACTCTTTAAATTAATAATGTCAGGACCGGAGAAATTTATTAATTTAGAGAGTTATTAATTTATCGATAAATTAATAATTATTAATTTAAAGAGTTTTTAAGTAATTATACTGTACATACCAAACAAAAAGGCAAATTAATCTATGCCTCTTAGAATTACGTTGCAGCATGTAACGCCTTATATTTCTTTTCTCAATATATAATAAATTTTCATAAAAAGTTAAATAGTAGAGTAAATTTTTTTTTTCTTTCAAAAACTCTCTAAATAGAAACAGACATGGAAATGATATAAAGTTCATAGATTAAAATTTTATTAATTTATAAGTACTTTAGAAAAACAAAGATTCTAGAATTTTCATCAGCAATAAAAAGAAATAGTAGTTTTACAACATTTTCAAAAGAACGCTATAGAACTGAAAATATTCAGTACATAACTCAAAATAACTAAGTCCTATAGCAGTTCTCATCCATCCATGCACTGTGAGCCTGGTACTATTCGTCCTGGTTTCCTGAAAAATGTTGTGTAAGGGTGAGTCTCTACCCTACCACTCATACATAACACATATTCATCACACACATCTTATCACGATTAAAGAAAACATCATGGCATTACATATCACAGTGTCATATATAGCATATTCTCATCTCAAGACAGATTATATTCCATAGATTCACAATTTCTTTTACTTTCATCCGCGCTTACCGCGCCCTGTGGCCACAGTTATCCGATGCCTCTATCCCGAGGTCTTACACATCCATGTAAATAGTCGCCGGATGGCCCAATGCAATACGGATACAACGCATGCAATAGACGGCCCCTTAGCAAAGGTAATGGTCAGGAGTCAAGTCGAGAAATGAGTGTGTGGCCATGTGGTGCATTTGAACACAATATTCAGTGCACAATCCTGAATGTCACTCACCACCCTGCATTTCCCCAAGATATCCCATATCGTCTCCATCTTCCACTTCCCCAGTGTATCTCTGTAACTATTTACATCATATCTTTTTCCATCTCATACTCTTTAGAGCATATTCACATGTTCACATATGCCATTTATCATGTTTACACATATTTTTTCATTATATTTCCACATACTTTTCATCATATACATCAAACCATGGCATATTCACAATACACATTATTTTTACATAAAACACAATATATTCAAACATGAAACATCCATCTCTTCGTATACTTCATATCACGAAATCATATCAACCATCCTCAATATACCTTATCATGCCTTATTTGAACATAATATCACATTTTCACCATGTATTCATCATAAAATCACATAAATAATCAATTATTCTCACTTTTCACCAATTATTTTTCATAAAATAAGGATTATTTCCCATATAATCACATACATGACAAGATCTATGAGAATACAAGTAATAAACATAACAAAATGATAAAGTAGAGCCCCCCTTACCTCAAAACAGAGCTTTTACAAGGATTTAACCGAAGGTTTAACTCTAGAACGGAGGTTTTCCTAAGAACATCATGAACATCTATAAGAAGAAGAAGAAGAAGAGAAACAAACGGTAAATCTAACTTCAAACTTAGAAAAACTTACTTGTAATCCTTTAGATCGAACGTAGAATCACAGATCTGAAGAAAAATCTAAGTTTAGGAGGTTTAGTATGGGACAAAATGGCGAGATATGACCTTAGAACCTTTGAGAACCTTGGATAGGAGTGAAGAAATGAAAATTTCATCCGCAACCCCCTTTTTATAGAAAATTTTCGAAGTTACTGTTCATCATCGGAAACACTGTTCACCGTCTTACTGTTCATGCCGGAAACATTGTTCACGCCGGAAACACTGTGCACACGTACTGTACACGGATTGTACGCGTACTGTACGCGGATGTGACGTCAGCCATGACGTCATGTTGATGTCATTGATGACGTCATCGTCACTGTACAAAGGCGGTTTCACTGTTCATACGCGGTTTACTGTTCATAGGCGATTTACTGTTCATCGACACTGTTCATAGGCGGTTTTACTGTTCACCTTTTTATTTTTATTTTTTTTTATTTTTATTTTTATTTTTAATAAATTCTATCCAAATCTATTCCAATTATACTTTAACAAACCTCATTTTATTTAAATCAAAATATAGGATGTTACACAGCAAACCTTGGGACTCAACGTACAGTAAATTAGTAACTACACTACATATGCATTGGAAATCAATAATGACTTTTGAAGTACAGTAAATGTAAACAAGGGGAACAAATGTGTTCAATGTATTCTTAAGCAAGTTTGGCATATATAAATTACATGAATGTGTTAGAGTATTCAAACCATATCTCACAAGATGGCTTCTCATCTAAAAGGTGTTGCAAAATCAACTATGTCAGATCAAATACGTAAGGAGTTGTGTGAGTATAAGAGAGATAATCCTGCAAGCACACAAAAAGACTTGCAGAGATGGCTTGAGGGAAAATTTTAGTTGAAAGTTAGTCAAGGAACAATATCAAACACACTTAAGTGGTCAGATGACTATCTCTCTGCTAAAATAGAAAAGGGAAGAGCAGAGATCAAAAGACACAAACCAGCAAAATATCCTGACATGGAGAAGGTTGTTTATGAGTGGTTTCTCCAGCATCAAGAATGTGTGAATATCACAGGAGAATTAATTTTGCAGAAGGCAAGAGATACAATGAAACTCGTGTACCCTCATGATGATTCAAATTTTAACTTCTCTATAGGATGGCTTGGGAAATTCAAGCACCGACATGGCATAAAGTCATTTCGTCGTTTTGGCGAGAGTGGGTCTGTTGATATACAAGACATGGAGCGAAAATTGGTATCAATTCGGGAGAAAATTGATCAGTTCCCTATGAAAGATGTTTTCAATATGGATGAAACTGGGTTATTTTATCGGCTACAAGCTGATCATTCACTGGCAACAAAACAACTTGAAGGAAGAAAACAAGATAAAGAAAGGCTAACGGTAGTTATTTGTTGCAATGAAGATGGCTCTGAAAAAATCCCTCTATGGATTATTGGGAAATATGCAAAGCCTCGTTGCTTCAAGAATGTCAACATGAATAGCTTGAATTGTCAGTATCGAGCTAACAAAAAAGCATGGATGACTAGTGTGCTTTTTGATGAATATGTTCGTTCATTTGACCAAATAATGCATGGTAGAAGAGTTCTACTTATGGTGGATAATTTTCTAGCACATCCAAGAAATATTCAAGGGCTAAGAAACGTTGAGTTGTTCTTCTTGCCACCCAACATGACATCAAAGATTCAACCTTGCGATGCTGGGATAATAAGAGCTTTCAAGATGCATTACCATAGAAGGTTTTACCGCAAAATATTGGAAGGTTATGAGGTGGGACAATCTGATCCAGGGAAGATAAATGTCCTTGATGCTATCAATTTGGCAATCCCAGCTTGGACGATAGATGTTCAAAAAGAAACAATAGCGAAATGCTTCCGACACTGTAAAATTCGTTCAGATAATGATGTTGCAAGAAATTTGGATGAATCCACTTTTGATGAAGAAACTCAAGACCTCGAGACTATGATCAATCAATGTGGCTATCGTAATAAGATGGATATCGACAATCTAATGAACTACCCAGGTGAAAATGAAGCATGTTTGGAGGTTCAGAGTTTAGAAGATATTGTGGGTACTATCATTGAGAACTATGCAGAGGATGACGACGAAGATGATACAGTGTCTTTCGAGCCTGTTACGCGAAAGGAAGCACTTATGGCGTCGAACACTCTTCACAACTTTATGATACAATACAAAAATACAACACCTGAGCTATTGGATGCAATAAGAAAAGTTAGAGATGAGCTCCAAATAGACTTGAACTTTAAAGGAAAACAGAAACTATTGAATCATATTTCAATAGAGTGTAATATATTTTTTTCAGTTTCTATGAATTATTAATTTATGATTTTCTTGGGACCGAAAATTATAAAGGGATCTCCCAAAAAATTATTATCTTATTATTTTATCGAGTTTTTCAATTTTTTATATTGGCCCAAGTCGGGATCGGATAAATTTATTATTTTAGAGAGTTTATTAATTTATCGAATATTAATTTAAAGAGTTTCTACTGTATATCAAATAATTTTTTTTTTATGCGTGTTATAATTAGAAGAAATTGCTTGCTTTTTATTTGCTTGGAATGATGATCTATATCCATAAATATATGAGTCTTTATTTTCCGTATAACAATCTTCAATCTAGGGTGCAAATGGTCTTGGATGCAATTTAATAGGTCAAATAGGGTGAGAGATCGAGAAAATTGAAGGAGAAATGAAGAGAAAGGGTGAAGAATGTGTTTCCTAAACCCTAAACCCCTCAAATACCCTAAACATCTTGATATTCTCATTACAGTAAAAATGTCAGACAAAACTGCACTTAGTTTTCTGCATAATCTTGTTACAGCGAGGTCCTTCTGCTACAACGAGGTTGAACCCAGAAAACACTCTCTCTATTGCCCTCTAGCTACAGCGAGGAGCCTCTTGCTGTAGTGAGAAAGTAATAGAGGCACCCACATCTCCTACGACCTTCTCGCTACAGCGAGAACGCAACAGAGATAAGCGGACTTGCCAGAACCTTCTTACTATAGGGAGAATGTCCCTATAGCACACATCAGCCAATACTCTCAAGCATTTTCAATCCAACCACAAGTCAACAACCACACTTTAAATCACCACATACACATACACTTATATATATTCATATTCATTTATATACATACATATCCACATTACTAACATAAATCACAATGCACATCTAAATCACAACATATATATATATATATATATATATATATATATATATATAATTGTCATAAAAGAATTACAAAACTTGGGGCGTTACAAAAGTCATTACCCCAAGAGTTAGAAAGGTTGTTTTGCCATCCTGAGTTATAGTTATTGCCCATAAAATTTACTTCCTCTTTAATTTTTGTAACAGACCAGTTGTTATTGTGGCCTAAGGCGCTGCAGTGCTCATATAAAGAAGCTACAGGTGGTTTTGTTGATTGTCCCTGTAATTTCAATAAGGATTTATCCTTCTTATTCAGTGCTTCTAACTGAGTTGTTAGAGGACCATTTCCCTCTACTAGATATAGTAGAGTGGTCTCCTTTTGTCTGCTCATGATAGGGTTAGTTATGTGCCACTAAAAACTAAGATTGCCATTTTATCCACTCATTTATATGCCTCATTGGGTCTTTTCTCATGAGGGCTCCTCTAGTTGCTGCATCAACTGTGGTGCTATTAGAGACTAATAGGACACTGTAAAAGATTTGCATTTATCTCCACATAGAAAAATTATAATAAGGTGTTTATGAGCAAGTGTACTCGTCAGAAAGTAATAAAGGGTTCTAAAATAAGTTCCCAAAATATTATCCCACAAGAATTGTTTCCAATTACTAAGAAATTCTTAATTTAATTGTTTGAACTTAAAAGATGCAAAATTAAATATAACAAGTATTTGAATGTAGAATTGATTAACAACAAATTAAAATAGCACAGCCTTTAACAACAAACTAATCGAGAAGAACTTAGGGTGCATGGTTTCACTTTACACTTCTTTATATTTTCTTTTAAATTAATTCTAATTCTAGTTTCCTTATTAGTGCCAACCACTCATACTAAATCTGTTAACACCCAATGATCATGCAATGTTAGTAGTCTTTTCTATAAACTATCACTCCCAATGATCATGCAAGGTAAAAGGAAGAGAAAGCATAAAATGCCTAAGAGCTGTTAATTTAATAATGATTAAAAGAAAAAAATTAAGTTTGGTCCACCTAATCTTTTGTCTCATTTTATCCTATAGATCCATTAACTATTTGTGGTATTATCACCTACAATATAATTAATTATGATATGTTCAAGAATTGTTAATTCTGACATACAATTATAGCGCAATAGGGTAACACCAATCAAGAACGGAAACACGAAATTATCATAAACCATAAAAATCCCATAGAGTCATGCAAGGAATCTACCATAGCCCTATTTATGAATTTAGCCAGACATAATATAAAAAAAATCTAAATAACATTAAACCAATCCATAGTAATCGAAAAGTAAATGCAAACTAGAGAAGTCTCCAATGGAGAAAAATGAGGAGAACTCTTGATCTAACGTGCTCCCAAAGCTCTAATAGTCGTCAGTGAATAGCTAGCATCACGATTAAGGATGTGAAAGTGATGTGTAAAAAGACATGTCAAGGATGAGATAAAAACAAGATCCTTCAGTTGCTCCCCCTGACGTCTCTTTTGTAGGGTTTAAAAACCTTAAAATTGCTTAAGGTTTGGGCTTCTCGCAGGTGAGCATTGTCGTGGCACGTGGTCGAAGCACTCCCGTCATGGCTGCTGGGGTCTGGGCATGCTGACTGTAATGAAGTCCTACTTTCCAACTAATTTGTGTTCAAAATGCACCAAAAACTAATTGTGGCCTTCTAATATTAATCTGCACAATTAATATATAAATTAGTGTATAACTCAATTAAAATAATGGCCACACATAAATATATAAGCTATAAAAGCATGACAAAATACAAACTTATCATAAGTATAACACCCTCATTTTGTTATTATTATTATTATTGTTATTATTGTTATATTTTATGTTATTTGTTTGTACATGTTGACTGAAATTAGGAAATTTTAAGTGATGTAAATTGCAACATATCTCATTGTAGCAAGATATCTCTCATTGTAGCAAGAAAGATCATCTAGAATCAAGCTCTCTAGAGCTTTTTCGCTGTAGCAAGAAATGGATAAGGATGACCCATAGCATCCTCGCTGTAACAAGGATTCTCGTTGTAGCCAGAATGATAGATAGTAGGAGGAAAATGTTGTTTAGTTTTTTTGTTGTAATGAGAGGCATCTCGTTGTAACGAGAATGTCGCGAGTTAAAGGAAATTTAAGGTTTTCTAGCCTAGAACACTTGGATTACAATTCAAGTTTTGACCTGCTCTCCATTCTCTCTGATCTCTCACTCTCTTCTCACAGAAAACCACCCCTAAACCTCAATCTTTCTTTGAATTCGGGCTTGAAAGTTCGTTTCGATCAACTCTAAGAAAGTTTCTTAGTACTTAGTCTTTCAATCTTTGTTTGCTTTCTCTATTTTCTATGTTCTCTAAAGTGCTCTCTCTTGCAATATTTAGGAGGAACTCAGTTCTTTAAACAATATCCTTCACAAATCCTTTTCCAATAGCATTTTCATCCATCCTTCACTGAGCCTGGTGCTGATCGTCTTGGTCACCTGAAAAATAAACGTAAGGGTGAGGACTCTACACTATTACACACAAGTACAGAGACTCACTTTCGCATATCATACATATTCACTACCAAATTCAAATCATGCATCAATTAACACATTCATCACTTTTCAACATTTCATACCAATCCACATACAGGTGCACTCACTGCACCATTAGCCAATTCACACACACACACATGCGCTCTCTGCACGTATACAACGTGTGTGGTCACGAGCCCCTCTGCAAAGGTGTTAGTTATAGGACGAGTCAGGAGGAGAGTGTGTGGCCTGTGATACACCCACACTCACTATTGGTGTCACCACCACCCCCATCTTCCACACCCTCAATGTATCACTTTCCAACATGGTACATATGCCCACATTCACTCACTTCACATTCCATACACATAACATTTCCAACACAATCCATATCCATCATACACACCTTTCAACATCCATTACTCTATACTCTACACAATCTCACTATAATCAATCAATCTCATCCAAACACACAATTCCCTACCTTCTATCTCAACCACATTACAATACATAGCAATTTAACGGAGTTCAAAGCATAAATGAGATAGAATAGAGTCCCCCTTCACTTCGGATTAAAGACCCACACACGAAATCAACAATGAAGAGGCTTTCCACATGAATTTCATCCTAAATACATGGAAGAATCCCATGAGAATGGGGTCGAGAAACCAAAATCCTAACCATGAAACTTACCTCTAAATGCCCCAAACGTGAATCCAACCTTTAATCTTACTCCCAAACAGCTTTTGGAGGCAGTTTAATTGGTGGAATAGGGTTTGGGATTGATAGAATAGCAAAAGAAGGGAAGGGAAATGTAAAATAACCCATTTCTTTGAACCTTAACCGTTGAAATACCCCTCTGCTCACAACACTCTCGCTACAGCGAGATATTCTTGTTGCAACGACACTCTCTCTTGCTGCAACGAAAATCTCAGAGAAAACTACACTCTACTTTCTGCAGAATCTCGCTACAGCAAGACTGCACCTAGAAAATGCACCCTCCACTGTCTCTCTCTCGCTACAGCAAGAACGCAACAGTTTCACCCCTTCTTCCAGTGCCTTCTCGCTACAGCAGGGACAGCACAGATTCATGCTCTTCACCCAGGGCCTTCTCGCTACAGCGAGAACACCCTGCAGCACCCACACTTAGCCTATATATTTAAACAACTCTAGCCCAAACACAAGTTAACCATCAATAATCATGCTCAAACACAAGTCTACATCACATCTTAACCACACTATACGGACCATTTCACAATCTTTTTCATACTTTCATACATGTCTACATCATTACACACATATACGCATCATCATATACATGAATCAAACATACAACCACATGAATATCCACATATACACTTATATTAATATATTAAATTATTATTACAAAATTTGGAGCATTACACTTCATCCCAAGGTAAAGAGAACTATATTTCATCATTATAACATAATTTATATTTTATACTCATAGGAATAATATTGTAAGTTTGTTGTATGGAAATACGTATTTGAATGATAATATTTTGTAGTGAATATTGATGATACATATTTGGTTGATTTGCATGATTGTTCTATATTTATGTGATACATATGATAAGGACTTAGTCTAAAAATGTTTGGATGAGCATGATCTTTTAGTCAAATGATAGTTGTTTGTGGTGAAGGGTTAATAGTGTATGTTTTGGATGATTTTAGAAGTTTTTAATATACTGAAACCTATGTGTTATGGACTTAGTCTGAAAGTGCTTTACTAAGCATGATTTTTTAGTTGAATAATAAGATGGATGTGAAAAGGAGTATGGAATGAATACAAAGTGATGAAAGAAATTAGTATGAATAGTTACAGAGGTACATTAGGAGTATAAAGTCTAGAGACGATGGAAAATCTAAGAAAAATGTAGGAAGGTAAACAACATTCGCATATATACTCTTTCTGAGAGTGAATGCGTCACATGACCTCACACTCGTTTCCTAACTAGACTCTTGATTATACCTTTGCTAAGGGGCCTGTTATTGTATACGTTATATATGTGTGCATGGGTTAACCAACGACTATTTACCTATCTGTGCATGGGTTAATAAAGTGTTGGAGGCATCGAATGTATGTGATTATAGTACATAGAAAGTGCGTAACTGAGAGAGAGAATTGTAGCGATTTCTTTATAAAATATTTATGCATTGTGGAAATTGTTGATGTATGTATTTCGATATATGCTATAATATGATTTTCCTTAGTTTGTGAGCAAAGTTTATGTTATGATATTCAATAATGTAATTACATTATGTTTAATGGTAAGATAGATGCTCATCCTTACTAAACATTTTAGAGAGCAAGGATGATTGAATCACGGGGGTGATTAGATTAGTAGATCACTATGTAAATTTGTATGATGTGAAATAGATGGATGAATTGTCAATATTGGAATCGTGTAGTTTGATGAGTGTGAGTTTGTGTTTGACAATTGATGAATGTGAAAATTGGTAAATTCATATTGTTATGAAAAGTATTTGGTTATCTTGAATGGTAATGTTTTATTATTGAGAATTCATTAATAAAGGGCTAATGTGAATAAGTGTGCATGTCAAATTAAGGTTGTTTATGTTGTCAAAGTAAAAAGGAAAAAATGAGGATAAATAGTGTAAAATATGAAATGTTGAAATGATGATGAGAAATGTGTCATGTGGAAATACTGAAGTGTTGATAAAATGAATTGGAATGAAAATTTGCTGAGAAATTGAATGTCATATGAAATACTAAGAAAGTAAGTGTCATGAGAAATGTTGAGACACAATATAGATAGTTACAGAGATACATTGGGGCATAGAGTCCAGAGAAGATTTGAAAAATCTTGGAGAAATGAGAGTGATGAATGCTAATTATAAGAGAATGCACCATGATTTACCGAAAGGAAAAGCATTCACAGGTCACACACTCATCTCTTGACGAGACTCCTGACTATATCTTTGCTAAAAGGAGCCGGGGGAACACATATTATATCCATGTTATTGCAGCTAACTAGCAGCTATCTATGCATATGTAAGAACTCAAGAGATCCCAGAGGCAATAGATGCACATTTGTGAGATGTGTGTTTGTAATAGGTGAATCATAATGGATTGATTAGCGTAATTATAATACAGGTATTGTAATACATCGACAGGTATAATTATAATGCATTAATTAATATAGTTGTAATGTACTTATTATGACATACTGGTCTGTGTGAAAATGAATGAAGTGGTGCGAACCTAGGATATGTTTAAAGTATGATGATGTGATCGATAATCTGTTGAGCTGCTGCAACATCTGTGAATGTAATGTATGATTTGAAGTATAAATAATATGATTGCTATTGCTATGATTTTATTAATTTAATGTTGAAACTAGTATTATTTGCTATATTGGTATAAATTTATGTCTCCTATGTTATTTTGGATGATTCTTAAATAAATGAATTTTGGGGGCGGGAGTACTCATCCTTACAACCACTTTTTTAGGAATTGAAGTGAAGGATGGTTCGTTCTAGGATCATATTCTCAGTGGTATTACAAGGAAGAATATGCTATGTAGGCATTAAATTGTATTAAAGTTGTAAAAGTTTTGATTCAATATTATTTAAAAATTAATTTTTGGTATGTACACAATGTGATGATAAAGATTACTGTAAATAATTATTTGAGTTATATTTGTAATACTCAGCAATTAACTTCATCAATCATATTATTTTTATGTTGAAATTTTAAATTATGAAAAATGTATTTCTAATGTTTTTGCAAAGTATCATGAAAGGATTCATTTACAAGAAAGTTTTTAACGTCATTACATTTTCATACCATTTGTTTTAAGAAATCTTCATGTTATTTCTTTTAAATTGTCATAATTTATTATATAAAGTGAATACGAAAAAAGGGATGTTACATTTGCCTTAAGTACCTCCAAGAAGAAAGAATTGTCACACATGAAGAATTGGAGGCAATCAGGGAAGAGATTAGATAGGAGCTGAGAGCTGAGATTAGGAAAGAACTTGCCTCTTTGAGTCTCTCTCAAGGGAGCACAAATTCCTACAACCTTCCTAAAGCCTCTTGCCCTAAGGAGCGTGTCAGCATGAAGGTTAGTTGTACCCTAGTGGACCTCAATGATGACGATACCCTAGTCAACCAATGCAAATTATTTGTGTAAGGTCCTATGCGACTAGTGGCATATGGCATAGTGCACAACCTAGGCCTAACCATACACCATCAAATAGTAGATGATGGTATCATGATAGTGGTGGTTGAATAGGTTGAGCTAATAGAGGAGGTCAGGATAGTGGGGAAAGCCCCTAATTATTTCATCCTTTGGCCTAGGCACCTCATTCAATTGCCTCATGATGAGGTATACTATCTTTCATTTATTCTTTAAATATTTTTTATTTAAAATTTTGCCCATATATGTAATTATTAGTAACATTGGTAATTGTATAGGAAATTGTTGAAACTATAAAGGCTCATATTCCTAAAAATATAAAGGGGCAAGAACTTGTACAATTGGACTTTGATGTTGAAATAAATGGAAATGGTTCTTCAATACCATTATACCTCACACAAAAGGACAGTATGGAGGTTGTAATGAGTGAGGAGATGTTTTGCATTTCAATTCTTCAAGCATGGTTAATATAAGTTCATTGTTGTTTCTTTTTTTTTATAAGTTGTTAATAGTTATGTTAAATCACTAATATTTATTTTTATATTACCATTTTGTAGTTATCTACATCAACATGCAGTTACAAAGGGTGTGGATCATTTGTATGATTTCCTTGACCCTCTTCAAATTCAAGGCTTAGGAAACAAGCCTAAATCTATTCAATCATATATTCAAAAAAGTTTGTGTGAAGGAATGAAGCATTGCTATCTTGCACCCTTTCATTATGAGTGTGTTTTTGCAAATTAGTCTTGTTATATAATTACTTTTACAGTTGCTAATATGGTCAATTGGTTTATAGGCAACATTGGCAATTGTTTATCATTTGTCCCAAAAGTAATGAATTCATTTTCCTATGCTCATTAGAAATAAGCCCAAAAAGGAATGAAAGTCATAATTGATTTGTACGTCATCTCCACATGTACTCAATTTATTTCACTTATTTACATATGCATAAATATTTCCATAACTCACTCCTTTATGGTATTGTTCATCATGATTAGATCTATGGAAGCAAGTAATCTGTTGGATGTAACACCTTATTTATTTTTCAAATATTTTCAAATGAGATATTTTCGTAACTAAAAAGGAGATAATAAAAATTTTATTTCAAATGGTTTCAAGTATAGGGTTTCTATAAAGTATTTCAAAATATAAGATGAGTTACAAATTTCAATCAAAATAAATGCTACAGGACCTATTTAGTACATCAAAAATTTCAAAAAAAATAATTATCTAAGTCATATAGCAGTATCACCCATCCTATTCACCGAGCTTGGTATTGATCGTCTTGGTCACCTGAAAAATAAATGTAAGGGGAGTTCTCTACACTATCACACACACACAAACACAGAGACTCACCTTGCCTATTTCATAACAATTGCTAATATAATAAAATCACACTTTAACGGCATTAATTTACTCTTTTCAATAACACACATGCATATTTGCACATCAATTCATACGCAGGTGCGCTCACTTCACGTTAGCTACGCTCACCGTAGCACTGTGATCACAGTTTTCCTGATGCCCTCAACCTCAGGAACTTACTCAGTTTCACACCATGGATAGTCGCCGGTTACCCCCTGCCTCATAAATACAACATGTGCAGTCACGGGCCCCTTAGCAAAGGTATTGGTCAGAGGCCAGAGAAGAGTGTGTGGTCTGTGGTGCACCCACGCTCACTGTTGATTTCACCACCACCCTCCTTTCCCTAAGGTATTTCTATCGCTTCCATCTTCAACACCTCCAATATATCACTGTAACCATTCATAGTTCCAACCATTTCAAACACAACCAACATGTCATTCACACACATTTACCCATATTCTCAATCGTATCATGTAATCATTTTCATACATGGCATGTATGCACACATTCAACCACATTATACCTAAACACATAATTTCCATTACAACCCTATTGCAAATCAAACCCTTTTCAACACACACATTATCCAATGTTTACCATATTATGGTTAATACAAAATTTCCATCAATAAACACATTTTCCTACTTTCTATCTTAATCACATTCTAACACATAATAATTTAAATGAATTCTAAGTTACCTTGGAATGAAGACTCACTACGAAATCAACAGTAGAACTACTCCCTATATGAATTTTTGTTCTAAATACATGAAAAACTCCATGAGAAACTAAGAAGAACGAAGAGAGGGTGAAAACGAAAACACTAACTCATGAAATGTACCTCCAAATGTCCAAAATGTAATCCCAACCTTCAATCTAGTGTACAAATGTAACGCCCCAAATTTTGTGATATTGGTTATTAATATATATGTAAATACATGTATGGATGTTGAAAAGTATTGATTGTGTGATGAGCATATATAATAAATATGGATGTTGATTGTGTATTAAGATTGAGTAGGCTAGACTAATTGAATATATGTATACATATATGTACAGGCTAAGTGTGGGTGTTATAGGGTGTTCTCACTGTAGTGAGAAGGCCCTGGGCGAAGGACATGAAACTGTGTTGTTCTCGCTGTAACGAGAAGGTTTCCGCTGTAGCGAGAAGGCACTAGGAGAAAGAGTTGAAACTGTTGCGTTCTCGCTGTAGTGAGAGGGCAACAATGGAGGATGCATTTCTGGGTGCAGTCTCGTTGTAGCGAGAGGGTCTCACTGTAACAAGATTTTGCAAAAACTAGAGTACAATTTCCTCTAAGATTTTCACTGTAGCGAGAGAGGATGTCGCTGCAGTGAGGTAGTGAGAATATCGCGACCAAAGGGGTATTTGAGGGGTTAGGGCTTGGGAAAAATCATTTCCCACTTCTCCCTTTGAGTTCTCTCTCATTTCTCCCGATTCTCAAGTCATTCTTACTGATTAAATTGCCTGCAAAACCATTTGAGTGCAAGATTGAAGGTTGGAAACATGTTTGGAGCTTTTGAATGTGAGTTTCCATGGTTAGGGTTTCAGTTTTCGTCCCTCTTCTCTGTTTTCTTGGCTCTTTTTAGTTCTCATGGAGTTTTCCATGTGTTTTAGGAGCAAAATCTGAGTGGGGATTGTTTCCTACCATAGTATTATGTTGGGTCTTTGATTAGAAGTAAGGGGGAACTTTACCATATCTCATTGTATTTTGATTACCATTTATTTTGCTAAATATTACAATGTGGCTGAGATAGAGGGTAGGAAATATGTGTTGATGGAAATTATTGTGTGTTTGAATGTAATGTGATATGTGATAAGAATGGTTGAACCCATTGTGGGTGATTATGTATTGTGACATGCCATTGATTAATGATTTAATAATGTAAAGTGGTTGTGGTGAATTCTAATGACGACTGAATGCTTAAGTGTAATGTGAATGAATATGGGCCTATATGCCGTGTGCGAATATGAATATCGTATGCAATTGAAATGTGTGTGAATAAGGCATATTAAATGCGGTTGTGAATATGCTATGAATGGTTCAGCGATACACTAGAGGTGTGGAAGATGGGGATGATAGAAATACCTTGGGGAAGAGAGAGTGGTAGTGACACCAACAGTGAGCGTGAGTGCACCACAGGCCACACACTCTCCTCCTGACTAGACCTCTGACCAACACATTTACCGAGTGACTCGTGACTGCACACGTGGTATCTGTGATGCGGGAGTAACTGACAACCATCCATAAGGTAAAATTGTTATCACAGTGCCACAGTGAGTGTGGCTAGCGTGCAGTGAGCGCACGTGGTTGTTATTTATTAATTATGTGGAGGTACAGTAAGCGCACTAGTGTGTAAATAGAAATGAAATGTTAATTGTGGTTGTGAATGCTTGACCTAAATTGTGTTAGAAACGTGTGAAGTGTGCAAGGTGAGACTCTATGCTTGCTTGTGTGTGTTTAATAGTGTAGAGTACTCACCCTTACATTTATTTTTTAGGTGACCAAGACGATCAGCACTGGGCTCAGTGAAAGGTGGATGAAATTGCTATAAGACTTAGGAATTTATTTTGAAAATTGATGTATTAATTGAGTCTTGTAGCAATTATTGATTCAAATTGTAATTCACCCTTATTTTGAAATACTTTGTTGACCTATCTTCAGAAACCATTTGAATGAAAATTGTTATTATTCCTGTTTTTACAAAATTTATTTATTTCAGAAATTAAATTTAAGGAGTTACAACAAATAGCTTTGGAAGTCATTTAATCGGTGAAAATGGATTAGGAGTCGAGAGAATCGAAGGAGAAATGAAGAGAAAAGATGGGAAATGTGTTTCCCTAAACTCCTCAAATACCCTAAACGTCGCGATATTCTCGCTATAGCAAGGCATCTCTTGCTGTAGCAAGAGAGCGAGACCCCTTCTCACTACAGCAAAAATATTAGACAAAACTGGACTTAGTTTTCTGTATAATCTCACTACAGTGAGACTGAACCCAAAAAATACTCCCTCTCTGTTTTCCTCTCGCTACAGCGAGAACGCAACAGAAACACGTTAACTTGCCCAGGACCTTCTCGCTGTAGCGAGAAGGTCCTTATAGCACACATCAGCCTATACTCTTAAGCATTTTCAATCCAACCACAAGTCAACAGCCACACTTTAAATCACCACATAAACATATATATATATATATATATATATATATATATATATATATATATATATATATATATATATAAAACTGTCATAAAAGAATTACAAAACTTGGGGTGTTACATTAGAGGGTAAGTATGTGAAAAGAAAGAAACCTACATGGATATACCCAGGTGTATGTTCACCACATAATTTGTGATTTTTTTATTTTCTTCATTTCTATTTCTTATTTTTCTAGTCACACAAACAAAAGAGGAGTTAGGAGTGTGAATATTATGTCATGAGGCATATGCTAACTGTCATCACAACCAACATTATAGAATCTTGAGCTTTGGTAAGTATGATAATTGAATAAAGAACATAAAATACTTGTTTGTTTATAGTTATAATGCTAATGTTTATATTCAACCAAAAAAAAACTAATGTTTATTTGTTATTTGATTTTGTAGATATTTGTAGATTCTAATTCAATCCCAAAGAAGAGATTAATGAAATCAAAATATGCTAGGCTTCATTTATTTTAGACTATCGTTTTTCAAATTCTTTGTAAATATTGTATTGATTACAATTGATTTATATATCAAATTATTCCTTTTATATAGAATAAAATGTAAATGTTCTAAATCTAAAATTGTGTGAGATTTTTCTAATATTTTAGATTTTGTAGATATTTATTCAATAAAAAATATATTTAATATATATATATATATATATATATATATATACATTAACTAACGTAGAAAACTTTCTATATCAGATATGATAAAAAAAAATGTATATTCTACATTGGTTTTTAGCAGAATTTATGCAAAAAATATATTTTCTACATCGATTACCTCTAAAACTGGTAAAATATGTTATTTCTACCGATGTAGAATATCACTACTTGCTTTATCAATTATATCTACATCGGCGTAATAACTAATATTAAAAACTCTTTTTAACTAATATAAAAACTCATTTATGTATATAGTATGAATAGGTTAAAGAACAAAAAATTTAGTAACTTTGAGAAAAAAAGGAAGAAAAAATACTATAAAATTTGCTCTTACATTATAATTTTATATTGTAATTCTATATAGTTTGATTAACAATGTTATGACACTCATTAATAATAAAAACTAAAACTAAAGTAAATAATTTTTTTATAAGGAAGGATCTACTATCTTTTTCATTTAAGGACTAAATTTAAAATTAATCTCGGGAGAAAAGGTATTGAAACCTTTTTTTAAACTATAATTATATGTTAAGTTAAGAATAAATAAAAAAATACTCTAAATATAAAACAAATAATTCACAGATATATTTCAAAGATAATATTAACCTTTATAATTTTCTTCTCTACTCAAAATAATTTCTCTGTAATTTTATCGACTTTATTCCAATTAGAAGTCAATAGATGAATAGCAAAAGGCAAAGCATTACACCGCTACCTAAGCTCAAGACCACCCTCGTTGAACCTCATTATCCCCTCATTCAACATCCTTGCACCTCCTCACTTTGCATCGTGTTTCAAAAGGTCAGGATCAACAACGTGTGCTTGGGGTTTTTGTAGCTATCATGAAAATGGTTGCGAGTCTCAAGGATAATTATTGAGCATGAGAGTGCATGGTTTAGATTTCGTATATGTGATATATCGGAAATTATTGTTATGTTTGTGCCAGTTATTCCTTACGCATTCACTAAACAGGTTTTGATGGTGCTTTATTTTGTCATAGATGAAATAAAAGCACATGTGTGGGGAATTCTCAATTTGAAGACAATGCACGTTCCTTATATATCTAATCCACACTTTTCAACGATACATACGAAATTCAATGCTTTCTTTTTTCCTTATCAAATACCAAATTAGCTATATTCGAAGAATAATAACCCAATCGTTTTGCCCTCGTGGCCCTAAATGAAGACTTACCCTATCATAGTGAGCACTTATTGGAATGTTCCATTCTTAATTTCTTATATTAAACATCGACTAATCACCCTGTTTCTTTTAAATTTGTTTCACCATTTCCTATCTAAATTAAGTACCCGTTAATTGGGTGCATTAATTGTGATTCATTTCGCATGATATTAGGTATTAAGGGTTTCGGTACTACCTAATCTTAACCATTGTTCAGATACACGTGTATGGAAAACTTCAGTTCAAGGCTAAGGCCTTTCTTGTATAAACTATTTATATATTTCTTTTAATGAATAATTTTTTTTATAATTAATGTGTTTCATTAGAAAAGAAACTTTTTTAAACTACCAGCTAAATAAATTAATTCTACACATGGAAATGCAATAGTAGCTTGTACTAGAATGATATAAACATTCGTTAAACTACAGCTAGTTATTTGATCATTGAGATTGAGTTCTGTTATTATATTATTAATGCAATGGCAGATTAAATCATGCAAGCGTTGGAAACGTATCAGAACTTGATTTATTCGTGATTTGATTGACGATCTTTATTATCCACAGAAGAGGGTCTAATCAGAGCAGAGCCCCTATGGCTGAAGATCATGAACCAAACAGGTCAGGGTTGGTCCTGCAGCTCTATAACATGGCTTAAACCAAATCATGTGAGCTTGTTTGTACGTTCTACCAACTAGCTCTTCCTGAACTACTGAGTCACATCTTTGTACCACATGCAATGCTTTTCAATTTTATGTATTTATTTATTTTGAGATGTTAGATTTATCTGCCAGGTTTCAAATACCATGCACATCGACAATAACGGCCATTCATATAGATCTTTTATGAGTAATCTTAGTTGCAAGTTCAATTAGAAAATTCTCACGAATTAAATTATATGAATTATACGAATTCTATTTGATCATATACGGATGAAAATAAGTTTATGACCCAGCATAATTAGATGTGAAATGGGCAAAAAAGTGATTGATAATATATATATAAGAAAAAATGCAATAAGTATGTGATAGAAAATTATAAAAGAAGTATAAAAGTGTAAGAAAATTAAAAACTAATATACAAATTGGTGGTATTACTCACAGCTTTAATCCAAGTTACCCAATGTTGTATATGATAATGAATTTAAGTTTTTATAAAGAACAATTATAAATCTTCTTACCTTGTATTCCAATTTTTCATATGAAAATGCTAACAAAAGAGCAATAGTTAAGAAATTTAAACTAGAAATGTTTTATTAAAAAACATGAAAATGCACTCATTCAGATTATTTTCAATATCTTTTAATATAATTTTAATAAAAATGTATTATTTATTAACTCCTTAACCAATATAAAGACTCGTTCTCTAAATTAGTTATTAAA
The DNA here is from genome assembly GCF_003935025.1 of Abrus precatorius. Lineage (NCBI taxonomy): Eukaryota > Viridiplantae > Streptophyta > Magnoliopsida > Fabales > Fabaceae > Abrus > Abrus precatorius. The sequence goes on from NW_020874395.1 coordinate 21,748,018, forward strand.
TGAAAGAACTTTTAAATATTTTTAAGATGATAAATGCTTAAATTTTTTATTTAATGCTTATTTTATAAAATAATTAAAAAATTACTTACAATATTATTAAAAATATATAGCAAAATTATTTTAAAATGAAGTAAGCCTACTTGTTTGAAAAATACCAAGTTACTTTTATAGTAGTAATAAAAGTTGTTTCAAGATACTAACTATTTATTAATTTTATATTATTAAATATTTTTAAGATATACTATATTTTTATTGAAATATATATTTTACCTTTTTAAGTTTAAGAATTGATTCTATAGCTATAAAACAAGACTAAACATTCATTTTAGTTTTTAAAAAAGTAAGCATTAAACATTTTAATTTTTAAAATTTTTAAAATATTATATTAATTTCTGACTTCTATCTCTATCGAATATTTAAGTATTTAAATTTAAATATTGATAATAGACAATAACAAAATATTAACATGTTACGTTAAGTGATACATATAAATTAATTACGTGACAAAAATAATGTCATATGTGGTATGATATATGTTTTTATTTCATTTTAACCCCTAAGATTATCACTTATCAGATATTTTAATATATGATATTGTCACTAACAAACATTTTAGTCATTAATTCTTAAAATATTTTGTTTACTTGTCTTTTTTCTTTTTCATTCTTTATCACCAAAAACTACCATCACCAGCTACCATCTGCATTCTTTGTTGGCAACTCAAATTTATATTCTTTTGGCCTCATCATTTCCTTCAAAACCTCACAAACTGTTGTTTGAGGACAATTTTCAAACTCAAAGACAAATGATGAGCAATACCATCAATGTCAAAGCTTAAGAAAAATGAAAAAATGTATATTAACGCAATGGTTTAAATTAGAACAGTCATGAAAACAAAGTTTGCATAGGGATTAATCAATAATTCTCAAAATAAATCATGATTTTGTACCACTCTCATTTGAGGTAAACGAAAATACAACTTGAAATAGTCAAATTAAAAGAATCTTTCAACCCCTTAAGCAACCATGAACCATTAAAGGAAATTATGATCATATTTTTTATGTATACTAAACAGTGCCTAAAGCAATGCCTCTGTTACCAACAAAGAATACAAATAGTAGCCAACAAAGATAGTTTCTATAAGAATGAAGAAGAAGAAGTATGAATAAATAAAAGTTTTTAAGAACCAATAGCTAAAATGTTTGTCAATAACAATATCAAGGATTAAATGTTTGACATGTGATAATTTGAAGATCTAAAATAAAGTAAAAACATATATTATTATCACATAAAATATTATTATTTTTTACATAATTAATCATACATATCACTTAACATAACATGTTAATATTCTGTAATTATTTATCAACGATGTCTAAATTTAAAGGTTTAAATGTTTGACAAAAATAAAAAATAAGAACTAATGTGATATTTTTTTAAAATTTTAAAGATTAAAATATTTTACATAGTACACATACTATTTCAAAAAAAAAATTGAAGATTTAAAATCAAACAAGCCTTTAAACTTTAGTTGATAAAAATAACAATAAATCATATCTTGAAATTTTTACAATTTTCCTAGGCTTTAAATATTTAGCAAATTGCAACGTTACTTTTCAATTAGAGTGCACATTTTGCTCGGAACAAACTACCTTAACATTCTGCCTTGTTAATTTTATGCTAATAATGTAAAAAATCGTGTTAGGAAGAGGAAATAAATACAAAAAATCACAAAAAAAAGAAAAGAAAAGAAAACACACGCAAATTCAAAAAAGATTAAAGGAAAATAAGCGAGGCCTGCTCACTTGGACCGATTTGAATTGGGTCTGTTACGATGTGATTATCATTTGTCATATCAAACCGTACGCATCTCATCTGAACCGAGAAAAGTGGGGTCTATAAAACGTCCATCCAATTCCAAAATATTGCTCCCAAGACAATTTTTTTACAATTTTTCAAATAACTTTAGTTTATACATAAAAATTAAAACTAAGGTACAGTTAAAAATAGTTATACGCGTATTACACTATTACATGAGATTTTAACTGGTATTACCACTAAATGAGAAGAACGACTAGTTCAATATTATTTTTCGTAATCTCAAATTTAAATCTTAAATATTTAAAAGAAGACAATTTTTCATTTATAATCATCTTATCTAATTTCAATAAAATTACTTTCAATAAAATAATAAATATTAAACGAGCCTTGTCAAACTAAAACTTGTCTTGTAAGGCAATTTTAATTATTGTTTACGAAATTATTTCGAATCATTCCATAGGTGATGAGAACGAAAAATTATGGGACTCAAACGAAATTATTTAATTAAATTAAATTTTAAGGTTCATTCGTTATCTTTGTTAATTTTGAATTTTTAAAAAATATATATAATTTTTAATGTTATAATATTCATTAATTTTTATTTTAAAATTTTAACATTCGGAATTGAAGACAATCGAAGAGCTAACAATAATGTGATAAACTTGTAAAAATAAAATAAAATAATAATAAATAGTGATAATAATATTATAATAATGATAATGATAATATTGTTATCAGTAATGATGAGTGATAATTATTATAGTAATAATAATTATAATTATTATGATAATAATAGTATCAAAATAAATTATTTGTAGACTATTTTTTTTAGCTAAAAGAAATTATTTATTGTAAAATGTAACATTAATTAAGTATAAAATATTACAATATTTTAATAATTATTGAATGTAAATTTAACAATTTTTTTATGTTGTAAATTGTATATCACTGAAATATATTTAAGTATAACAAATATAATAATTGTGCCTTTGATATGATTAATGAGAAATAATAATTTATTTATTAAAATTAATAAAAATTAATTATGTGTTATAAATTTATATTTTATTTTAAAAATTATCAATTTTATAAATAAATAATAAGTAATTTTTAATGCAAATTTTATACTTTCTATATCTTTGAAAAATATTTTTTTAGCTGATTATTTTTTATAATAGTATTTTATAATTGAAAGTAAGAACTATTTTTTTTTCTTACAATTTTCCTCTTAAGATAATTATTATATCAAAATAAGTTTTTTTTTATCTTTTTTCTATTCAGTTATTGCATAAATAAATTCTAAAAGGTATGTGTTGTGGTATTGTAAAATCTTTTTTATGAATACTGTATCCAAAAAATTTATACTAATAAAAAAGAGACATGTGGCATGTTAAAAAAATATTATTAGATATAATTTATTTAAAATTATATTATTTATATTTTTGCTACACAGTCTTATTATTATTATTATTATTATTATTACTATTATTATTATTATTATTATATATTAAATTTATCATTTTATTTTTTTATCATTTTTTATAAATTTTTAGTTTTAAATAAAATATAATTCATATTTAACTAATTTTTATTTATTATAAATAAAAAATATAATATAATATATTATTATTATTATAATTAAATAATTAAATATTAATAATAATACAATTAAGAATATAAAAAATATATTAATATAATATTATTATTTTATTTTTAAATTTTAATTTATTTATTTTTCTTAATATTGTTCATGTTCAAACACTTAATCGCTCTTCACCTTATTTAAATGTGGTAAATATAATAATTTATTAATAAATAAATTTATTATTTAAATACATATATAAATATTTTTAATTTTGAATAGAATATAATTTTTATTTATTATAAATAAAAGAATTATAATATAACATATTAATATAGTAATTAAATATTAATAATAATAGGATTAAGAATATAAAAAATAATAATATAATATTATTATTTTATATTTAAATTTTAATTTATTTAATTTTAATTGTATCCTGATTATGTTTGAAGACTTAACTTTTTTTAATTTATTTAAATGTAACAAACATAATTATTATTTAAACATATGTTTAAATATTATTAATTAAAATTTTTCATGTATGATATCTTAAAAAATTTTAAATGTATCATAGAATTTATCATTTTAAAATTAGTATAATAAAAAAAAATTATAATAATTAAATACATTTCTTAATTTTTGTGTCACAAGTTTAATTGACTATTTTATTTATTATATTTACAATAAAAATATTAATATTTATTTTTAAATAATAATAATAATAACAAAGACATTAATGATAATAATCATAAAAAAAAAATCATGATGAAAATGACACTGATTACAAAATTACAGTAATTAAAGTAATAGTTAATTAGTTATATTAAAATTTTTTAAAGTGATTTATTTTCATAAATGAAAAATAAAATTATTGTTTTTTATTTTTAAAAGTTAAAATGAAAGTATTTTAAAGTTGTATTAAAAATGAACGCAAATTTATTTTAATTAAAACATTTTATTTTAAAATTTATATTTAAAAATAAAAATATTACAACTACTCCAAGTAAACTCAAATTTAAGACTTTTATTTATTTACTAAAATAAAATAATAATTAGTTTAAAAGATAATATTTTAATTAAATTTTTAAGTGATAATTTTACTATAACTATTCTTTTTCAAAACATTTGTAATCACTAATAAGTCCATTTAAGAAGAAATGAAGTATTTATATATAATTAGTAAAAAAGTTTAGTTTGTTATTTGATTTCTTTTTATCAGTATTGCATCTTTTCTAATGTGTATATTTATATTATAAGACATCATATTAAGAGTATGTAAATTTTGTATATTAATGAAATTGTTTGTTAGACTTAAAATATGTATATTAATAATTTAATCTTTATTCGATAAAGTCAATGTTAAAGGAGTTAAACATAGGAATTTTTATTTTTATATAATATTTAAAATAATATATACTAAAATATATAAATGAGATGGAATTTCTATAAATTATTAATTTAAAATTTAAAAAAATTAAATTGCTGGTAATTTTTAAAATTTTCATATTTTAATATTTAATTTTTTTCATTAAAACAAGAAGCCGACAAACATAATAAGAGAGTTAGTATATCACTTTTACCCAGGGGATTGAACATGTTAGTTAGAGTATGTACTACACTTTATTTTTTCTTTTAACATCTTTTTGCTCCGGAAGATGAATCTTAACAATTATTATAAGCTAACAATAATTCAGAAATTAAGAATAAACAAGATTTAAAGAAATTATTAGAAAAAGGTTAACATCATTATTAACTTAACAAAATAGACAAAAAATAATTATTTATTTTAATCTATTAAATTATAAGTATTTATTTCTTTATTTTGCTAAACATCAACATTTTATTAAAAACAAATTTAGAGTACAAGAGTTATTATAACCGGTTACAACTCTAAAGAGAATTAACAATATATGTCAATGAACTATTTATCCAATTTACATGTACAATTGATCTTTCCAAAGGCTATGCTGCAAACCACTTCTAAGAATGATACTTAATAGAATTAAATATTTTACTAGCATTTAATACAATATTATTGAAGAGAATATTATTTCGTTGAAGCCAAATTGTCTATACTACTATAAACCATACAATTACAACTATCTTCCATTTCTTTTTTTCACATTGGATTCCACACAGGCTTAGTAACGTCTCGTGCAAATGTCCAGGTAAGTATAAACTGACACCAAACTATTCAAACACTATGTACCACAGTTTCATGGAAATACTACAATACAAAAAAAAGATGCAATATATGCTCATCTTCATTATCACACAACCCACAAGCTTCTGAGGGAATCGTCAATCCACAATTGGTCAAGTTCTGCGCACCAGGATTGCATTAAGCAATAGATGTCAAATAAATACTACTACCTTCCTCGCGCACTAATCTTCCAAATTTTGCATAAGACCTACACTAGACATAGCTCTAAACCGCTACCTGTAGTGAAGAAATGATGAATGTAATGATAAGTGGATTGCACACTATTATAATGATCAATATTTTTAGAGAAAAATAGAGCAAATTTTCCATGGTTAACGTTGAGGCTAGAAGTTTGGAAAAAAATAAACAGAATGCTATTAATGATAGCAATTTGATTGAGAGTAGCCTTAGCAACCAAAATTATATCATCTGCAAAAAGGAGATGGGAAATGGGCAAATCTTGAGAACCAAGATAAAAAGGATCCCAATCCTTCCCAAGAATACTATCTTGAATAAGATGTGTCAATCTCTTTATACAAAGGACAAATAAATAGAGGGATATAGGGTCCCCTTGACGAATTTCCCTAGTAGGCTGAAAAGCTCTAGCAAGAAAACTATCCCAATTAACCACCATAAAAGGGGAAGTAATGCAGGCTTGAATGAAATTTATCATTTCAGAATTAATGCCTACCCTAGACAGGGTTGTAGGTTCGGTCCCGAGTAGATCTACTAGAGATGGCAAAAGGGGGAATAATCGACCTAAGTGGCAACAGTGATGCGCCTCTGTGGCTGGGTCATGACCCACTGCAAACCTTAGCCAAACCTGACAAGGACCGCACATTCTATGGTCATCGAGGTCCATTCCCAAAGAGACCTATCTTGGGCCAAACACTAGTGGTGTTCTACTAAAGCTAAATGCTGCTTCTATTCTATTCTACTGTGCCAATCTAAAATGCAGGGAATAGAGTCCTCCGATCTCCTCACGACTTGAATCTATCTATGAGACCCTATGGTAAAAGCTGGGCAAGTCGCCAGTCATAGAGTGATGGGATCCCCATGCATCATTTGCATGTTATTAACACATGAATGACTCTATGGATGAGATCGAAACCTGCATTCATGCATCATGTGCATTACTATTAGGGATGATTGAATATTCGTGAGATTTGTTATGATTATGATTACATTTATCTCCCTATTATATGATTGAACCTTTGATGATGCTGAATGTGGATTGTTAGATTGAGATGTGACTGTACGCTGCCTTCCTTGGGGTATGGCTATATATGATGTTTGTGTTTGGAGAACTCACCCCTTGTTTGTGTTGTTTCGTATCGCTTTCCTTTTATCTATATAGATGGACACGAGCAAGGTGAAGGCATGGAACCTACCTTCTGAGGAGGATACCTACTACTTGTTCACCCCTCGCGCTGCTGAATGGATCGAGGAGAATGATAAAGATCCCGCTTCTACTTTTAGTTTTTCTTCCCCTACTTCTTCTGAGGAGTTGAATCCCATTAGGGATTACTCTCCTCATGACTGATGTTTTATTTGCTTATGCATTAGGGGAACTGCTCTTAGGAAGTCTGGTCTTATTGTGTTATGTTTTGTATTTGGATAATGCTAATCGTCTTTAATTATGACTAAGTACTTGACTATGCTGCCAAACTGATATTTAATATATCGAGGTGTTATCATATTATGAGCTGTGTCTATTCTTACTCTATTAGGCCGTTGGGATTGAAATATGGAATGATAATTAGCTATGGTATGGTTAGATGTTGAACAGATATGATTATTAACTCTCTTTTTCCATAAAAGGGAACCTATACTTATATTTCTATGTATCAAGAAAATTTTTTTTTACCAGATTTTGGTGTTTTCTGAGTTACTACATTAAAAAAGTGATATCAGAGCTTTAGTATTAGAAGGGTCGTTATAGAAAACACTCAGAACAAAGGTATATATAAATTAGCCTAGAAAATGCCATTGGTTTTTAAAAAAATAGGGCATGAAGCCCATCAGGCCCAGGGGCCTTAAAATTACCTATACTAAATAAGGCAACTTTAACCTCTTCTATGGAGACCCTAAGAGAGAATAGCCTAATATTTGCATCTTTAAGAGAGGGAAAAGAGGACAAAGTATTTAGAATAAAATGTGGGGGATTAAGATTAGAATAGAGTGTCTTAAAAGAGTTTAGAGCTAAGGACTATAATTCAAATGAATTAAATATCCAATTCTGGTTAACATCTTTAAGAGCCTCAATTTTATTTTTGGACCTCCTACCTAATACAACCCTATGAAAAAACTTAAGTGTTTCTATCTCCTAGAGCAAGCCAGTTGGCACTATATTGGGCCTTGGAAATCACGATGGGCTGCTCATAGTCCTATCAATTTAAAGCTTCCTCCATCACACTTTTGAGAACTATCCTTAAGAAAAGAAGCCACTAAGAAAAAATCCAACCTAATGTGTCCTTATGCAAATAAGAGTGAGAGGTGTATGATGACAAAAGAATAGCCTTCGGTTTCTCACTTTAAAAAAAATATTCAATCACAAAAATCTTAGTCTTTCTCCCTTTTCTCATGCTTTTCCATCTTCTTGCACCTTGTTCCTTGCATCGTCACTTTGGGAAATTTCACCAAGGTCTAGACTGAGCTGGACTAGGACCCTTCACACCCAACAATTCTTCCTCCATCATAAGACTCTTATTAGCAAGTAAAGGGCCCATAATGAGTGAAGTTTCTATTAGAATTTTGTTACATTTTGACCAAATTCTCATTGCATGTTTAGTGAAGCCTTACTGTATGAATCTTATTGTATGATCAATTGAATTTGGTTGCATGTGACCTAGCAAAGTTGTATTCACAAAAAAAAGGGGGGAGGGTGAGTAAAATTACGTGAAGTGTTAATGTACATAGATATATATATATATATATATATATATATTGGCATTAAACAGAACTCAAAAACCTCACCAAAGAAAACATTAGGAACTCTTAACATAAAATCCCATTTGAATCCCTATTAGTGGTCACATAAATGTAGTTTATAATGTGGAATGAGCATACTTTGTGAATAAGATAACGAAATGAATAGTATACTTAACTTGTGTTGTATTTACCCTGTATGATGAATGAACTAATAATTTGTTATTTATGATTGATATTAATATGCTAGATGATTCAAATATTAAATTTTGATAAATTAAGGTTCAAATCTTAGAATTTTGTAGAATAGAAATGGTGAGGACAGTTGATAACTACAAATTAGTCTTTTCCTTGTACAAAAAAAAAAGTTTACTACAAAGAATATAACAGAGTGATTAGCATAGAGAACTATATTCAATAATGAGACTGAACCAAAGAAAAATTAGAGTCTGAGAGTTAGAATCTACCAATAGATTCCATGGACCTAACATGTAAATTAAGACAATGTACAAAACAAACAAATAAATGAGATGTACATTAAATTCGCTTCAACATTTCAATTGAAGAGTATATGTAAATACACTCATAATAGGATAATAAGCAACTACCTAATACCGAAAAACACATTGTAATAAACCGTGGATAATGGAACGTAGGGAGGGTTGGTACAATTCATGAATTAAGGGATAAATTGAGGAATAAATTAGAGTGAGAAGAACTAACGCAGAATCTAAATAGGAATTATTGCCTTGATGTTAGGTGATGATGGAATAATGCAAAATACATAATTAGCGAGATATCGAGATCTTGGCATAAGATGATGAGTAAGATGAGGTAATCAATTAAGTTCATAGGTAACTAAGTGTGAGACTCGTGTGTAAAAACTAATTATTGGGCAAGTGTACTCGTTGTCAGAGTAATATTATAAAAAATAGAGTACCAAGTGTCATATCCACAGGGACTGTTATTAAGAATTACATCCTTAATTACGCAATCGTTAATGAATATGAAAAATAAATTTTTGTTGATAAAGTTACTAAAAATAGAAGAATAATAAATTAAAAGGAACAAATTTCTTATGATAATAAATTATAGAAAAGTATGACTAAAGGTATTCAAGGAGAAAAGGGTATCTATACTGTAAATCCACCTAAGTATCCAAATAACTAAAATTCTTCTTCAACTACTTAGTTCCAAACCCTTATCGCTGTAGGAAATTTTGAATTAAATCAATACCTTTCTTAAGGATAATGATTCCTAACCCTCTGTTGATCAATCAAAATCTCTTCCTTAATTAATACCCCTAGGTTGCATTAAGTTCATTATGAATTCCATAATTAGGGTTAATCCTAATACAGAAAACTTACGTCTTTCTATCTCTAGAAATACATTCAAGTCCTTTTAATTGAATAATGTTAATTTCATGCAGGAATTTTACTTAAATTCAAACAAGAAAACAAGATGGAAGACAATTGATACTACTCAATTAAACCCAAGAGAAAAGAACATGAAATAGCATTAGAAGAATTCCAGAAAATTTGGTCAATTAGGATTTATTACGTCTAGATACTCAAAGAAAAATTAGAACCTAAACATCTTGAAACTAAAATTACAAAAGAGATGAATAAAAGTGCTTGATTCTGTCCTCCCGTTGTCTCTAAGTCTTCTTCTCAAAACAATGTCCCCTAGGTTTCGTGCCAAGTTTCCTTTTATATGAATAGCCCAAGGGCTCATCTTGTCGCAGAAATTTAAATTCTGATGCACGTTTAAAGTACATGTCCATGTACACGGCCATGTACTTTGGTTGTGTACATCTCTGGTCTCTAAAAATTGCACTTCACAGCTTTCTTGAAAAGTACACGGCCATGTACTTTGGCTGTGTACATCTCTGGTCTCTAAAAATTGCACTTCACAGCTTTCTTGAAAAGTACATGGCCATGTACTTTGGCCGTGTACATCTCTAGTCTCTAAAAATTGTAGTTCACAGCTTTCATGAAAAGTACACGCCCATGTACACGGCCATGTACTTTGACCGTGTACATCTCTGGTTTTGATGATACACTTCAATTGACGCGACCAGTGAGATACACACTCATATACACGGGCATGTACTTGCCCGTGTATATCTCTGGCTTCATTGTGTTCTTGATTCATGCAACCAGTGAGATACACACTCATATACACGGGCGTGTACTTTTCCATGTGTATCTCTGGTTCTTTGTGTGCTTCAATTCCCAATATCTTTTAAAGTTTTCACTTCTTGATCCTTTTTCATGAAATATGAATAAAATGAAATTAATAATAGTAAATTTTCTCAATGAATAGCTTAAAACTCTCAATTATCATTCATGAATTACAGTGTATGATCAAGTATAGAAAGCATTTATCAAATTTCCCCGAACTTGAACGATTGCTTGTCCCTAAGCAAAGAAATGGATCAAATTTACCCTTGACAACAACGAATCAAATTCAAAAATTTTTATTATTGTTATTTTTATTTTATTTTTCAAATTTTTAGAGGGACAGTAATTCTTAAAAATTAAATTGTGCCTTTTTTTGCTCTCAACCTTTGTAACTTCAGACAGAACTGAATAAGGACCTCTCTACTATTAGCTGTTAAAATTCAATTCAAAACTTTGAATCCTTCCACAAGGTGTTGTTTAATTCTCTTCACTTTGAGCCATGATCGACTAACAGGGTGCATCTTATGCACCATCCCAATTAGTACAAGGTATTAATGGAAATTCTATCCCTTACTTTCCACATCGGTACCTCAAGCAATTTTGGAGTTCTAGGATGTGGTATCCGGACATTGCCTACAATCCACATTCAACTAGATATGCTTCTATGGCATGCTCTTTTATTTTTTAGTAGAGCCCCAAATTTTTTTCCAAATATTAATTATTCTATTAATTGCATATATTCTTAAACATTTGGCATAGATTCAAGGTCCTCAAATTAGAAAACTCTTTTGATACTTCAATTGAGAAACAATTAAAAACACAATTCAAATAATCAAAATAACTGCATATGATCTTTTTCTTTTTTTCAACAAAACATTTTATTTATATAAACTATCCAGGAATATCATCTCTAATGCAAAGGCAAAACTGGCTCAATATTTGCTCGAGAACAAAACAAAAATTCAGTTCAGACATTTATAAGTATCCACCCAATAATATAAGATTTGCATTGTCCTCAATCAAATATAAGAATTAAGGTGCAAATTGAAACTTCCCTAAAAAGAAATAGAAATATGCAAAGAGTGGTGGGAGTCACAGCTAATCTGAGATACAAATGAAGAAGAAACATGACCAAAGTGAATTTATAGGGAAATCATCTCAGTTCAAAATGACAAAGGGAGAGGAACAATCAAAATAACACAATAAAGAAACAAAAGCAATAAAGAAACGAGCAATTTAAATTCTAAAAATAACATAAGTAAAAGAAATCCAACAACTAAGACTATCCTAATTGCAGACTAAACTGCTGCACTAGCATCATTTGAGTCTTTCATCATCTGTACTAAGAAAGTGGTCAAAAGAAGATAGGGTTCATGCTGGGGGCGAGGACGCTTATTCAAAATATATATAAATAGGCAAATAAATAACTAAATTAAAATAAACTAAACCTACCTAACCTAAACTATTCAATGTAATTCAACATTCAACATGGAGGAGTTTAAACTCCTCATTTGCAAAAGTTTGCAGTTGACCCCCTGGTACAGTTTTAGCCTATGTTCATTCACCTTAAAATTTTCTTTTTCTGGATGAGTTAATTCAATTATACCACAAGGAAATACCTTATGCACAGTAAACGGTCCAGACCAACGGGATTTGAGTTTACCTGGGAATAATTTGAGGTGAGAGTTGTACAACAGTACTACTAAATCACCTTTTTGAAATAGTTTACCTCCCTTGATTTTTTTATGATGGTAGACCTTTAATTTTTCATCTGGTGGTTCATTAATGGATGGGTTGGGTTGTTTCTTTGATTTCCACTCCAAAATTTCGAAGTCCATCTTTCTCCATAATGGCTTAGTGGCTTCTAAATGACACCACTGTTCTTGAGTTAGCAAGCTCATACCATCTTTTCCTCCTTCATGAACTAAGCTTCTTTTCAATGGGTTTGAAATCAAAAATTCCTGTGCACAATCAGAAACATAATCATCAATTACATTAATAAAGTAGCAAGAATCATCTTGTTTCAAAGACTTTTTCATCACATCAGGAATTTTGAAAGTGACTTTTTCATCTCCAACTCTCAAAATTAACTTTCCATCCCTCACATCAATTATAGCCCTTGCAGTAGCTAAAAATGGACGACCTAAGATCAAGGGGACATCGGTGTCCTCGTCTATATCAAGAATCACAAAATCAACAGGAAAAATAAATTTGTCCACTTTTACAAGCACATCCTCAATGATACCCCTAGGATATTTAATTGATATATTAGCTAGTTGAATACTCATTCTAGTTGGTCTAGGTTTTCCCAAACCTAATTTCTTAAAAATAGAATATGACATCAAATTAATGCTAGCACCTAAATCAGCTAAAGCCCTATCAACTATCAATCTACCAATGAGACAAGGAAGAGTAAAACTCCTTGGATCCTTTAATTTTTTGGGCATCTTGTTTTGCAGGATTGCCAGCATTCTTCATTCAGAGTTACTGTGGCTAACTCCTCCAGCTTCTTCTTGTTGGATAGTAGATCCTTCAGAAATTTGGCGTATTTGGGCATTTGTGCTAAAGCATCAACAAACGGTAAATTGATATGAAGTTGACAAAATAAGGAAAGAAATTTACCAAATTGTTCATCATCCTTGTCCTTCTTCAATCTAGCTGGGTAGGGAAGTAAGGGTATGAATTCTTTCACTACAGGGGGCTTTTCCAGAGTCTCCTATTGACATTTATCCTCCTCTTCAACTGCATCTTTTTCTGTTTCTTGCTTCCCCTTCTCTTATAATGTTCTGCCACTCCTTAATGTTACTGCATTGACCTGCTCCCTAGGATTAGTCTCAGTATTGCCAAGCAAGCTTCCTTGGGGTCTTTTTGAGAGGAGTCTAGAAATTTGACCCAACTAAATTTCTAGATTATGGATAGAGGCTTGTTGATTTCTTAGTGCTGTCTCGGTAGATTAGAACCAAGATTTTGAAGTTTGAATGAATTTGGTCATCAACTCCTCAAGGTTTACTTCTTTTCAGCTGGGGGTGGTGGTGGATGTGAAGCTTGTTGAAATCCTAGGAGTGTGTTGTTCCGCATTGGCTGTTGGTTGTTGTTCCATGGTGGGTTTGCATAATTTCTCCAGTTCGGATTATTCATGCCATTATAATTTTGGTACGGTGATCTATTTCCTATCACATTGGCATGCTCTTCTTGAGTAGCTTGGCACTCAAGATTAGGGTAGCCTCCTCCACAAATATCACATCTCATCACCGGAGCAACTGGATGGTTAACAGATAAACTATCAATCTTCTTCCCTAAGGCTTCAACTTGCATTGCCAAGGATGTTACTGCATCAAGACTATAAATCCCAGCAGATTTCGCAGGTTTGGATCAAGTGGAGCTCCATTGATAGTTGTTCATTGCCATTTCTTCAAACAGTTTTTGTGCAGCCCATGGTGTCTTGCTATTCAAAGTGCCCCCAACTGCAGCATCTATCATTTGTCTTGTGGCTGAGTTCAACCCATTGTAGAAGGTTTGCAGTTGAATCCAGTTCGGTATCCCATGATGTGGGCACTTCCGTAGTAATTCCTTAAACATCTCCTATGTATCATATAAAGTCTCTGACTCCAATTGGTAGAAGGAAAAGATATCATTCCTCATCTTGGTAGTTTTTGTGGGAGGAAAATATTTTACTAAGAACTTTTTTGCCATGGCCTCCCATGAAGTGATAGATCCTCGTAGGAGAGAATTCAACCACTGCTTTGCTCTGCTCTTGAGAGAAAATAGAAATAGCCTCAAGCGGATTGCATCATCAGTAGCTCCATTAATCTTGAAAGTATCACAAATCTTCAGAAAATTTGCAATGTGAGCATTGGGGTCTTCATCTTGTAACCCATTAAATTGGACAAAGTGTTGAACCATCTGAATAACATTGGGCTTTATTTCAAAATTCCCTTGCACATCCGGACGGACAATGCTAGATTCTGTTCCAGTTAATGATGGACGAGCATAATCGGACATGGTCCTTAGTTGATCTTCATTGTTCGCCATTCCTTCCATGTGCTTTTGTGTGTTTTCTTTTTGTACTAGCAATCGTCTCTCTTTCTGAATTTTTCGCAAAGTTCTCTCTATCTCTGGGTCAAGTTCGAATAATGTAGCAGAACGGGTTCTGGTTATGCACAAGAAAAATCAGCTCCTAAAAAATAATAAAATAAATAAAGAAAAGAAAATTAGTAAAGACGTAATCAAAGAAATCCTAAATAACTAGTCCCCAACAACAGTGCCAAAAACTTGGTATGTAAAAACTGATTACTGGGCAAGTGTACTCGTTGTTAGAGTAATATTATGAAAAATAGAGTACCAAGTGTCGTATTCACAGGGACTGTTATTAAAAATTACTTCCTTAATTACGCAATTGTTAATGAATATGAAAAATAAAATTTTGTTGATAAAATTACCAAAAATAGAAAAATAATAAATTAAAAGGAACAGATTTCTTATGATAATAAATTATAGAAAAGTATGACGAAAGGTATTCAAGTGGAAAAGGCGAGTATCTAGACTATAAATCCTCCTAAGTGTCCAAATAACTAAAATTCTTCTTCAACTACTTAGTTCCAAACCCTTATCGTTGCAGAAAATTCTAAATTAAATCAATACCTTTCTCAAGGATAATGATTCCTAACCCTCGGTTGATTAATCGGAATCTCTTCCTTAATTAATAACCCTAGGTTGCATTAAGTTCATTATGAATTCTATAATTAGGGTTAATCCTAATACAAAAAACTTATATCTTTCTATCTCTAGAACTACATTCAAGTCCTTTTAATTGAGTAATGTTAATTTCATGCAGGAATTTTACTCAAATTCAAACAAGAAAACAAGATGGAAGACAATTGATACTACTCAATTAAACCCAAGAGAAAAGAACATGAAATAGCATTAGAAGAATTCCAGAAAATTTGGTCAATTAGGATTCATTACATCTAGATACTCAAAGGAAAATTAGAACCTAAACATCTTGAAACTAAAATTACAAAAGAGATGAATAAAAGTGCTTGATCTCATCCTCCTGCCGTCTCTGAGTTTTTCTTCTCCTCAAAACAGTGTCTCCTAGGTTTCTGTGCCAAGTTTCCTTTTATATGAATAGCCCAAGGGCTCATCTTCTCGCAGAAATTTAAATTCTGACACACGTTTAAAGTACATGGCCATGTACTTTGGCCGTGTACATCTCTAGTCTCTAAAAATTGCACTTCACAACTTTCTTGAAAAGTACACGGCCATGTACTTTGGCTGTATACATCTCTAGTCTCTAAAAATTGTGCTTCACAACTTTCATGAAAAGTACACGGCCATGTACTTTGACTGTGTACATCTCTGGTTTTGATGATACACTTCAATTGACGCGACTAGTGAGATACACGCTCTTATACACGGGCATGTACTTGCCCATGTATATCTCTGACTTCATTGTGTTCTTGATTCATGCAACCAGTGAGATACACACTCATATACACGGGCGTGTACTTTCCTGTGTATATCTCTGGTTCTTTGTGTGCTGCAATTCCCAATATCTTTTAAAGCTTTTACTTCTTGATCCTTTTTCCTGAAATATGAATTAAATGAAATTAATAATAGTAAATTTTTTCAATGAATAGCTTAAAACTCTCAATTATCATTGATGAATTATAATGTAGGATCAAGTATAGAAAGCATTTATCAGAGACCAAAAAAAAGAAAATAAATGAATAAATAAAATAATAAAGAGAGGAGGAAAGAAAATAGAAATTTGACAAAAACCCCAAGTACAAGTACTTATATTTTATTTAGCATCTAATCCAACGTTGATTATAATACAATAGTAAGATAGTGATAGTAACCTATATTTAAAGTCTTGGAAAATATGACCTCGCTTAAATTAAAAGTCCCAGCATAACCAATCTTAAACTAATAAACTAATAAATAAAGAGTGTACTAAACAGTCTGAGCATGTGAAGCAATATTTGACAAATATTTCCCAAGTTAATTAGAGAGCTTAGGACCCAAAACTCATGGAGTTAGGGAGACAATGTAATGTGAAGTAACGAGAGGGAACCTAACCTTAGACAACCTTATGAAAAGATCTATTTTAGTGTACTAGTGACGTTAAATTAAGAAAAGCCTACAAGAACTATTTAAGAATTAAGAAATCAGCCATGCATTATGCTCATAAGTGAGAAGATAAGATGCCTGTGTTAGGATTAATGACGAACCTTGGGAGTGGTAAAGGGGGGATGACCCAATGGTGCAGAGTAGCTCACTGTGACTGGGTCACGTCGCCAGCAAACCCTTGCCAAACCTGACGTGAACACCCGTTACCATGATCGTAGTAGGCATATTCCCAAATGACACTCTTGGAGGGTGAAATTGGCAAAAATGCTATGAAATGGAGTCCTCTGATCGTTTTAAGGCTAGAAATAAATTAAACAAAAGAAAAGGATATGGGATCCTCATGCATTGCATGATAACAAGAAATTAATAAAAGTGAAGAGGAATTTCATAACTTACCTGCATCATGCATCATTCCATTCTTAAATACATACAAATCTTTCTTTCATATTTTGAATGTAAGGATAATGTTCTATTAGATGTGTTGATATCTAAAGCGTAGCACTTTTTCTGTATATTATGTACCTAACTTGAAATTATGGACTCACCCTTTTGTTTTGTTGCTGTTTCTCCTCTTTTTGTGATGTATGGACGCTTGTTTGGTGTATTGCATATGTTGTGTGCAGATAGGATCCGAGATGATCAAGATGATAGTCCTCCTGACAAACGACATATAGATATATGATGACACCACTTAGCAGACTATTTACTAAGGGTTTGCTTGCATGACTCTTGGTTCGATATCTGAGGTGGGTTGGGAACCTTGCTGCACCACGGATTTGCTTGTAGAGATTATTTTCCCTTACTACTATATGCTACCTCTATACTTTTTCCCCTCATCATCCATAGAACTATACTTGCCCCCATGGACATTGAAGCTCCCACTCTTGTTCCAGATGTGATCCCTGATGCCCACGTACCTCGACCTTCCTCTCTTCCTCCTATGGAGCCTGAGTATATAGATATCTCAGTCATTGAGTCCACTGTTTGACCTTGCCCACCTACTCCATCTCGTAGGCTTTCTCCCATTAATGAGGCTAGTCCTTCACACCGTAGTCTTTCTCCCCCTGTATCCTCTCCACTGTCCCGTATACCTCCACCTACTTCTGGTTGGCTAGAAGACGTATATGAAGACTTGTCCAGTCTGCCTTTTGACCTAAATGCTATATTATCCACTTCACTAGACTCTGATCCTTTAGAGAAATACACTCCTCTAGATTGATAGTGTTTATATATATATATATATATATATATATATATATATATATATGTATGTATGTATATATGTATATGTGTTTTCTTTTGTATGATGAGGCTGTTTTGGGAAAGGACATAGGCATAGTAGTCATTTTGCTCTTTTTGCAAACTTGTTTTAATGATGAGCCCTAGGTGTTGTTAGTGTAGTAGACTTTCATTTAGTTCATTGGTTATGTTACGTGAATGACTATAAGCGGCTAATGAACTTATCTAAAATGTGACATGGGGGCACCTTCAAATGTTTAAATCACATCTAATATTTTTAATTGCTAATCAATTTCCTACCTTTATTGATTACTTAAATTATGTACTTACATGTATACATCTTGTATTTAGATATTGTATCACGTGTACGTTTGTTTGTATTCAAGACAGATAAACTAGGATGTCACATGGGACAACCAAGGAGCAAGGAATTTGAAATTAGGACTATGCTTTCTAATGGAATTCTTATCCCTAATTTTAATCCAAAGGTCTAAGTGATCAAATTTTAGAAAAGGAATATTAATCACAGTGCTATTAGGAAATAAGAGGCGCTAGGAATTGTTGGTCACAGCCTTATCTAGCTCTCTTTTAGGCTACCTTTATGCCAAGTAAAAGGGTATTCCTTGAAACCCATGTCCAATAAACCACACTGGAGGAGGCAATCAGCAAAGCTATTAATCATGTTAGAGTTGGGGGCCTTACCTCCTACTTTTTTAGAGTGATAGAGAATACAATTAAAGTCTCCTGCTGTAACGCTCCAAATTTTGTAATATTGATTATTATATATATATATATATGAATGGATGAGGAATGTGCACTTGAGTGGGATAATGAGTTGATATGATAATGATGAATATTGAATGGTGATGAGAATATACGTGTAAATATGTGTATGTTTGTGAAATGTGATATGGATGCTGATTTTCCATCGAGATTGACATTTTTGACTATTTGAAATAGGCTAAGTGTATGGTGCAGGGTGTTCTTGCTGTAGTGAGAGAGACTTGGGAGGAAGGTGTGAAACTATCACCTTCTCGCTGTAGCGAGAGATCCCTTACTACAGCGAGAGAGCGACAAAGAGGGGTGCAATTCTGGGTACAGTCTCACTGTAGCAAAAGGGTCTCGTTGTAGTGAGATTATACAGAAATCATAGTACAGTTTCCTCTTATTTTCGTTGTAGTGACAAGAGACGTCGCTGTAACGAGAGGGTCTCGTTGTAGCAAGAGTGTTGTGACCTGAGGGGTATTTGAAGGGGTTAGGGTTTAGGAAATTCATTTCCCATTCCTCTCTTCAAAATACCTTCGATTCTCTCGACCCAAAACTTTATTTCGCCGAATAAATTGCCTCCAAAGTCGATCAGGAGCTAGATTAAAGGTTGAAATCGTGTTGGGGACGCTTAGAGGTAAGTTTTAATGGTTAGGATTTCGGTTTCTCATCCTCATTCTCTGTTTTCTCAATTTCCTTTGGTTCTCATGGGATTCTTCCATGTATTTAGAGCGAAATTCATGTGGGGAGCACTATCTTGGTTGATTTCGTGTGTGGGTCTTCAATCTGAGGTAAAGGGACCCTACCCTAACTCCTTTTATTAGATTTCATTTATTTTGCTATGTGTGACCATGTAATTGAGATGGGATGTCGGAATATGTATGTTTTGATAGAAATTCCATATTAGATATGATAAAATGAACATTTAATGATAGGTGTGATGGAGTGAATGTGTATGAGCATGCCATTGATTGATGATTGAATAATGTAAATAGTTGGAAATGGGTGTGGATGGTATATTGAATGTAAATGTGGATTATGTTTAAAAGGTTGTGTGTATAGAATTGCTGTGCATTAAATGTAATGCGAATAAGTGTGGATATTTGTGTCGTGTAATGTGAATGAATGTGGGCCTGTGTGACATGTGCGAATATGAATATTGTATGTAATTGGAATGTGTATGAATGGGGCATGTTAAATGCGATTGTGAATATCTATGAATGGTTCAGCGATACATTGAAGGTATAGAAGATGAGGATGGTAGAAATACCTTGGGGAAGAGATAGTGGTAGTGACACTAATAGTAAGCGTGGGTGCACCACAGGCCACACATTCTCCTCCTTGCTAGACCTCTGCCAACACCCTTATATAGCAGCTTGTGATCGCACACGTGGTATCCATGATGCGGGGGTAACCGCCGATCATCCATGGTGTGAAACTGTGATCATAGTGTCACAGTGAGCATGGCTACGTGCAGTAAATGTACATGTGTGAAATGTTGTTGGTGCAGTGAGCGCACCAGTTGTAATTTGAAATGGAATGTATGATGAGTGTTGTATGTGATTGATAATACTTGAGTAGAATATGTTAGAATAAATGTGAGTATGCAAGGTGAGTCTCTATGTTGCTTGTGTGATGGATAGTGTGGAGTACTCACCATTACAGTTGTTTTCAGGTGATCAAGACGATCAACATCAAACTTAATGAAGGGAGGGATGAAATTGCTATAGGGCTTAGATGTTATTTTAAAATTTTAATGTAATTGAATTGGTCCTGTAACAACTATTGATATAAACTTGTAATCCCTTATTATTTTGAAAAACTTTAATGAAACTCTGTGTTGGAAAATTATATTTAAGTGAAATTTTAACCATTCCCATTTTGCAAAATTTATTATTTTGAAATTAAATTAAGGTCTTACACCTGGCAGACTCCATTGGCTGCTAGCAAGAGGCCCTAAGGTGTTCTTGAGGGTTAACATAAACAGAAAATAGAAGCCACTCCTTATGATCAGAGGTGGCAAGTTTAAGGTGAATAAAATATCTAGATTTGGCCACTAATGAAGCAGAAACTTTCCTACTGTTCCAAAGGCACCAAATACCTCCTGAATATCCAATAGCATCAATTTTTTCATGCTTGTCAAATTTTATTTTCTTAATTACATTATTAGCTCTATCAGAATTGATTCTAAGTTCAAACAGAGCAAGAAAATCTAATTGATACATGACTATAAGATCATTAACAAGCTTGTGAAAGACTCTACCTCTTGCCCCCTTACAGTTCCAAAATAAGCAGTTCATAAATAAAGATAGAAATTAATTTGCATCTTTAAGATGCTGAGAAAAATCCTGACTAGAGGCCTGACAGAGAGCAAAAGGGCTACTAACCTGATCTGATTTGTCAACATCCATAATGGGATCTAGATCAGGAGGTTTATCAGTAGGGCTCTGAAGCTTAGAGACCTGGTCCCTCAAATAATTAGACAAACCTAAACCCAAAAGATCTTGGATAGACCTACCTCTAGATTGAGTAATCTCTTTAGAGATTTTGTTCATAAGGGAAAAGATTTCTCTATGATCCTTATTATTATTAATGTGACCATAGTTATCAGAACTGTTCCCATTTATTATTCCTATTTGAGTAACCCCCTCATCTTCCTTACTAGTAATATCAATTCTAGGATTTGTTTTACCTTTTATGGATTTCTTAAACACCATTAGTTCTCAAAGGTTTACTCTTTTCAATACCCTTTAGACCTTTACCCCTTCCTCAAAACTAAATGGTAGATCTGGGTATTTTTCCCCATCCATGATAGGCTTAGAAATAGTTTCTAGATTAGAACTACCCAAAATATCAAATCTTGAACATAGGACACTTCCTAATTCATTTCCCCTTGGACTAGACTAGTTGTTGGGCGATGGGGCCCAACTTTTCTCCTTACAGGCCTCTTGACTAACATCCAGGGCCCAAACAGACCTTGCTCCTCTATGCCAACACTCTTCTGACTCCCATTGTTTACACCATTATTTGGTTCGAGGGGAGGAATAAGATCCTCATTGTTGTTATTCTCAAGATTCATAGGGCAAGGAACAGGTTCAAAATTATCATTAATATGTTTACAAGGATCAGGACAGAACTCCTGCCTATGGCCATACTTTCCACAGTAAAAGAAGCTCAGGTGCAGGCCCTTATATTCAACTTTGAACTCTTGGCCAAAAACTTCAAAAGAAGGGATAAGCTTTTTCCTAAGGTCAAGCTCTACACAGATCTTACCAAATCTACCTCTAGATTGGAGGGAAGTATTAGGCTCAATTTTGAGCATTTGACCCAAACAAAAACCTACTTGCCATAGGAAGTATTAGGTTTCCTAAATAAGTGATCTTTAGGCCTAAACAAAGGTCTCCAGCATTGAAGTAATAAGTAATGATCTAGAATTAGCTAGGAACCCTCAAAAAGGGCATACTTATAATTCTTAGTGTTATCAAATCTAACTAAAAAAATACTCGTTGTTAAGATCTAGAATTTTTAGGGGCCATTATGCCCCACAAATTACCTAACTTTTAATTCAAATAGTTAAAACTAATTATTTTACCTAAGAGTTTAACAATCAAAGAGTGTTTCCAGGGAGAGTACCATTGTTCATAATCTTCTAGAGGTATTTTCAGTCATTGTTTAGATCTAGAATTTTCAGGGGCCATTACACCCCCACAAATTACCTAACTTTTGATTCAAATAGTTAATCCTAATTGTTTTACCTAAGAGTTTAATAATCAAAGAGTGTTTCCAGGGAGAGTACCATTGTTCATAATCTTCTAGAGGGATTTTCATATTAGGACAAAGAATTTGTTCATTAACAGGTAAATCTTGTTCCTCAATATCAATGTTAATATTAAGTTCTTCTAGCACCAATTTTACAATATCCTCATCACCAAGGGAAAGATATAAATCCTTAACCGATAAAACCTTGTCTTTATAAGAAACTATAGTAGAAAAAGTAGGATTCAAAAACACCTGGTCATTTTTTAGCACTTTGGCTTTATTCTTGTTGCATATTAGAATCCAAATCCACCTCCAAAGCCAGTGAAACTTGCTTTACCTTCTTAGTGCTTCTTTCCATCATATCAGTTTCTTCCTTGGAACATTTTTCAGGTTCTTGATGAGTCATGCAGAGATTTAGATGCCAATCTGAGCTTCGCGATGAAACTCCGCGCAAGAGACGGCACAACCCAATACACCGCTACATTGAGATGGAGAGAAGAAAGGGGGAAAAAGCTAGGGTTTTGGAGAACCCTAGCAGAACTCGCAATGCAACTCTATTCGAAGATAGAAAAAGCCCATTCAAAGGTTTCTTAAAATAATTATAATTTCAAAAATAATTATACGTTACTGCTAAATGTATAAAATTATTATAGAAATCACGTTAGAAAAGCCTCACAATGAATACTTCACCATATTTTCAAATAAAATTGTTCTTGTATATAACATTTCCGTTTGGATTCATCATTTTTGGGTACATGAGTAAAAAGAAAAACAAAAAGAAAAGAAAAGCAGCAAAATAAAATATTAAAGAGGCTACTCCAATTGCATATGCAAGTGGAAAGTTTTTGATATTCAAAGACTTTCCGTTATATTTTGCATTTCCTTTACTAAAATCAAATTAATGATTTGGTCACTTCTGGTTTGCTTCAAGGATTTTCCTGTTTGGTGATTTGCATCTTTGCTTCTTGACACAAACAAAGCCAGTATGTTTTGTGATTTTTATTTTTTAAAATTAATTAAAATGCTTCAATAATATAAAGTTTTCTAATATTGTTACTTAGTTTTGAATATTTATATATTAAAAATATTATTTTTTAGAATAATTAATTTATAGATTATAAATACTTTAATTGATTAATAATGTAAAAATAGTTACATCAAAAGTAAGTGTTTATTTAGTTTACAATTAAATAAAATTAAGGTTAACCTGTTAAATATTTTTAAAATATGTGCATATATCAGTGTGAATTATATATTTTATTAAAATATATGCTTTGCATAAAAAAAAGTTATAATTAATTTTTTAGTTATTAAAAATATTAATATAATTAGTTCTTAGAATTAAGTTTAAATAATAGTAATTTCTACACTGTCTTATAAATTGAAAGAACATTATATATTCTCTTAAATAATTATTATTAAAAAAAATCACAATCTTCAATTAAAAAATATATAATACTTTCTTAAACTTACGAATATTATAACAAGTATTTTAAATAATTAATAAAAATAAAAATTATTAAAAATATTTAACATAATTTTATAATTTCAATCTAATAAATATATTTTGAATAAAATATTATTATATTTTAGTATTTAAACTTAATTTTAAAGATTAAGATTAAATAATCTTAAAATAAAAAGTTCTAAATATTTGTTATTATATTATATTATATTTTATTTATATATATTTAAGAATGTACAATAAAATTTCATATAAAATAATTTTTATTAAAAAAATGATATATTATAAAATTCAATATATGAATAATATTTAATATTATTTTTTAATGTAATTTTTAAAGAATTATTTATTTTAATTAGATTGCAGTTAAAGTGGTGAAGCCATCCGTTTGACCAGATATTTAACTATATGGTTAGCAAACAGTGTCATCGAAGTCGGACCCTACAAAATTCACAACGGACATTGTGTCAGTCTAGTGGCCAAAGAGAAACCAAACACCACGCGGGCCCTGCACCTAAAACGACACATAATTGATCCTCTCAACCCCAACACTTATTTTAAAAAAATTGTAATGTTTCTAAGGTATTATTAAAGAATTAAAAGTAACTTTTTATTAAAAACTATAAAAGATATTCAACTTTGTAATTTTTAATATTTTAATATATTGTTTTACGAAAATACCATTTATTAATTCTTTAAAATTTTTGCTTGTGAATGTATTTTCTTTTCGACATGCACTCATTTTAGTGGAATATAAAAAACAATTTTCTTGATGCTTGCTATGTTACGACCTTTATATTTCAAGGACATTTGTATGATTTTAATGTCTCTTTGTTAAAAAACCTTTTAATATTATTATTTCATCTGAAATACCATATTTTTCAGATGAAATATTTTTTAAAACTGCTCTTACAAGATCACTGTGGAGACAAGTAATTGATGTGTTTTTGGAACAGCAGAATGAGACAAGTTTAATTTAGTGTTTGAAAATTGCAACATACCCAACAAAACATGTGATAAGTTCTTAAATTTCATATGAAAAATTAATTTAATTTAAAATTATTTACAGTTTTGCCAAATAATATACATGAATAGTTTTAGAAACTTCTTAGGATATCTATTTCTTCAATTGCACAGAAAGTATAATCTACCTCACTAGCTTCCTCGTCAAATGAGTTTAAATTTATTCTTGGGCGATGTTACATTGACCTAAAACCTTTATGAGAAATAAATCTCCTGTGTGTTAGCTCAATGTCAGCTACCTAACCACTAAACATTTTTTTAATGTGTTTGAAGGTAGATAATAAAAAATTGATAAGTAATAAGATTTTGTTAATAATTATAGTATTTAATATTATTATGTAATTATTAATGTATTAAATAATGTAATTTTTAAAAGATTATTAAATATAAATTCTTATTGGATGTACTTAAACACATTAAAAAACTATTTTTAATAGAATATTTTGTAATATAAATATATCTTCGCTAGAGAGTCAAAATTTATTTCTTTGATTTAAATAAAGTAAATTATGCTTAAAAGAAATAATTATCTGGCAAATATTTATAGAATTTATTCATCTAATATACTACCAGACCTCAAATACAATGAACCCTATAGTCCAATTAAAAAGTCACTGATGACCAGCTAGCAATGAAAGCTAAGAACATTATGGCCTCACATTCCATAGAGGTCCAAAGCAGGGTGTGGTACCTATATATACCCATTGGAATTCACAAGAAGGACGTATCAGAAGTCATAACACAAGTTGAAACATACACAAAAATGGGTTCTTCTTTGTGGACTTGTCTGATTTTGTTATCACTAGCCTCTGCTTCCTTCGCCGCCACACCAAGGAGACCTGTGGATGTGCCATTTGGCCGAAACTATGTGCCTACTTGGGCCTATGATCACATCAAATACCTCAATGGAGGGTCAGAGATTGAGCTTCATCTTGATAAGTACACTGGTATATGCTAATGATAACGTGCTACGCAATTTTATTGAGTTTAGGATTGTTCACATCAAATTAGTGCTAATGATCATATGGATTGTTCACTCCCTTATTCATTTAGTTACAAAACTTTTCATATCATATCATGTTCATGCAATTTTGATCAGGTACTGGCTTTCAGTCCAAAGGGTCCTACTTGTTTGGTCACTTCAGCATGTACATAAAAATGGTTGCTGGTGATTCAGCTGGCACTGTCACTGCATTCTATGTAAGAAAAGTGTTTTGATTATTTTATTTTTGTTTCCATCATTTTGTTTTCTCAGTTTTGTTATGTGACCTTTTGGATGTGATTGGAACTATGCAGCTATCATCCCAAAATTCAGAACATGATGAAATAGACTTTGAGTTCTTGGGGAACAGAACTGGGCAACCATACATTTTGCAAACAAATGTGTTCACTGGTGGCAAGGGTGACAGAGAACAGAGAATCTACCTATGGTTTGACCCTACAAGACAATACCATAGATACTCAGTGCTATGGAACATGTTCCAGATTGTGTAAGTATACTTCTTCATTCAATAAGCAACAATTTCACCTACCCTTTCACACCATCCATCTTGTTCCCCATACCATAGTCTAATTGCATAACTTGTCAATGGGAACACTGTAGATACTATACAAATAATAATTATTATTATATTGTTATTTGTTATTACTAATAGAAACCCAAATATGGGGTGTACAGTTTCTATGTGGATGATATCCCGATAAGGGTGTTCAAGAACAGCAAAGACAAGGGAGTGAAATTCCCATTTAACCAACCAATGAAGATATACAACAGCTTATGGAATGCTGATGATTGGGCCACAAGGGGTGGTTTGGAGAAAACAGATTGGTCCAAAGCACCCTTTGTAGCCACCTACAAAGGATTCCACATTGATGGGTGTGAGGCCTCTGTGGATGCCAAATTTTGTGCAACTCAAGGCACAAGGTGGTGGGATCAACCTGAATTCCGTGACCTTGATTCTGCTCAATGGCAAAGACTCAAATGGGTGCGCAAAAAATACACCATCTACAACTACTGCACTGACCGCAAACGCTACCCTCAACTCCCTCCTGAATGCACAAGAGACCAAGACATTTAATCTTTCATCTACTACATTTTACTACCATAAAGTTCTCAGCTACATAATTTCATCAACACACCTAAGCATTGATACAAATTTAATTTGGGTTTCTTTCTTGCATTGTTTGTTAATAATCAATCTATATCATCATTTATTGCTACTATGCATAATTGCTTGAGCTATGTAAAAAAAGAACTGGTAATGGTGGGTGGAAACAGATGAGTCTAGCTCTGACTCTGATATGATATGCAATGTATCTGTAATCAAATTTCATTCTCAATCAATATAGTACTGTTACCAGCAAGTATATTATTCTTGCTCTATCATATTTGTTCTGTACTAACATGGGGCCTTTCTGGCGAATGAGTTGTATTGCATTTGCATATATCCGTATTCTGGTTCTATGGTCCCAGAAATGAAGAGACACCGACAAGGATAGTAATTAGTAAATAGTAAAAATCAAAAGTAAAAAGTGGTGGTGATACACTCGTGTTAAAAACGTAGGCAAGAACAATTGAATGCGTATACGTGGCTCCGGTGCACGCTTCTGCTTGTGAACAGTGAAGGTTGCAGTGGATAATAACAAACTCCAAATAAGTGTTCTGTACCCCAAAATTTGAACAAATTTTCTAAATTTTTTAGACAGATTTTTGAGAAGAAAAAATAAACAACAAATTACATTTTAATTATCTAAATTTTTCATATTTGAAATTTAACGCATGATTGAATTTTGAACAAATTTGATGTTATGTTATTTGAATCATTACACAATAATATTTAATGCAATATTATATGTCATATCATTTAATTATTTTTAATGTGTATAATGTACAATAAAAAATTTGTATTTAATGAATTTTTATTATATACTTTTAGATTCATATTTAATTTTTTTATATTTTATCTTTTATATACATGTATTTTTAAAAGTATATTTTAATTAAAAAAAAGCCTAAAATTACATTTTCCCAGCTAATAAAGCTATTATTATGCTAAGAGGATGCAGAATCAGGAAGGAAGGAATTGTGATGGTCTCTTTCAGCTACTTACTGCCCCTTTAACTTTTCCACACAACTGGTCAGTAATTTGGAAAATAACACGTGCCTTGTGTTGTTGCATTATTTCAATGTGGAATTGCATTCATATTATTGGAACAACATGAGTCATTAAAATTTTATAAGATTTAAATACAGATGTGAATTTGGATGCCATTACATATGTGAGTAGAGTAGTGGCATGCATCATATATACTCCCGCTTATCTCTCTTGTAAGTGACATTTTAGAAGATTTTAACAATTTTTTTATTAAATGTTTCATAATTTTATAAAATTATTATTATTTATCCTTAATAAAAAGAATTAGTAAAAATATAAATTGAACTAATAAGAATAATAGTTAAAGTAAGGTTGAATGATATTATTAAAAGTAAAATTATCACGTTATAATATTTAAAAAAAAACTGCTTTTATTTATTTATATAAATTATTTAAAAGTATCTTAGAATAAAACTTAAAAGGAATACTAAAATACATATAAAACTTTTTTTCTTCTGAAAAATGTTATTCTCGTTTCTTTTTGTAAATTTTTTTTAAATTAAAGTATATGTTGAAGGTCAAGAAATCTTGTTAACTTAGAACATGCTTGATTTTTTTTTTCTAAAAATAATTTTCTGTTTTTAAAAATAAATTGTGATATAAATTTAGGATTTAGGGTTTAAAGTACTACAATTTATTTTTAAAAACAGAAAAAAATTTTTAGAAGGAAAATCAAACATACCCTCTTGTCTCCCTATTTACTTATTATCTACATGTGAAGTTATGATTTCTCCTTTTGGGCTTTAAAAGGAAAATGTATGAGAGCTAGAAACTTTTTGTCCAGAAATTATACAAAGTATGGACATCAGACCAAATTTTTTTATTTAAGTAGATGTTTGTATATTATTGCATAAATTTAATCAGCTATATTAAAAATTAAATAAAAATTAAAAGTTTGACCATTAGATAAAAGTAATACAGTCTGCCATTAATTTTAATATTTATAAAGTTAGTTTTGTGGATATTAACTAGCTTAGTTGACAGAATAGTTAGTTAATTTGTATTTATATAAAAATGAGTAAACTCCAAGTTATAGAAAATAAAGCGCTGGGATTTTTCTTTGTAATTTCTTTCATTCAATATAGAGTTCATTTTTTTTCATAATTTATTCTTTCTTAAATCGTACAGCGATGTGGCACCAAAAACTCTCATAGGAGGGTTTTGTTTTGCAATCTCTAAATCATAAGCATATTTTGATGAGATATCAAAACCAACAAATAAAATCTTACTTATATTCTGATAAAAAAAATTTATGTATAACATCATGTAAGGTTGATTTTTCTCTACACGGATAGGTAAAGTTACTTCCTTAGGGAGATTAAACTATTAAGGAATTGAGAGTTTAAAATAAAGAAACAAAGAGAAAATAAAAATATTAGATTAAAAAACTTCAGTTGAAATAAGCATCCAATTCTAGAAGTAATCATAATTAATTTTTCGAATTTATCATTGATATAAAAATATTTTTTTTTATTTTTTTAATAAATTAGCTATAGTCACTAACAACTTCTAGAAACCAATCTCTCTTTACTTTCTTATAACTAAAATAAACTCTTCAAATAATTTTCTCATTAATAAACAACCATAAATAAACTCTTGAAAATTTAATCTGCTAACAACATTAAGATTTAAATAAATTTAATTCTAATTATTAAACTCACAAGCTCAATTCATTTAAACTAAATTATATACTTATATAACAGTGGATTGAATCTTTATATTAAACTATTATTTTACCATTAGTTATCAAAACATTTGAATAATTGTGAATTCAAAATCTAAATTGAAAGTATCCATCCTGTTAAATGTACACTAGGCCTTTCTTACATGAATTAGTGGAAAAGTGATAAATGAATAGATAGAAAATATATAAATACCAAAGGAAAAAAGAAAATTATCTTTAAATTAGAAAAGAAATTTAGTTACATATAATCTTTTTATAATAATAATAATAATAGATGAATTAAAGAGAACAAAGAATTATAATCATACTCATGTCTTTTTTTCTCTTTCCATTATCCCTAAAAAGACATAAAACTATTTGGAATATAATCTCCTAATTTTAAAAAATTAAATAGAGAAATCAAAATAAATCTTAAAATAAGAAAATAAGGGGACCAGATCCAATCTAAAAATAAAAAAACAAAACTATCAAATCAAATTTTAAAATTAAATATTTAAACCTCACAAATGACCCACAATTTTGGTCAACAACTTAAGTTTGTAGACATTTATGCTCTATTCACTCTTTAGTCAAAATATTATTAACTCTCTTCTTTTCCCACCTCCAAAACTTGTACAATGAATTACTGTAGGATTGTTAATGTTTTCTCCACCATTTCTACCGCTACAACCCGCTCTCTCTTTCATTATCATTTTCATTTGACAAAAAAAAATAAACTACCAACTCTCTTCCTTCGTCACCTTAGACATTGTATTACGAGTCACTTTACTATCATAAATATTTTCTTCACCATCGCCTCCATCTCTAACCAACGTGAACTACCCCTATTATCAGTGTTCTTATCATTTGGCCAAAATGTTGTTAACCTTTTTTCTCTTCCATCCTTTTCAATTTTATATTTCATCAAATGTTCGTGGGTAAGTGTACTTGTCGAAAAGTAATAAAGGGTTCTAAAAATAAGTTCTCGAATTATCATTCCACAAGGATTGTTTTCAATTATTAAGAATTTCTTAGTTTAATTATTTGAACTTAAAGGATATGAAATCAAATAAAACAAAAATTCAAATATGAAAGTGATTAAAATAGAATTAAAAAATCTCTAACAATAAATTAATCAAGAAGAACCTAGGACATATGGTTTCATCCTCACAATTCTTTATATTCTCTTTTAGATTAATTCTAATTTTAGTTTCCCTATAATTATCAATAACTCATGTTAAAGCTATTAACACCTAATAGTCATGCAATGTTAACAGTCTTTTCCCAGAATGCCAATGATCACGTAAGGTAAAAGGAAGAGAAAGCATAAAGAGCCTATGAGTTGTTATTTTAATAATGATTGAAATCCCAGAATGCCAATGATCACGTAAGGTAAAAGGAAGAGAAAGCATAAAGAGCCTATGAGTTGTTATTTTAATAATGATTGAAAGAGAAAGATTGGTTTGGTCCACCTAATCCTTTGTCTCGATTTATCCTATAGATCTATTAACTATATGTGATACGGCCGCCTATGATATAATTAATTATGATATGTTTAAGAGTTGTCAATTCCAAACATACAAATATAACACAATATACACCAATCAAGAAAGGAAATGTCAAATTATTATTAATAAAAAAATATTTCATAAGTTATGTAAATGATTCACCATAGCTCTAGCTATGGATTCAGCTAGACATAATATAAAAAGAAATCAAAACAACACTAAACAAATCCATAGAACTCAAAAAGTAAATGCAAATTAAAGGAGTCTCCCATAAAGAAGAGACGAAGAGAGCTCTTGATTTGATACGTGATAGATATGCCGAGTCACTATCAAAACAACTAAGTTTCTCCAATAATTTTGCAATATAGAACTTGGCCTAGGTCGATTCACAGAGACACATATTTAGTTAAATTTAATTTTAGGTTCTTTAATAATGCAAGTAAAATTTGGGAGTTTGAAAACTTCAAATCAATTAAATTAAAGCTACGAACGAAATTAACGTAAATAAAAATATATTAAGAAATATGAATCCATAAAATTCCAAATGCGTGTAATTTTGATTTCACAGTATTTAAAGGTATTAATTCGAATTTGAATGATTACCCAATCCAGTTATTAATTCAATCGAATAACCTAATTAAACTAGATCACGAAATAAATCAAATTATCATTTAACCTAATCCAAATTAATTATCAAATCAGAACATCAATCAAGTCCTAATTTGAATTCTAACTACAAAAAAGTTAAACACAATCGTAATACACAAATCTAAAATTAGAGAAAAAAAGAGAATAAATCAGAGCAATTTGGCCCAAAACCATAATCATATTTACACCATTTGGATTCTGCGGATTGAATGAGAGGTTTAGCCTGCCATCGAAGCACTTAACCCAAGCGAGAATAAGAGGAGAATGAGAGAATTCGAGAGAAGGTAAAAACAAGGATTCTTATTAATAACCAAATCTCAAAAACATAAAGTGTCTAATCATACACACTAATTTAGAACCTTATAAGTCTATTTATAGGTTTTGATTAGGATAAACTAAATGACCAAAATTCTGGCCTCAATTATATCTAAAAGTCCAAATATAATTATTTAATAACAAGGGTCTAAATGCAATCCTATAACAAGATTTAACAAATCTGCCTCAACTTCAAAAAAACTATAAAAAATCAAAAAGAATCTAAATCCATCATCTATATATGCATTTTGAAGTCCTAAATGTGTAGAATCCAATGCAACTAGAATAAGCCAAAAATAATATCTGTAGAAAAAGTTATGGCTAAAAGAGTAGTCAGAGGTCAGAATAAATGAAAATATAAAATTAAAGCATTTATTTGTAACAATCCCAATTTATTCAAATAACTAGAAAATGGTAAAAACTATAAAAATAAAGCATATGAAAAGTGTTTATAAATCAAAATAAAACTATAAATGTACACATAAAATATGTTATATCAAACTCTCCCATACTTGAGACTTTGCCCTATGGGGAAAATCACAAAATCAAACCATAGGGAATAAAAAACAAATTAAGCTATGTGCAAAGCTAACCAAGTTTAAATATGATGGCTACAACGAAAATCAATCATCACACTCCAAATTAACAAATGAACTTATCAAATTAAGTAAGTGAACCATAAGAGAGAGAATCCTCAATGACATACTCTCAATCACTCAAGTGTATAAGGTAAAGTGTATTACTCAAAATGCACAACATGAAGTATGATCAAATATAAGCTTGCACATTACCTACTTCTCCACTAGATTTCACCCATACACACAAAAATTAAGAGGACTTTGTTAGGTTATAAAAGGGATAAGGTGAATGTGAAAAGATCACAGAGGTAAGCAAGCTAAAACCAAAGAGGATATAAGATCAATGGGGAATGAATCCAAAGAAAATAAACGTGAAAGTAAATCTTCTAAATAAAGATATGATGCAATACAATCCAAAAACAATCCTTTATTACTTTTGCTAGCCACCATTTGCTCTTTTTCCTTTTTATTATTTCTTTTTCTTTTCTTTCTCTTTCTCTCTTTCTCTCTCTTTATTTAAGGTGCTGATTTTTCTTTCTCTTGCATTTTTTATTGGAATCCCTCACACTTATTTTTATGATCATTCTCAAAACAAATCCAAAGTTCTTGTATCCCCTAAGATTGGATCGTGTTATTATTTTACACCTTTGGCTTGAAATGAGCTATGGTCACAAGAAACAGGACAATTAGGCTCAAGGGGACTCAAACAATGGAAATAATGCAAAGTTGATCTTTTGGCTAGTAGTTAGCAAGAAAGAAATAATGCCTCTATTATGTTAATGCAAGCATATAGAAATATAGTCTTAAAAAGGTTTAAAGCAAGTTCTAATGTCATATAATCATAAGTGAGATCACATAATGAAAGAAAGTAAAATGACATGATGTTGTTATCTATATTAATGGCCTAAAACCTCACAAGGTATATATTATATCACAAATAATTCAACACACAAGATATCAAAGTCTACCTATCAAACCAAAGTATGATTCAATCACTCCATCAAATTCATGAAATAATCACTTAATTGGGCTACTGATAAGTTCATAATTAGGCCCTTTTTTATGACCCATAATTTATATTTAGCCTTTATTTTAATTGAGTTTTACACTGATTTATATGTTAAATGTGCAGTTTAGTAAGAAGAGGCCATAAGTGAATTTTGGGTGTGTTTTGGGCCTAAATTAACGAACGATCAAAGTTTCGCAGCAGTCAGCATACCTAAATCCTTTCAACAAGGCCTTGCACGACTGTGCTCATCTGCGAGAAGCCCAATTATAAAGAGTTTTTTGAGTTTTTAAACCCTATAAAAGAGATACCTCTGGCATCTTATTTGACAGACCATTTACATCTCGTCTTTCACTATTCAATACATCTTTCATCTTGTTTTCCTTGCACGTGATCGTTGGCATACTATTGTTGGGCTTGGAGTTTCGAACAACCGTACTTGAAGACAAAAAAATCATCTTTTTGTAGTTTGTTTTTGATAAGTCTGTAATTAGACCCTATTTTACAGCCCATATATTCATATTTGACCTTTATTTTATTTGGTACTCACACTAATTTATATATTAATTATGCAGTTTGGTATAAAGATGTTGCAAGTATACTTTGGGTGTGTTTTGGACCCAAATTGATAGAAGATTAGAGCTTCGCAGTAGTCAGCAAGCCTAGACCCTTTTAACAAGCACGGAGTGCTTCGAGCCCATGCACAGTCGTGCTTAAGGCCTTGCACGGCCGTGCTCATTTGTGAGAAGCCCAATTATCAAGAGTCTTTAGGATTTTCAAACCCTATTAAAAGGAGATCTTAGGCATCGTAAATGACAACGTTTTTACATCTAGTTTTTGGCTTTCAGATACACCTCTCATCTCGTCTCTCTTCCACGGGATCCTTGGCACATGCTTCGCGAGACTTGGAGCTTCAAGCGATCGTACTTGAAGATCGAAAACACATCTCATACTCTAGTTTGCTATTTTTTTTATTATGGCTTTGTTTATGATTGTTTTAGTTCTTTTCTTTAGCATGAGTAATTAAGTCCATAGTAAGGGCTATGGGAACTATTGTTCATGAATTTATGGAATTTTGATATTTGAATCTAAATTTGATTTTCGTACTGTGATTAGATTTTATCCTATTGCGCTTCTTTCTTAATCTTAATTAATTATATCGTCAGGTGACCGTACCTTCAGTTAATTAATAGATCTATAGGGTAAAACGAGACAAAGGATTAGGTGGACCAAATCAATATTTCTCTTCTAATCATTATTAAATTAACAAGTTCATAGGTTCCTTAAGCTTTCTTAAATTGATGTCTTGCATGATCATTGGGGATATTAATTTAGAGAAAAGAATATTAATATTGCATGACCATTGTATATTAATAGTATTCGTATGAATG
Organism: Abrus precatorius; assembly: GCF_003935025.1. Taxonomy (NCBI): domain Eukaryota; kingdom Viridiplantae; phylum Streptophyta; class Magnoliopsida; order Fabales; family Fabaceae; genus Abrus; species Abrus precatorius. Next base: position 21,783,385 of record NW_020874395.1, read on the forward strand.
ATTGGTAATCACAAGGAAATTGAATTTAGAGTTAAACAGAAAAATAACATAAAGGATTGAATGAGAAAACCCATATGCCCTAGGTTCCTCTCCGATAAGTTTAACCAAGACGTGCATTGTATTCCTTGCTCTTGGTTTATAATTAATTTTATAAATTCTTGTTTTAATTAATCTCATATCTTTGAAGCTTAAACAATTGAATTAGAAAATTCTTAGTAATTGAAAAATAATCATTGTGGGACGATATTTTGGGAACTTAATTTAAGAACCCTTTATTACTTCTCGATGAGTACACTTGCCCTCGGAACAATTTTTGTCTATGGCTTTGTTTACGATTGTTTTAATTCTTCTCTTTAGCATGAGTAACTAAGTCCATAGCTATGGCTATGGGAACTATTGTTCATAAATTTATGGGATTTTAAAGTTTGAATCTATAGTTTGTTTCCATTCGTAATTAGCTTTTATTTTATTGCGCATAATTATAATCCTAATTAATTATATCATCAAGCGACCGTACCTCGATTAATTAATAGATCTGTAGGATAAAACGAGATAAAGGATTATGTAGACCAAACCAATCTTTCTCTTCCAATTGTTATTAAATTAACAAGTTCATAGGTGCTTTATGCTTTCTTTAATTGATGTCTTGCATGATCATTGAGGATAATAATTTAGAGAAAAGAATATTAGTATTGCATGATCATTGGGTATTAATAGTATTTGTATTAATAGTTGGTGATCACAAGAAAGTCAAATTTAGAGTTAAACAGAAAAATAACATAAAGGATTGAATGAAAAAACACATATGACCTAGGTTCCTCCCCTATAAGTTCAACCAAGATATGTGTTGTGTTATTTACTTTTATTCATAATTAATTTTATAATTAAATTCTGGTTCTTACTTAATTTCACATCTTTTAGGCTTAAACAATTGAATTAAGAAATTATTAGTAATTGAAAATCAATCTTTGTGAGACGATATCTCGAAAACTTATTTAAGAACCCTTTATTACTTCTTGACGAGTACACTTGCCCTCCGAACAACTACGTACACCATAAACATAATACTTCCCTTTCCTACTTGAAATTAACATTGTCCTCAATGAAAACACAATAAGCAAAAAGACAATTCAGGCAATCCAATAAATGAGAGATGTTCCCAGTCCTTTGGTATCGCTTGCATGTCTTACAAAAAATGTGCGCATCTTGGAACATGGTAGGCCAATATAGTCTAAAATTTAAGATCTTCCTGGCTGTACACTGAGGTCCAAAGTGTCAACCACAAACCAAAGAATGGAAAAATCTAAGCATAGACTAGAACTTAGGTTCAGTCGCACATCATTTGATGATCTTGTCACTACACATTTTCCATAAGTGGATTATCCCAAATGTAGTATTTGGAATCACGATGAAAGATTGTCGCTATCCTTATCAAAATATTAGTAATTTAAATGTAATATTAGGCTAAGTCAACCTAGGTCGTCCTCTTGTAACATTGGTTAAGAGACTAAACATCAAATATGTAGTGTGCATCTAATTTAGAAAACAAAGGGAGTTTGTTTGGTTTTTAGGTCATCAATCATTGAAGTAGAAATTCAAATTTGTGAAAATCAATTAACAAAGTGAATTATTCCCTAGCTCATTCATATTGGTTCAATCATTAATCAATCAAGAATTATTACCAATCCCTCATGAAATTGAATTAATTGGAACAAGCGTCAATTAACCCTAAATTCTTATACAAAATTAAGCAAATTGCATAAACTCCAATTTCGGGTTCTTAGAATTAAGCAAACGTAAAACCTAGCTTAAGATTAAGCAAACTGAACTATAAAACCCTCATTAAGAATGAAACTTGGATTGATTAAGCAACAATCCCTATTCAATTCCTAATTTTGTCCTCAAGAAATTAGGGAAATAGAATCCATGAGAAAGAATTTCGTATTATCAATTAAATCCAGATTTCAAGAACCATTATGAACTTACTAGAAATTAACCTCCAAAAATTAGCCTTCTATAAGGTTTGGATTCAACATTACAATCAAGTAAAGTGCAGCAAACCAAATAAACAGAGTAAAAAGGGATGAAAGGAAGAAAGAACCCTAAAGCTAAGCTCTTGGCAGTCACCTAGAGCTCCTAACCTAATTCTTTGAAAGTGTGTAAATGGAAAAGTCCAAAATTATCAAAAAAAGGTTCCTATCATCTAATTGGAAATTTATTTATAATAAAATTAACAATTTCCTGTTGTAATCACTTTGAATAGTGGAAGTGATTACACGCAGGTCCCATTGCATTGTCTCTGTCTAGAGTGATTACTTTGAGTGATGGGAGTGATTATGTGCAGTGTGTGTAATCACTACGGACGCTAGGAGTAACAACGCCCAGCCTCATCGGCAGAATAATCTTGCGTGTAATCATTATGAATGCTAGGAGTGATTATGCTGATAAGTGCCAATTGCTAGTAGTTTTTGGTATATAATTTGGTACTTATTGGATTCCTTTCTAATTAGTTTATGCTTAAATTTCTTTTTAATTCAATGCATTTACATTTCATGTTAATTGAAGTTTAGCCACTGAAAATTAGTAATTATTTGCCTTAAATATATGACTATATGAAGGTATTTGATCCTTTGTTATTGTGCTAAATGTTAAGGGGTAAGTGTTACATGCTTTTTATCGCAGCACTTAAATGGTGTAATTTCACTACTAGCAAGTGTACTAGGTAGTTGTAACAAGTTATAAAATATGGAAATCAGATTGAGTCCCAAGTATCATCCTCTAAGATCTTATTTTTAATCAACAATTCACAAGATAATAACCATTTGCACTTGCACCAAACAATTCATTGAACAGATTTCAATATGCAAGAAAGTAAAATTCAAAATTAAGGAAATGAGAAATTGTTAAAAACAGAATGTTAACTTGTACTATTAGAATGAATTACGAATGGAGGAATGTTAGGAATTTATTTCACTAGAATATCAATATCAATTTAGTTCTGCCTCTAAACATTCAAGCATTTGATTGATTGACAATCGGTTTCTTTTTACAATAACCAAAGATTGATTCCTCAACTCATTGGTCCTAATATTCAACCAAATCTCCCTAATTCCTTAGGCCAAATTCAGTTCAATATTGCATTACGAATTAGAACCAAAAGATTGCAAAACTAAGACCACTTATCCCTAAGAAAATCAATAGTTTTGGTAATTAATTCAGATCCAAGTAACAAACCCAATTTCCATTAGTGAAGGTTACTCTTTGATTAATCAATTGAATTTCCATTCAAAGATCAAGTAAATATAGAATTAATCCCTCAATCAAATCAAATACTCAAAGTTTAGAGTCAAAATGAAATCAATATATCAATTCTAGATCCATAAATCCTTAACAAAAGAGTTAGAAACACATTACAATGAAATGGAGAGAAGCAAAAAGAAAAGAAGATGAAAAGCAGAGAGCCATCTCAATAACTTTGCCTCCTTCCAGATTCTTATAGCAAGGAAGAACAAAAGTCTCTCCTCTCTTCTCCCTCTGACTTTCCTTGGAAGTTAGAACGGTTACAAAATGAATACAAAAACTAAAAATGACAAAAAGACCCTATTTCTAAGTTCCTAGGTGTTCTAGAATCTTCTAGAAGTGATACAGAAGCTCGAAACGTCCAGAATTGGCAAGAAGAAGAAGTTATTAAGTTGCAGAAATCTGTACCAAAACGCGCAGTGGCTGGAGTAAAGGCACACGGATGCGCGCCTTGGTTGCATGTGATTTGTGTTTCCATGTGCTCAGCGCCAAGGCTGCAACTGCTTTGCATTGCCACGCGCAAAGTTACAGTCTAGACTTTACTTGGATGCTCAATTCCGCGTTGCCACGCCTTGCACTATGAGTTGCAACACGCTCTTGCGCGCCAAGGCTTCAAGTGATGTGCGTTTCAACGCACAACACTCTAATTAATGCTTCTTCTATGTGCTTATCTCTGCGTTGCTACGCCATCTACTATGCATTTCCACACTCTGTTGCGCGCCAAAGCGCTAGGTTATGTGCGTTTCAACACAATGGCAGTTATCCAGGTTCAGCTGCTGGAGTGTTAACGCGCATCACTCAGAGTAGCCACGCATACCCAGTGCTGTGTTTTGTTCTTTCGACATTCAAACGCCAATCACTTGGAGTTGTAACGCCCAGCTCTTAGGATTTCTTCAAGCTTGATTCTTTGACTATTCCTCTTCAATTTTAGCTTCTAATCCTTCCTTTAAGCACTTTCAACAACTTTTCATCTTTTTGCATGAACTCCTAAAAAACTTTAAATAATTTTTAATTTCAACAAAACAAACAATTTATACTAATTATATTATTTTTGTGATCTTTTCAAGTTTATTTTAGAACTATTTTCCTAATTATTAACCAAAAACTATGCTAAAAACATGGTAAAATATGGATTTATCAGTAAGGCTTGGTGGAATGAAAATTGAAAAAAAGAGAAGCAAACTCTTCAAAGCCAACAAATCTCGCCTGAGCAAGCTTTGGGTCCCCTAAGCGAGAACATCAAGCTGTAGAGCCTGCATTCTGTTGTATCCTCGATTGAGTGAGAAGCTTGCCTGAGCGAGGAGAGATCTCGCCTGAGCGAGATCAACTAGAATTTGAAGGTGCATCTGTGTGGTTCTTGCTAAAGCAAGAAATCTCTCACTCAAGCAAGAATTCATTAAATGCCCTAAATTTGAAGAGCTCAAGCAAGAGAAAGGGGGACATTCATAGACCTAACTTAATTTTTGGAGTAGAGAATAAGATGAGAAGCGTGGGAGAGTGGCTACACTATTAGAGGGCTAACTTCTATCCACTTCCCATGTATATTCTTGTTATTTTGCACATTATGAGTGGCTAGAACTTCATTGGGGATTGGATGTAATCTTAACTTTCTGAGTATATTTTTATGAATCTAACCAAGCAAACCAAATGAATTGTAGTTGTAAATTTGTGTATATTTAGGATTGTTAATTTTAATTGGGATAATTAAAATTGCTTATGTATCAACACTCCCTGTGGATACGACAGTCTGTAATTGAAAACTTGGTACACTTGCCAAATCTTTTAACAAGTTTTTTGGCGTCGTTGTCGGGGAGTGTGCTAGATACTAAGTAATTTTTGTTTTATTCTTATTAAAATTTCTTCAATTACTTTTTGTATAAGTAATTTCTTATCTTTAACAAGTTCTTGTATACGAGGTCTGATAAGTTCATATTTTGATATATTTTATGACTTATAATTTATATATTTAAACTCCATTTTATATATATTTATACTAATTATGTTATTAATTATTGCAGTTTAGCTGGTAGTTGTTATTAGTGTATTATGGAGATATTCTAGATAAAAATTAGATATTTTTAGTCCTTGGTAGTGCTATGTGAAGTTGAGTTTGAATTTTGAATTTAAAATTTAAACTTAGATATGAAGATTTGGAGCGATTCTAATTGTGGATAAAAGTGATTTGAAATGATAGAGCTTAACTGACTGGAAACTCAAGCCACAGCCTATATAAATAGGCCTTATGGTCCACACTTGAGACACTTCGACTTCTCTACACACCTTCTTCCTCTTCTTAGTTCTAACCAAACTCATCTTTGAGAGTCATTGGAGACCATTGGCAAGGACGACGAGCTTTCCCTTGGAGTCTAAGCAAGTGATTGAGCGCCTTTCGAAGAACAAGAACTCTCTTCATCTTTTACCTTTCTGGGTTTCTTTTGTTTGAGTTTTCCTTTGTGGTTATGAGTTTATTTATCACGTTCTTCGTAGTTTATTTTGTTATGAGTAACTAAACCCATAACTAGGGCTATGGCAGATCGTACTACAAACTGTGTGATTTTTACTTTAATGTTGGTATTGGTTTTCCTTTAATGTTTAATTTTTATTCTATTGGATTATATTATGTATGTTATGATTTGATCACCCTTAGCATTCCATAGTTAGCTGCATCGTAGGCGATCATACCACATGTAATTAACAAAACTATAGGATAAAACGATATATTCTCGACCAATTACCTTGTATGATTATTGGGGATGTTTGCTAGAAAAGAATATTGACATTGCATAATCATTGGGTGTTAATAGAACTAATTATGAATGGTTGGCAAATATTTGGATACCAATATCAGGATTAAATTAATTAGAACATAAAGAAGTGTTGTAGGTGAACCCATAAGTCCTAGGATCATCTCATCTGATCTCTCTCATATATTGTAACTGTTCTTTTAATTTATTGTTCACATTAAGCTCTATTTTTAGTCTATTACAATCCCGTTACATTTAAACAATCAAATCAAGCTATTCTTGGTACTTGAAAATAATCTCTGTGGGATGATAACTTGGGAACTATTTTTGAAAATCCTTTATTACTTTTTGATGGGTACACTTGCCCACGAACAAGTTTTTGGCATCGTTGCTGGGGATTAGTTTTCAATATCAAAGAAAATCAAGTATTTGGTTGATTTAAACACTTTTTATTTTATTTTGTTTTATGCTCACTTGTTTTAAACCTATTGCAGAACTCGCTTTTGATCTAAAAATTGAGAAGACTGCACGTAGGCTAAGGAAGAAGTGTAGAGAAAAGAAAAAGATGGTAGGAGAATGACCAATCTTAGAGTACATGACACCCACTGCTGAGGGTGATGCTAAGAGCATTGTAGCACCTGACATAGAGGCCAGTAATTTTGAGTTAAAGCTGGCCTTGATCAATTTAGTCCAAAACTCCATATTGTTTTCGGGCAACCTGATGAAGACCCCCACCTTCATCTGAAAAAGTTTTTTCGACTCACTGATACCATCAAATACAATGGTGTCACCAAAGATGCTATAAGGGTTCGCCTTTTTCCATTCTCTGTCACGAAAAGGGTGAATGCATGGTTGTCAACACTTCCATCTAATTCAATTACAACGTGGGATGGCCTGACACAGCAATTCTTAGCCAAATATTTCCCACCATTACTCTTTGCGAAGCTGATGACAGAGATCTCCAATTTTCAACAATATGTCTGAATCTCTGTTTAAGACGTGGGAGCGCTTTGGAGAACTTCTAAGGAGATATCCATATCATGGTTTCCCTGTGTGGAAGAAAATGCAGATATTCTATGCTGGACTCTCATCTTCTAATAGAGCTACAGTTGATGCAGCTACTAGAGGATCCTTCCTATGCAAGGGGCCAACTGTAGTCCATACATTGATAGAAAAGATAGCATCTAGTAATTTTCAATAGCATACAGACTATCATAAAAGCAAAAGGAATGAAGCTGCTCCAATCTACCAGGTAGAAAGTAGCGATTCAATAACAAATAAGTTGGAAACTCTGTCAAAGCAAATAAAATTCTTACTAAGGGCACAAGATCCATCAGCAAAACCTCTAGAGACTGAGGAGGCCAACTTCTTGTGCAACAGTTATAATTCGGGATGGTGTAACAAACCCACGAACTCATGGGAGAATAGCCAACGAGGTCAAAATTCAAATGTTTATCGCCCTCTCTATATGCAATCTCAAGGAGTAAGGACAGAAGGGAAAGAGCCCTCAATCTTTCAATTGGAGCAGAGGATTTCAAAGCTTGAGTCCCATATGGAACAATAAAGCCTGCGGATAGAGCAACAAGCCCAAATAATGGATAAGAAGTTTTCAGAAATAAGCTTTGATACATTCGAGATAAAATTACAACTAGGACAACTTACAAATTTGTTGACTCAAAAAGTGCTAGGGACGTTGTCCTCCCAGCTTGAGCCTAACCCCAAAGAACATACCATGGCAATTACATTGAGAAATGGGAAGAAGTCGCCTGAAAACGTGCTGAAGTCACAGAATACCGCTGTATACCCGCCCGTGCTCCATCATATGCATGACCACGCTAACGTCGCAGAAACAAAACAAGAAAAGAAAGAAGCACCATCAACAATGTCCAGGCCTCAAGAATTTCGAATCCCTTTTCCGGAGAGGTTGAGAAGTAGTCAGAGGGAACCACAGTTCAACAAATTCCTTGAAATTTTGAACAAGTTGGACATCAACATACCTTTTGTGGAGGCCATCTCTCAAATGCCCAAATATGCTAAGTTCCTCAAAGAAATATTTAGAAATAAAAGGAGGTTAGAGGAATTTGAAACTATGATGCTTAACAAGGAATGTTCCGCAATCCTTTTGAAAAAGCTACCCCCAAAACTCAAAGACCCAGGGAGTTTTGCTATTCCTTGTATTATAGGTAGCTCTCATTTTGATAAAGTCCTCTTTGAATTACAAGTTGACATTTTTGGATATTTACTTGAGACTTTTGATGTTTTAAAATATAATTATAAGTATATTTTGATTTTGACGAATCTCGATCTTTCGTTGAGAATTATTTTACACTTGATGTTTGAATAAATATTCTTTTATGAAAATTTTGAATTATTTTAAGTGATCTATTTACTCAATGCTTGTCAAAAACCAAAGATCAATTAAACGGAATGCTTTATTAAAATGTCCAATATGAGTAATATGCCTAGTGTATTTGAACAAGATATCTTGTGTGTTGTGCTCTTTCAAAATATATGGTTTGGCGCATGTGTTGTGTAAAGCACTAAGAATATGCATATAGGCATATGCGGGCTGAGTAAGCACCATTTGTGAACTTAAGCCATTTAAGGGTAGGAAAACGTAATAATACGCTAAGAGGAAATTGGTATGTAAGTATATGCGCTCTAAGGAGTTTGGCCATGGTTTCGGCTCTGACCTTGAGTTCAATAATTGAATCTAATGACTAAAAGTAAACCTTTGTGAAAACTTTATTTTCTTTCTTTTTGAAAATAAATGAGTAGTGTAACTCTATATATATATGGTTTTGAATAGTTGATGAAATCATGTGAAATCTTAAATTTGGCCCTTGCCTGTATGCGTGATTAAGGGAGTGAAACTCCAAAAGTGTGCATGACTATTCAAAAAGCCAAATGTGTGCGAAATCCTACTCCCCTGTGAAGGAAGTCACTAGGTTATTTTATTACTGCTATTGGTGAAAGATAAGGAGGACCTTGACGTCTAGGAGATTTAATGGAGTTGGGTGACTTACTGATGAATGAAATATTTTCTCATTTGCAAAAAAGATTTCTCGTGAACCTTCATCAAAATATGCAGAAAAATTTATGTAGTCTAGGATGCAAGCCTAAGTCGTCTCCCATGAATCATTGGATAAGTGACCGAATATCAAACATGTAGTGTGCAATGTATTTAGAAAGCAAGTAGAAAAAAAGGGGTTTTATGATTTCAAGTTCAATCAACTTAAGTAGAAAATTAAATTGCAAAGTTCAATCGATAAAATGTAGTAACCCCTAGTTCATTCATATAAACTCTATCCCTATTCCTCTCAAGATTTAATACTCTTCCTCTCCTCCCAGAATTAGGTTGATTTAACAAGCGAAAATCAACCTTATGTTTTCATATGAATTAAGCAATCCAATGAACTCCAATCTCTCATTCCTTGATTACGCAATCTTGGAATTAAACAAGAATTAAGCAATTCAAATTTAGAATTTCCTTAAAACGAATTAGGGTTCATTACGCAATGCTCCCCTCATTTAACAATTAATTCAATTCAGGAGTTTGGGAGGAAGAAATTCATGGAAGAAAAAGATTTGCATTAACATTCAAAAAACAAGAATTCAAGAATTCATATGAACTCACTAGAGATTACAAGAAAATTAACCCTTCATGAGGATGGGTCTCACAATTGCAAAATGAAAGTAAAGAGAAAATCAGTAACATTAATACAAAAATCAAAGAGAAGTAAGGAGAAAATGGAAATCAAACCCTAGGTTGGACCCTTGGCTGTCACCCAAGGCCACCCTAGGCTCTCCAAGTGTCCTAAATTTAGTAAAGAAGAGAAAAGGTACAAAAAGTATAAGAACTCCCTACCCTAATTTGGTAAAAATCTATTTATACTAAAGCTGGCGCCGCCCAAAGTAATTACTCTCATTCTTTCATAGTAACCACGCGCAGCATCAGTTGGGTTTTTCCTCTCTGGAGTGATTACTATGAATATTCATAGTAGTTACGCGCAGCACTGGGACATTTTGGGTCTCTGGAGTGATTACTATGAATATTCATAGTAGTTACGCGCAGCACCTTCAATTTTTGCATGCTCTGGAGTGATTACTATGAATATTCATAGTAACCACGCGCAGGTTTGGTTGATTCTGGGCTGCTGTAGTTGTCACTTTAAGCTTTGGAAGTGATCACTTTGGTCCCTTTGCTGGAAGTGGCTTGCTGTAGTTGTCACTATCAATATTGAAAGTAGTTACTTTAACCTCAAATTCCTCAAAATCCAATAATTCTTCAAAATAAGCTTGGGGATTCCTGCCATATTATTCAAATGATCAAAATATGTAAAATAAACTATCTAAATTCATGTAAATTAACAAAAAACTAAGAAACCTATATTATTTAGCCTAATTGGAATATTCATCTTATTTACACTATCTAAGTCTATTCTTTTCTATAAAAAGTAATAAATGATGTATAAAAATGTAGTAAAATGTGGATTCATCACTTACCAATAGCCCTATGAGTGTCCTAGGTCCTGAAACTTTGGCTGGGAGTCTCCACGTGATGCTCCTTTATCCTGACCTTCTCTTGAGGTTTATCTTGTTGGTCGAGCTAGATCGGTCGGGGGAGGTTTGAATCTCCACCATACATGTGAAATGTAGGCCGGCTAGTGAAACTCCCAACAACTTCCGAACAATAGGATTGTTATGGATCTAGAGTCGTATAAGCATAAAAATGAGATTTTGCTAAACCAAGAGTTGTCATTTGCATTAATCATGCATCATGTAATTAGACTTGCACTTTGTTAGATTGTAAAAGTTACAATGGTATTAATGTGACGTATGCTTGTACTTTGTTTTGTTTCTTTTCTGAAGGTTATTTACTTGGAAATATATTCACTCATTCTTTTCTTTATTGAAATATCTTGTGGTGTTGGACATTTTCTTTTAGTTGTCACAAATCTTAAGGATGACCTTTCTCCATCTTATTCTCCATATTGAGCTCAATTTGAAGAGGATCCTTCAGATACCAAGGAGATAGAGGAGGACCTTTCCAAGGACCTTAGTTATTTCTTTTGTTGTCCACTGCTAGAGAACTCCACTCATTGTATGGTGGAGATTTCGATACTTTATATTTTATTTTGGTAGCTTGTGTAATGTACTTTGTTTTGGTACTCTGATGGTTATGGATTATGTTTTAAGATTCTTGGATAATTTGCAGTTACTTTGGATAATTATGGGATTATTTATATGACCAGGTTTATGTTATCAATTATCTTCTGATTTTATTTAGATGGAATTATATAGGCAGGAAATTGGTTCTTCAATGCATGCAGGTAATGAACGTGAACTCTGTGGGTTTGTCCCTTAAGAGAGTTCTAGTTGAAGTGATAAATCATATGTTGTATCTCATATTATTAGTAATTGGCTCATGAGTAAGTGAAAAAGATTTAAGTCCACTTGTATAGTTTATGTCAATACATGGTATGGCTATATTATTCAAGTGGTACTTACTAATATTATGATTTTCTAAACTATAAGTAAATGACAAAAACAAAATCTTATGAGTAATTATTAGTAATAAGAGTATGACATGAATCTTTATAAATTGTTGTCTATCAGGTGCATGAAGAATCAAGATCTATGTCGTGACTGCACGTCACTTTAAAATATATTAAAAAGCAAGTTTTTCAATACTCAAGAATGATATTGGTATCCATAAACCAGGTTGAATAATTCTATGCACTCATGTTAAAAAATATTCCATGTGGTCTAAGACTCTTAATAGCAATCTATATACATTACACATCAAATTATCTAAAAGTAGTAGGATTGTCAAGTCTCAGTCTTTGTCGCCGTTATATTAGGACACGACTGGGATAAACACACACAATAGGTTAAGATTCTAGGAATAGATGTTAATATACTATATGCTTGACAACTCTTGATATTAATGTTGGGTTATTTGTTGTTTGGATAAAGATTTATCATTCAATAATTATATCTTAGAATCTCGGATGAGAGGAATCCAACAAGTGAATATAATGGGAGTGCATCATAAGACCATGGTATTTGTTCAAACTATATTATGACTAAAATACGAAGTTAGTGATAGATGAAATCCGATCCCTGCTTTTTATTATCATAGTAAATTTATATTTTCACAATCTTGCTTAATTTTCATGAATCTAACCAAGCAAACCAAATGAATTGTAGTTGTAAATTTGTGAATATTTAGGATTGTTAATTTTAATTTGGATAACTGAAATTGCTTGTGTATTAACACTCCTGGTGGATACGACAATTTTTTATACTACATCGAAAACTTGGTACACTTGCCAAATCCTCTAACATATGCGCAACTTTGCTTCTTAGAAGTGGCTCTTGAGTGTTCACTTTGAATGCTGGATGTTGAATGCTGGAAGTGTTCACTTTCAGCTGGCCTTTGGGGAATGCCTGCTGGAACAGTTATTTTGGGTGTTGGAAGTGATTACTTCCACCCAGTTTTCTCTTGAAGGCTTAAATTCCATGGATTATTGCCTAAAATTTCTTGCACATTTATTCTAATCAGCGTATTTACAAAAGATGATTATAAAACTATGTCAATTGAACTAAATAAGGAAAATTGAAATTAATAACAGAAATGACATTTTTATGGTAATTACTTTTTTTAAACTTCATTTTTCAATTAAAATTCTATTGAAAAGATAAGTAAAATATTAACAAAAGGTGGATTCATCAATCACTCTTCAGCTTAGTAGCTTGGGCTTTAGAAAAGTATGTAGGAATCTCCTTGGTAGCCAAATAATTCACCAAGTCTGCATAACAAGGATCATGCCCTCCAAGGTGGTAAAGTTGCTTACCTGGAAAGGTATCCAGATGAAGAGATCCTCAAGTGGTCGTTGAATTCTACTCAAATTATCTGCCACTAAGTTTTTTGTACCACTTCTATATCTGATCTCAATGTCAAATTTTTGCAAAAGAAGCATCCAGCAAATTAGTCTCAATTTAGAATCTGACTTCTTAAGCAAGTACTTTAAAGTTGCATGATTAGAGAAAACAATCACTATAAAGCGAAGTAAATATGAACAGAATTTGTCTAAAGTAAAAACAATAGCTAAAAGCTCTTTTTCTATAGTGGTGTAGTTTGCTTGCGCTTTATCCAAGGTGCAAGAAGCATAGGCTATGACATAGGGTTGCTTCTCCACTTTCTGGCCAAGGACAGCACCAACTGCAATGTTCAAGGCATCACACATAAGCTCGAATAGAATCTCCCAACTCAGAGGTTGAATGATAGAAGTAGAAGTGAGACGCCTCTTCAGCTTATCAAAAGCATCCTTGTAGGTTTGATCAAAGATGAAATCAACATCTTTCTGCAAGAGGTTAGACAATGGAGATGCAATCTTGCTAAAATCTTTAATGAAGTGCCTATGGAAACCTGCTTGACCAAGAAAAGAGCGCACTTCCCACCCACAGGTAGGTAAGGTAAGGAAACAATTACATCAATCTTAACTTTATCAGCCTCAATATCCGTGTTAGACATTACATGCCACAATACAATCCCCTTAGTCACTATAAAATGATATTTCTCATAATTTGTAACCAAATTAAACTTTATACACCTATTCAATACTCTAGACAACCTATCTAACCATTCATCAAATGAAAAACCATAAACAGTAAAATTGTCTATGAATACTTTAAGTGAGATCTTAAGGAAGTCTGCAAAGATCCTCATCATACACCTCTAAAAAGTGTCAGGTGCATTACACAATCCAAATGACATCTATCTATAAGGAAATGTACTAAAAGGACAAGTAAAAGTGGTCTTATACTGATCCTCTGAGGCTATGTGTATATGAAAATAACAAAAAAAAACCATTAAGAAAACAATAATGGAACTTTCCCATTATTCACTCTAAGACCTGATCAATGAAAAGCGGGGAAAAGTAATCCTTGCGAGTAGCCTGATTCAGTTTCTATAATTAATACAAACTCACCAACCATTTTGAACTCTAGTTAGAATCAATTCATTGAATTGGTTTTTTGTTACTGTTATGCGGTCTTCTCAGGTACCACATGTATTAAACTCACCTACTTACTATCTAAGATCGGATATATCATGTTGGCAGTTAATAGCTTGCTCACTTCTTTTTTCACCACCTCTAAGAGGGTGGGATTCAGTCTTCTCTGAGACTGTCTCACAGGTTTGACACCTTCATCTAACAAGGTTCTATGCATACAAATGGATGGGCTAATTCCTAGAATATCTGCCAAAGTTTACCCAATCGCTTGCTTGTGGGCTACTAAAGTCTATGACAACTTTTCTTCTTATCCAACCTCCAAATTTGCTGAAATGATCACAGATAACTTATTATTAGCCTCTAAAAATGTATACTTCAAGTGTTTGGCTAAAGGCTTCAATTTAAGTGTAGGTGGCTGCATAATAGAGGGAACTGTCCTGGTGGAGAAGTCCAATTCTGCAACATCTATCTAGGTAGGTTCAAGGGTATGTGTACTTATTGTAATCAAGTTAGAGCTTCCTAAACTTACTGCTGCATCACATGAAACATCACCAGTTATTAAATATGCATATATTTCAACACAAAATTTACACTAATCTGCTGAAGTGCATGTACAGCTAGGAATATCAGAAAAATCATTACAAAATTCCTCAATTAGAATATCAATAATATCTATTTGAAATGCACTATGCAGCTCTTTGAGGTGTTTTATGGCCTTAAAGATGTTGAATTGTACAACATTATCTCTAAAGTCTATGGATAGAATTCCTAAGTGCACATCAATCTTTGTTCTCATTATTTTCAGGAAAGGTCTACCATGGATCAATATAAGCATGTTAGAATCTTTTGTCATGTCTAGAATGTAGAAATCTGCAAGGAATATCAACTTGTCTACTCTGACCAGCACATCTTCTAATACTCCAACAAGGAATGCAGTGCTCTTATTTGTCAATTGAATGACTACACCAGTTTACTTTAGGGGGCCGAGGTTTAGAGACCTGAAGATTGATGTAGGCATCACATTTATGGAAGCACCGAGATCAAGTAATGCATTGTTGAAGATAGAATTCCCAATGGTATAAGGGATAGTAAAAGTGTCAGGATCTTTGCACTTCTGTAGCAAATTAGGTTGTATGAGGACCGACACATTTCTCCCCATGATAATTCTCTCATCCCTTTTAGCCTCCTCTTGTTGGTGCACAACTCTTTATGAAACTTCTATCGTCGATGAGGTTAATAGGACGTTTTAAGTTATTTCAGTCCATCAATTGACAAAAGTTTGCAATGTGATGATTTTTAATATCTGGTCTTATTATGTCAGGTTTACTTTTTTTTTTTTTAAGTTTGCATTTTTAACATGCGTAAAATTATACATAATAAAAAGTTAATAAATTTTGATTAAAAATATAATATTTAACAATATCAATCCATTTTCAACAATATTAATAATATGAAATTATAAAGGTATAACAAATTATAAGAACACAATTCAAACCATAAATTAGAAGTCTAGTTAGTTCAAGAAGAAAAAAAAAATCATATTCGGTAAAATTTATAGATTTGGTTTAATCTCGGTTTTTAGATTGATTTAGGAATTAAATGACGCTTATTTGTCTAACCCAATTTGATAAACTGTGGATGCTTAATTCAATGGATATTTTTGAATTTGAATGGTGCTTAATCAATAGAAAACCGAGCCGAAAGAGACCAAATCATTAATTGAGATCAACCTCTCGAAATGAATAATAAATTTAATTAGATTGGTAACTAGTAGATTGATATGTTGTTTGATCTATTTTCTTTTATTTAATTTGTGATTTTACATTTCAAAAATCCTAACACAAATCTTAAATCTTCAATCTCTTGTTTAATGGGATCAATTGTATCCAAGGTATTTGAGAGACAATCTAGGTTGGTTGCCTAGTGTTGCAAGCAATTTGCATTATTTTAAACGATTGCAGATCAAAACTTAATTTTTTCACATACCTTTCATGTGTTTACTTTTTCAATTGATCATGTTGGGCTGATTCTACTATGCACCACTACATCTTTGCTTTACCGATTCCCCACCCATGAATTTACGCATGTTTATCCTTTTTTTATTATTAAATATGTACTTTTTTTCCTTTACCTCTCTTCATCTTCTTCCAGCATCTTGTCAGAAAGAAATTTTATTTCCAATAGCGTGATTAGATGAAAATTCCAAGCCTAGTTGCACACGTAAACTTGAGCTCTTAATATATGTTAAAAACTAGCAATTAGACATTAGGTTCATCAAATCCAAATAATTAGTGGTAGTGGCTGATGAGTAGTTCATTGCCGTTGCCGTATAACATACACTGTTATTGATAATGCCACCACTCACCACCGTACAACGTACCAAAGGTGTTCAGGTGCTGCAAATTATGCTCAAAAGGTGTTTTGTAATCAATACATTTGGTGACTCGAACACACAAGAAAGCAAAATTGATTATCCAACTCATTCGGGTTAAGTAAGTGTGGCCAGCCAATTTTAGTAAGTTGAAAAAAAAAATGTTCAAATTTAATTTGAGCTTACATGAAAAAAAAATGTTCATGTCAAAATTCAGCTCTGTTAGTGCATAAAAAATAAATAAATCAAAGATATCTTTTGGTTGGTGTGTATTGTATATGTTGCATGCAGATAAGATCAAACATAATCAATAAGAATTCCACTATACCACCGATTTACCTGTAGAGGTTACTTTTCTCCTTTCTCTATATGCCACTGCCATCTCTTTCCTCTGATCTCTCCTGGAGTAGCTCCAATCCCTATTGATACTGATACCCATGTCCCTGATGTTCATGTACTCATACCATTCTCTTCTTCTCCTGCCGAAGCTCAGTGGACAAATATTCAAGTAATTGAGTCCACTGATTGCTCACGTCCACCTACACCACCTCCAAGACTTCCACGTATAGATGAGACTGGACCTTTCTGTTAGATTATTTTAATAATCTTGCTATAATGGCCTATGTAACTTATAGCATGACTCTAATTAATGATTTAATGTGATGGTGGTTAAATATAAAATATAGAGTCATTGAGGGTATAATTGTAAATACAATTATAAGGAAACTCTCCCCTTTCCCTTCATATAAATTAAAGAGCAGTTACCAAATGAGGGTTACGGCATTTCCTATTTTCTCACTTTGCACGGTTTCTAAGTGAGCTCATGGTAAACGCATAAGGAACTTTCTCTCAACCATCCGAGCGGAGTTGAAAGAGGAAGGAAGAGTTGGGGAAAATACCAAGGAATCAACGACATCAAATAGAGAGGTAACATCAAGGAACAATGGATTCAGATTAGTGTTCTCTAAACTCTTAATTGTATGAGAACCATATATTGTGTTGTGAGAGCAAAGTAATTCAAGATCTGAAAGGGAAGAGGTAATTTCATAATAGTCATTGCATAATAGAAATTACATAATGAATTAAAAAAATTCTAACAGTTGGTATCAGAGCTAGGTTGTGAATTTCGTTGATTCTCCATAAGAGATCGGTTCTCCATTAAAGTTTTCCCCAAATTACATGAACCCTAGGTATTTTATATGATGGATTGGCATTATTTTGATGTTGAATAATTGCTTTGGATTCAATAATTGAAAACCCTAAGGTTTTGAAAGTTAGAAACATTGGATTTGAATCTGTAATTTGAGCAGGGCCATGTATCAGTGAGCAGGGCCATATATCAGTGAGCAGGGCCATGCATCAGGGAGTAGGGCCACGCATCAGGAACAAGCACGGCCATGCTTCCACGAAGCACGATCTTGCATAACGGAAGCACGACCTTGCATATTGTAAGCACGGTCGTGGATCAATTATAAGTACGGCCATGCATCAATTATAAGCACGGCTATGCATCAGGAAGAAGGGGCATGCATCAGGAATGAGCATGGCCTTGCTTCATCGAAGCACGACCATGCATTAAATAAAAGCACGGTTGTGCATAGGAATTTTACGGCAGAATAGAGAATATAATTCATAAAATATATAGATAATTTTAGAATTACATCAAAATGAATTTTACTCACCAAAGTGATTAAATTCTCAAGTTAATTAATTCTAAATTACATTATCATAATGAGAACTTCACAATTTAGTGCTTAATTTTAAGGGTAGCTTGTTAGTCACAAAAGTGGCCTACCTTTAAAAGTTCTTTAAGTATTTAATTGTGTTATAAATTGTTCAAAATTGTTTGATGCTATATGGAAACAAAGAGTGAACAATTTAGCTCATTAATTATAATGCTAGGAGATCGCCCAAAGGTAGATCATTGCATATGATTAATGACATTAAGGAGACATGTAAGCATTTCATAATATGTTTGTATATCCAAAGATGACTTGCATATTGGTTTGAGTGACTGGTTGTCAATTAAAGTTGTTTATTAGCATCATTATAGATAAATTGTGTATTTAGTCGTTACCCAAAGGTAAACTTAGATGCATAATTGATAACAGTTGACTGTCTGAATCCATTAAGTTTATTCAAAGCATAAATGTTTAAGCATGTGTTAAATATTTCAGTCTCTATGAATGCGTATGGCATGAGCAATGGCGTAGTCAAGTTCAATGGTCTTAATTATGATGATTGGGCTGAACAAGTTTGATTCCAGCTAGGTGTTATGGACTTAGACCTAGTAATCATTATGGAACAAGAGCCTGCAGCCATCACAGAGACCAGTACTGAAGAGGAAAGAACTCTTCGTGAGGCTTGGGAAAGGTCGAATAGGCTGAGCTTAAGCTTGCTGAAGATGACTATGGCTGAAAATCTAAAACCATCAATGCCAAAGACTGAAAATGCTAGGGAATTTATGGAAAAGGTAAAAGAGTATGCACAATCAGACATTACTGACAAGTCCATTACAGGCACCCTGTTGACTGAGCTAACTACTAAGAAGTTTGATTGGTCACGGCCCATTCATGACCATGTGACTGACATGATCAATCAAGCGGCAAAGTTGAAATCAATGGGCATGGAGGTAAAGGAATTCTTTTTAGTATTGTTCATTTTAAACTCACTCCCTCCTGAGTTTGGTCAGTTCCAGGTGAATTACAACACCATTAAGGATAAATGGAACATACAGGAAATTAAGGCCATGCTAGTTCAAGAGGAAGGGAGGCTGAAGAAGGTGAAAGAACACTCCGTCCATCTCACATTTCATGAAGGGGCTAGTAGTAGTAAGGCTAAGCCAGGTACGAAGGACAACAAGGACAAGAAGGATAAGGCCTTATTAAAGGTTCGTGAAGGCCGAATCCAGAAAGGCCAGAGGTGCTTCTTCTGCAAGAAGACTGGTCACTTCAAGAAAGATTATCCGAAGAGAAAGGTTTGGTTCAAAAGGAAAGGTATATATTATGTTTCAGTATGCTTTGAATTAAATCTTATTGAGGTACCTAAAAATACCTGGTGGTTAGATTCTGGTGCAACTACTCATGTGTCATATGTAATGCAGGGATTTCTTTTGATCCAACCCATAAGCAGAACTGAAAAGTTCTTGTACATGGGAAACAGAATGAAGGCACGGATAGAAGGAATATGGACTTACAGATTGATCTTGCATACTGGTTGTTACATAGATCTAGAAAAGTGTCTTTATGTTCCTCAATGTGCTAGAAATTTAGTTTCTGTTGCAAAGTTGGACGAATTTGGTTTTAATTTTAAGATTGGGAACGGTACCTTTTCTTTGTATAAACACTCATACTATTTTGGATCTGGTACATTAATTGATGGTTTATATCGTTTCAATCTTAATGTTAAATTTGTTGAATCTCTGTTTCATGTTGAGAGTACTATTAGTAGTAATTTGAATATACGTAATGAGTGCTCTGCTTTCTTGTGGCATCAAAGGTTAGATCACATATCCGAAGAAAGGATGATGAGGTTAATGAAAAGTGAAACTTTTACCTCAATTGGATTTTGTTGATTGGGATGTATGTGTGGATTGTATTAAAAGAAAACAAACTAAACACACATCAAAGAATCCAGCCACAAGAAGCAGTCAACTCTTCGAGTTGATACACACTGATATTTGTGGTCCATTTGACATCCCATCTTGGGGTGGTGAAAGATATTTCATTACCTTCATTGATGACTACTCACGTTATTGTTATCTGTATATGTTGCATGAAAAATCTCAATCAGTGGATGTCTTACAGGTATTCATTGATGAGGTGGAAAGGCAACTGGATAGAAAGGTAAAGGTTGTGAGGTCAGATAGAGGTGGTGAATATTATGAAAAATCTGATGAAAGTGGACAATGTCCAGGTCCATTTGCAAAACTTCTGGAAAGTCGAGGCATATATGCATAGTATACTATGCCTGGTACACCACAACAAAATGGTGTGGCTGAAAGGCAGAATCGTACTATCATGGAAATGGTTAGGAATATGTTGAGTTATAGTTCTATACCTATGTCTTTGTGGATGTACGCATTAAAGACCGCTGCATATCTGCTTAATAGAGTTCCTAGTAAGGCAGTTTCAAAGACTTCTTATGAATTTTGGACAGGAAAGAAACCCAATTTAAGACATCTTCATGTCTGGGGTTGTCCAGCAGAAGTAAGAGTGTATAATCCACATGAAAATAAGCTTGATGCTAGAACCATAAGCGGTTATTTCATCAAATATCCTGAAAAATCAAAGGGGTACAGATTCTACTGTCCTAACCATAGTATGAGAATAGTTGAGTCTGGAAATGAAAGGTTCATTGAAAATGGTCAGTTTAGTGAGAGTGGTGAAACACGAAAGGTGGAAATTAAAGAGACACGTGCGAAAACTCCTGTAATTAGTGTATCTTCTCCAGTTGTTGCTCTTCTTGTTGTATCATGGTCACACAACATAAGGAGACAACAAATTAATGTTCCAAACCCACAAGAACAACATATAGAGGATGAACCAGTTGAAAATGTGCAAGTCACAAGTGAGCAAGAGAAATGTGAACTACAAGAGATAACATTAAGGAGGTTTATAAGGCAGAAAAGACTAGCTATTTCAAATGACTATGTGGTTTACTCACTTGAGCATGAATGTGACTTGAGTATTGATGAGGATCCAGTCTTATTTAAGCAAGCCATGGAATGTTACACTTCTGAAAAGTAGTTGAATGCCATGAAAGAAGAGTTAAAATCAATGAGTGACAACAAGGTATGGGATCTAGTCGAGTTGCCTGAAGGTTCAAAACGAGTCGGTTGCAAGTGGGTCTTTAAGACCAAATGTGACTCAAAAGGCAACGTTGAGAGATATAAGGCTAGACTTGTTGCTAAAGGATACACTCAAAAGAATGGCATAGACTATAAAGAGACCTTTTTTCTAGTCTCAAAGAAGGACTCTTTAAGAATTGTTATGGCTTTGGTGGCTCATTATGACTTAGAGCTCCACCAAATGAATGTAAAGACCGCCTTTCTGAATGGTGATTTGGAAGAGGAAGTTTATATGGATCAGCCAGATGGCTTCTTGATCGCAGGTAAAGAAAGTATGGTGTGTAAGTTAAAGAAATCAATATATGGGTTGAAACAGGCTTCCAAACAGTGGTATCTTAAGTTCAATGATACCATCATGTCATACGGTTTTGTAGAGAATACTATTGACCGGTGTATCTATATGAAGGTCAGTGGGAGTAAGTTCATCATTTTAGTCCTGTATATTGATGACATTCTTCTTGCTACTAATGATGTTGGGCTGTTGCATAATGTAAAGGAATTTCTCTCTAAGAACTTTGAGATGAAAGATATTGGTGAGGCTTCCTATGTGATTGGAATAGAAATATTCCGTAATAGATCATAAGGATTACTAGGATTGTCTCAAAAAGGCTACATCAACAAAGTACTAGAGAGATTCAAAAGGGAGACAAATTTAGTGAAATACAATGTCTCAAGAATGAGTTGGAGCAGAAAGCAATGGAATCCATTCCCTATGCATCAATGGTCGGGAGTTTAATGTATGCTCAGACATGCACTCGGCCTGATATCAATTTTGCTGTTGGAATGTTAGGCCGATATCAAAGTAATCCCGGAATGGACCACTGGAAGGCTGTAAAGAAAGTCCTTAGGTATTTACAAGGCACCAAGGACTACATGCTTACTTATAGAAGATCTAGTCAACTGGAAGTGGTTGGCTACTCGGATTCAGACTATGCTGGATGTGTAGACTCAAGGAAATCGACCTTTGCCTACATCTTCTTGTTAGCTGGAGGTGCGATTTTATGGAAGAGCGGAAATGAGTCCATTATTGGTACGTCTACCATGGAAGCAGAATTTGTGGCATACTTTGAGGCCACTATTCATGCTTTGTGGCTGCGGAACTTTGTCTTAGGGCTTGGTATTGTTGATAATATAGAAAAGCTGCTGAGAATGTACTGTGATAATTCCGCAGCCGTCTTTTTCTCTAAGAATGATAAGAATTCAAAGGGAGCAAAGCATATGGACTTAAAATACTTATCAGTGAAAGAAGAAGTGCGGAAACAGAAAGTGTCTATTGAACATATTGGTACTGATTTAATGATAGTGGATCCGCTAACTAAGGGATTGCCCCTAAAACGTTTTCTGGCTATGTTGGTAGAATGGGCATTATAGACAAGTCCTTGTTAGCATGATTGTGTAATTCACATATATGTGTATAGATTGTTTTGCTCATATTATTGTAGACATTTTGGGAATTCAATAAAAGTATTGTTTCTACTTGTTTACTTGTTATCTGAATTGTGTTAATGTACATGTATGGTTTGAGTTTGATAACAGGTTGAGTGTTAAAAACACATTAGAGTTACAGTCTGTAGTATGATTGATTAAAGCTATTTTGATTTGGGTTGGTTCTGTGATACTTGGAAGGAATCATGTCGTCAAATGACTTGTGACCGCCATGATCTGATAAACTTAAATCATTAAAAGATGATGACTTGATATTATCAATGATATACGCACTTACAGTTCATTGAATCTTCAAGTCGTCACATAGGTCAAGTGGGAGATTGTTAGATTATTTTAATAATCTTGTTATAGTGGCCTATGTAACTTATAGCATGACTCTAATTAATGATTTAATGTGATGATGGTTAAATATAAAATATAGAGTCATTGAGGGTATAATTGTAAATATAATTATAAGGAAACCCTCCCCTCTCCCTTCATATAAATTAAAGAGCGGTTACCAAATGAGGGTTACGACATTCCCTAATTTCTCACTTTTCACTATTTCTAAGTGAGCTCACGGTAAACGCATAAGAAACTTTCTCTCAACCATTCGAGAGGAGCTGAAAGAGGAAGGAAGAGTTGGAAAAAATACCAAGGAATCAACGACATCAAATAGAGAGGTAACATCAAGGAACAATGAATTCAGGTTAGTGCTCTCTAAACCCTAAATTATATGAGAACCATATATTGTGTTGTGAGAGCAACGTAATTCAAGATGGGAAAAGGTAATTTCATAATAGTCATTGCATAATAAAAATTACATAATGGGTTAAAGAAAATTCTAACACTTTCCATCATAGTCCTTCGCCCTCTCTACCACCCCATCTTTCCACTTGTCACTACCCACTCCTGGTTGGATAGAGGACGTGAATGAGGATTTACCTAACCTACCCTTAGACCCTGATGTACCACGGACTACCTCCTCAGAATCTGACCCTTCCGAGGAGTACACTCCCTGGATTGAGACCCTTGGAGGTCTTGTTTATTTTGGAAGGAAGTGAGACTGCATAAGAGATTTCACGGGGCAGACTGCCTTTTTGTTTGTTTTGATATTGTGTGATGTTATCCATCTAACATGCAGTAATGTGTAGTATACTTTTCACTTCTTTTATGTGATGTAACTTGAGATTTCACTTGATAATTCTATGTACATTAAATTATGTTTGACTTATGATGTTTTTTTTTTATTATAATGGTGCTAGTATAATATTCTGTTAGTCTTACACAATCGCTTAGAGAATGCGTATAATAGATATTTTAATAACTTAGATTATGTACGGTTAACTCTTTTCAAGAATCATAAACGCCCTCAGTATACATAGTTATATAATATATGTACTTGTTGTATGTGGAATATTGGAATGCTAAGGTGTCGAATGCAAGTTGTAAAATTTGAAGACAAAAGGAAACGTTAAAATTGGATTGCTTGTGGAAACCTACCGTTCATTCTTTGCCACAAATTAAAATGGACAAAGCCAATTAAGTTCCAACTTTCACGACCCTTCTCAAATGTTATGTCTTGAAAATAATATTGTTTAGTAAAGTCTATAAAAGGCCAATGCTTGTACCGAGAGTTAGGATTAATTAAGAGTTGAAATATTCAGTTTTTTCTCTCTTTTTTTCTATTTGCTGTGCGTTTGTTTGTTTGAGAAAAATATTTAGAGTTTAGTTATAATGTCTCACTGATATCAAGCTTTTTATTTAAAACTAGAAAGAAAAATCTCACCGACAGTTAACGCCCAAGAACAATGTTGAAAGAACATTCAAGTTTAATGGTAAGAATGTTATTGCACATCAAAATGAAAATGAAAAATGATGGATGGTTATATTTTTGGGTACAAGTTTAGAAAGAAAAATGAAAATGAAATAAGAAATGTTGTAATAATTAGACAAAATTCTAATACCAAGACAGGTATGACAATTTAAAAAATGCGTTTGGGTCACTTCCAATTGTTGGCAACAATGTGAGCCAAATCCACAACCCTTTGGGAGTAACCCCACTCATTGTCATACCAAGCAATGACCTTGACCATGTCATCTCCCATGACCATAGTCAACGATGAGTCAACGGTTGATGATACATCAGTGCACCTAAAATCTACAGATACTAAGGGCTCATCACACACAGAGAGAATGCCCTTAAGCTCTTTATCTGCACTTTCTCTAAAAGCAGCATTAACTTCTTCAGCAAAGGTCTTCTTGGAGACCTGAACAACAAGGTCCACCACTGAAACATTTGGGGTTGGCACACGAAGGGCAATGCCATTGAGCTTCCCTTTGATGGTTGGGAGGACAAGTGCCACAGCCTTTGCTGCTCCTGTTGATGTGGGCACAATGTTAAGAGCAGCAGCTCTTGCTCGCCTCAGGTCACGGTGGCTTGCATCCAGAAGCCTTTGGTCACCAGTGTATGAGTGAGTCGTTGTCATTGTCCCCTTGATAATACCTGTCATCAATTTCAATTACCATGCTACCCAATATGCTTTTTAATCCCTTTCCAGAGACAAATTTTACATCAAATGAGAAAAAGAGTGTCAATTTAATTATTAACTTAAAATTACTGAGAGAGGTTTGTCTCTTAGTTGTTAGCAAAGCATTAAAAAAATGTTGCAATAAGGTGAATTACCAAATTTCTGATCAATGACCTTTACAAACGGTGCAAGGCAATTAGTGGTGCAGGAAGCATTGCTGATGATGGGTTCATCGGGATTGTAAGCATCAGCATTGACACCAACCACATAGGTGGGAATATCTCCTTTGCCAGGGGCTGTGATCAGAACCTTCTTTGCTCCTGCCTTAACGTGCTTTCCTGCACCTTCTCTGTCCACAAACACCCCTGTTCCTTCAATCACCAAGTCGATTCCCAAGTCCCTGCCACACCATATGCACACTTTACTTTTACAAATACTGGTCGTTTTAGCGAAGAGACGTTTTTATTGAAGAGATCTTGTATCATCTATCACGTTCAAAAATTTCAGAGTTAGTAAGCAATCTGGTCCCTCAAAAAGTGAAAACCTCAATAGTTCTTGACAATTTTTGTTTATAGAAATTTGTCTTTTGGCATGTTAGAGAGTGGGATACAAAGGCTAGAAAGATGAAGAAGAATGAGCATACTTCCAAGGGAGGTTGACAGGGTTGCGGTCAGAGACAACCTTAATGATTTTTCCATCAGCAGAGATTGCATTATCACCAACAGGCTTGACATCAGCCTCAAAGATTCCGAGGGTGGAATCATACTTAAGAAGGTGAGAGGCTTGCTTGACTCCTCCAGTGTCATTTATGGCAATCACATCTAAAGGTGAGTCCTTGCGACCGTGCCAACACCTCAAGAAGTTCCTCCCAATCCTCCCAAATCCATTTATGGCCACCTTCAGTTTTGCTTCTGCTACACCTTTCCTATATCCTCCACTGCTTCCAATCTACGTACATAACACAATCTTGTAAAACATAATCTAAAATTTGTTCGTATTTGTTTACAGTGCCATAGCCATTAAAAAAATGTGCAAAGCGATGATCATGTATCAAAAGTGTGCATTTTTGGTGTAGACATGTGATCCAACATTTCTGTGCATAATAAATATTTCATGAATCTAAGAGGGCCTGACTCTAGTAGAGAAAGAATATTCGATAACAACATTTTTCTATACCCCATGTATCTATGGAAAATGTGGATCTTTGATACTTAGTATATATTATATCTACCAAAGATCAGTCATATAGTTCAATTCAAGCTTTCAATGAGTTACCCCCTGAATTTGATTATAATAATTTATTGTATGCACATTAAGACTTGGCAAGTTTCATTATTTTACAATAAATTAACCAATAAGTAAAACACTTACTGCTGAGGTCTGGAAGGCAATGATCGAATGGAAGTCCTCAGAAATTTTTTTGGAAGAAAAGGGAAGGTAACCTATTGATGAATTTCGAAGGCCAGAGAATTCAGAGAAGCCCTTCCCATTTGCCTGAATAGAGTAAGTAACAATGATAAGCTATTTATTATACAAACAGCTAGGTTTAGTTCAACATAAAGTGACACTACAATTATATGTGCCTTTCATAATGTGCATGTAAATCACACATTGCAAAAAAGAATTAACTTCTTGAACCTGAAGAGCAGGTTTGGCTACAGAGAGAGTAGCCGAAGCCATTATTCAGCTATCAATGGAGACTGAAAATATTTTTATGGAGCAAGTGTAGCAGCAGAGTGGACTTGGAGTAAGCAAAAGGGTTGAAACAAAAATAATTTTCAGGTTCAATAATAGGACCTATTAATTTTAATATGCGACTAAAAGGATGTGTGGTTGTGATTGATGGAGCTGAGTGAGGATGAGATTATGGATAGCCTCTCATTCAAATTAATGGCTGTGATTGGAGCTTTCTTCTTATGCTTGTAAGTCCAATCATTAGGCTTCTCCCTTTTTCCTACTCCTTATTGATAATTGGGCTTGAGCCTCAAATCCTAAGTAGGTCATTTTGATTCCATTGCTTGGGTAATAAAAATCTTGGCAAATTCTACACCCATTTTATCGTAAAACGATTGGCTCTGTTTGTGCGTAGACAAATGCATGCATACACATACTAGTGGATGAATGACAAATTTGAAGGATAAAAATAACATGATTGTATTAACATGTTAAATATATGCTATAAGGTTCTTTAAAGTTAATAGCATGAAAATTTGGATGTTTTATTAATAATTTCAGATAAAAAATAAAATGAAAATTAGGTTTTTGGGTTAAATTTTTATATCACTCATGAATTATGAATAAAATTTGTATAATATCTTGTAGATTTTTTTAAAACTATCCATGCCTTATTTATATATTTAGAAATTAATTTTCACATATATTTCATGAATTTGAAAATTTTAGTGATTTTCGCTTTATTGTTTTAACTTTCCTACGGAATAATTGAAAAACTTTATATAAATGCATGAAATATAATTAAAATATAGAGTAAATATATAAATTACTCCTTAAGAGTGACACTCTATTTACATTTGATTCTTGAATATTTCGCTTTGGATAATTTAGTCCTTGAATATATTAATTTGTTTATAGTTTAGTCTTTTTAGTAACTAACTCTGCTGCAAGAGTGTTAGAATGTACAAAGTAATTTGATTCTCACTTCTATATACAAAATGTATCAAGTGAGAGAGGGGGGGGGGGTTAATACAAGAGTGAGATAAGTAAATTTAGATCATTCAATTATTGACATATAGTTAAGATTAAAATATTTAAAAAACTACATGATCACTTCAAAAACTCACTAGACCTTTTAAAATAAACTCATATGACTTATATATTTTAATTTTAACCATTAATAATGAAATATACTAATCAAAATTTGTTCCTCTCAATCTAACATAAAAAAAAATTCCTATTACTTAATATATTATCACATACACATTTAATTTAAATATGCAATCAATGTGAATATTTTTTTACTTTATCATCCGATCATAGATTGTCATATTAGTAAAAATTAAAAACCACATACATGATGTATTTCAATTTATAGACAATATAAAATATTTTACATTAATAGTATATCAAAATTAAACTTTTCCTCCATCTTTCTATATATATATATATATATATATATATATATATAATACATGGTATTGTTAAAATAAAAATAAAAATTATATAGTAAAATTTTAAATTTTATTAGATAAAAAAATTATTTAAATTTTAAAGTAGTTGTGGGAGGAACAATAACTTGTCACAGTCAATTGCATATTTGAGCAACAAATTCCTTGACTTACTTATGTTTCATAAATATTAATGATTAAATAAGAATAAGTATGATGAAATTATTTGACAAGAAGAAAAAGTGTATTACGATTAGTTTATTAGATACTAAAGTTATATTTTACTTAGTGTCTGTTCTTTTGATTTAAACCATAAAGTATATTTAATCTTTCTCAAGCCAAGTACCACTATCACTATAGTAGACGACAAAACTCTCTTTTTTTAATATTTAAAACAATTGCATTCATTAGAATTTAAATTTAAAATTATATGTTAAATTACAAAAACTCATTATAATACTAATTGATCTTGTGGTTTAAATGTATTTAACTTGAAATCATGTGTTATATATTTTTATATATGGTTTCCCTTGGTTTTATTTTTTTTTATTTTCATTGGTTTTCATCCTTAATTTTTATTTTACATAATCTTTACTATTACTTAGTGATATTATATTAACTACTATTTTAAGATAGTAATTAATGGCATATAATTATATATATATATATATATATATATATATATATATATCCCATTATTAATAATTAATGACAAATCATTTTAAAATAATAGATTTTACAAAAATAAAAAAATTACAAAGATAATCATACTAAGTGATATTTACAAGATTTAATTTATCCTTAAAATTTATAGTTTTTTTGAAAAGAAGGGGTTTTCGTTTTATCACAACCTTGGAAAAAACTTTTTGCAAACTTTTTAAGAAAATAATTTTTCTAGCTTAAGAAAAAAAATTAAAACCAAGTTTTTTTTATTTTAAAAAACGTATTCAATTACCATAAAATGTTTTAAATGTTTCCAAAGAAAAAATATCTTTAATTCTTTTCTTCAAGATCTTTAATCTTGTATTTAAAAAATTATACAAATGGCAACTATAATCAAGCATTTAGCGGTTTTGCCCAATTCTAACAGATTAGGATCCTATAAATGATGATTATGGTCTTAGACCAAAATGAGTATAATGAAGCACTTATAAGTTTCTCCTTGGGGAATTTTGGTTGCTTTAAAAATAAAACTAGTTAATGACAAAGTAGTAGTACTCACGGACCTTCTTGATGGAGAATGTCATTTTGCGGGCAATAGGAACCCAACACAAACGTCACATATTGGACCTGATACTACTAATCGACAAATGGTGAAGCTTATGGCCATTCTTTACTTGGGTTCTTGTGCTTTTGGGTTTATCTGCTTTTGGGTTCAAAATTTGGCCACAAATCCAAATTATAGTACGGTTTTTTCGTTAGACAATCAATGTTCACTTGAAGAGGCTAACCTAAGCTAAATCTTGTGATTGATCAGATTTGATGGAAGTTCAAAGCCATAGTAGCCTTCAACAGGGGATGTCTAGAACTTGGTACTGAGACCCTTGATGGACATGTCGAATAAATTTAAACCCCTTTTGTGTAGGTTTGGTGGTTATTATTGCTATTCTTTCCATGCCTATCCACACTCATTTCATTCAACAAAATAGTGGTAGAGCCATCCATAAAGTGATTCAAACTATGAGGTGTTAATAAGAGCATTGCAATTTTTCACTCTTCCTCTTTGCTACAAATTCTCAAATCGAAATTATTTTTTACTTTAATGAAACCAGTTTTGACAGGAGATTGGGGTTGGACTGCATCTTTGCTTTCTCTCCTCTTTTTAAACTATATATATTATGGTGCAAGAAGCCTTAACCAGTTAACTTAACCGAATAATTGGGTCCTTGTTGGCATGACCAAGCGTTCAATCAAACAGAATAAATAAATAAGTAAAGCGAAGGTGCCCTACAAAGCTTGCCTTTATTCTTATATTTTTTGTAACCCAAATTCGGTACTTAATTTTTCTTTCACATATCACTCTCACTTATTGCTTCTTTATCTAATTATAAATTATTATATTAATAAAATTTATTATTTTTTATTATAATTGATTTAAAAATATTGAACTCTATTTTGAACGTTTTATTGTTGGTCGAGGTCAACAAATTCTCGACAGCAGCAGTCAATACAAAAGGTTAGGCTTGTGAAGAGAGAATATCCCAGAGGCTGAAATAATGCATGGCACTGATATATAAAGGATTTTCTAATTTAAATAAGTGGGTGGAGTTATGGAAGATCGAACATCGTTTTTAAGCAATGCTTCCTTTGGAATTAAATTTTAAAGAAAAAAAGATATAATTCTTTTTATAAATCTTTTAGTTAAAGTAAACTAATAAATTTACATAAATTTAATATGCTAATAAATTATTTACTATTATAAATATTATTAAATTTTTATTTTAAAAGGATATTCATTTTCTCTTTTTCTCTTCTCTAAAATTTAATTCTTGATAAACATACTTTGTTATTGGGTGCAACGATTATCTCAGAGCATTCGAGAAAGGGGTAGATTGCACAGTTAGCTCAGCCACGATAAATGTTATGGAAAGGAAAGTGATAAGGCCGCAAGTGACCTTTAAATTTAATATTAGTGATAACAAATAACTTTTTGTGTAATGTAGGATTATCATTAAAATAAATAATTAAAAATATATTATATGAATAATTTTAAATTTAACGAATTTTACAAAGTATAAATATTATAATTATTCATAATAAAAATTTCATCATATCAAATATAATTAAAATTAAATTGTAAAAAGTTTAAAAATAAATCCATAATATAAAGAAAACTATTTAACATGTTGAAAAAAAATAAAAAGTTAATCTAAAGAGCATTCTCATCTGAGTATACTTTTAAAAATATTTTTATTTTAAAATTAGTAGTCACATTTATATATAAGTATTACATTATTTAATCAGAGAAACTAAGAAGCTAATTAAAGACTTGTTTGTTTATTTTTTAAAATTTATTTTATATTTATAGTTTACTTTTTAAAAAATGTTTTAAAAAAAATAATATCTACTTTTTATTTTTAGACTAATTTGATTTTCTACATTCATTTTTTTTATAATCCATGTTCTTTTTACAATGTTCAATCTACTTCTCTCATTTACTTGTTTTTATCCCATCATAAAAATTTGTTTTGAAAAATTATTCTACGAAGTAGGATGAAAAATCCAAAAGACAAAATCACACTGAGACAAGTCACCAGATTTATAATCTAGTGACCTTTGCCAGTTGCAACAAGAAACTTGGTGTATAAGGATCCACAGAACTAGTAAGTGGTATGTTATCCATTGCTGGATAATAAAATAAACTGATTTTTTTTCACTCCAGAGAATAATATTAATGTATTTTTTTTTTCAATTAATACACATAATTCTATTATTTTTTATCAGTTCTATATTTTTATCTTCTAATTTTTACATTATTTTTTTCAAATTCAATCTTCTCAAAATAATTATTTTCAAAATTTATTTTTCATTAAACTTTTCTTTTTTGTCTCAAATCTTAACTACTACTTGTACTCTCAAATTATTTTTTAATTTTTTAAAAATTAAATTTGTTCCTCCTAAATTAAAATTACATGTAAAATTTTGCTTTTTTAAAAAAAATTTAATTTATTGTATTAGAATTTTTAATATTTCCTCTCAACATTTTTTAATGTATATATTAAATTTTTATTTAAATTATAAAATACTCATATGTTATACCAAATACTTGCTAGTTTTATTCGAATGAACTGAAAATGACCTTTGAGGCATAAAAAAATAACTTGCACAGTAACAAATCATGTTGCATGATTATTATTTGGATTTTAAAATTCAATCATTTATTCTGCCAAGAATAAAATTCAATTGTGCAGTGGGTATAATTGATTTTGATAAAAAGTAAGAACTTATAGCATTTTTTTTAACAATAAACGATTTTGTATGAGACCCAGAAAACATACCTATACTTACATTTTAAAAGTAATTTTATTTTACTATTTAAATAAAATCATTTTTTAATCACAATTCTTTAAAATTAATTCTATTTTTACAATTATGCTTTAGTCGATGCAATCCACAAAATTCTCATAATTGTTGTTTTTCAATTCTTAATAAATTGTGTGGCGAATTGCAAAAAAAAATGGTTGAGAAGAGTGGTTATGAATATCGAAACAATAAGCTTTGCTTACACTGAAAGCTGTCCCCAAATGCTTTTGCGTTGTAATAAAAATGAAAGTTACAATGAAAGTGCCATTTAATATTAATAGAAAAGGAAAGGCACACATAATGTAATGCACACTATTCCTCTATATATAGTTCCCCTTTCAACGATTTGGCTGCAAAAAAAAGAAACTGTTTAATACACTTTCATTTGAGTCCTTCTTGACCCCATTTCACTGTTCTCTCCAATAGACTATAATCTGACCACAAACATGGCAAAAGAAGTGGACTTCAAGGTCAACCTACGTATTATTAATTTCTTTTTTTTATTTTTCTTTCTTTTTCATCTTCACCTTACCAAATAATGGTTGAATTGAAATGAATTTCCTTTGAATTTGTTCCAGAATATTGAATTGAAGGTGTCAGCTAACTGTTGTGAAGGATGCAAGAGGAAAGTTAAGAAGGCACTGAGAAACACTGAAGGTACTAAATACAATACAAGGTGGTTGAAATTTGTTCACTTTTATTGCTTTCTGACGATGATTGGTTCACTATGTTTTAGGTGTTTTGAACATATACATAGACCCCTTGCAGCCGAAAATAACAGTATTAGGAAATGTGAACCCACACATTTTGATTAAAAAGCTTCTAAAAGTTGGAAAACGTGCAGAACTGTGTAGCTATGAGAAAGTTGAAGCTGAAAAGGAGGAAGAGAAGGAAAAACAGGACACAGTGTGTGAGCAACAAAAACATCCTCATGGATGTGACATTAAAATTGAGAAGATTAAGGATGTCACAAAAGGAGGCAAAAGAAAATCTTCAGAAGAAGACAACAAAATGACTTCAAATACTCCTAATCCTCAAGAAATGAAGAAAGACCCCTTTTTACCTCCTCATCAAGAAGTGAATTTCATGGTTCATCCAAGCATGCACCCTTATAGTAACATTAAAAATCACCCTCAGTATTGTTACATTGTCCAGCCTAGCCCAGTTGCAATACCCTATTATGCAATTCCTTCATATTCAGCTCCTCCTCTGCCTCAAGCTAAAGCTAGTGTTGAAGAGTACTACCACTTTGACATGCCAAGATTTCAGCCCCCATTTTTGAGACCAACAGTGCAAGTAGGGGACTATTTCAGTGATGAAAACACCATGGGATGCCATGTGATGTGAATGTTAGCTATCCCCATTATACACCATATTTGTGGCTTAACATAGAACACAAAAAATCATACTAGCTAGTTTCATGTTCTGTGCCATTGTTCTTGTAGGAAGCTGGATTAATCTTTTAATTAGGTAGTATAAGTGATAATTTGTCACTTCCCAGCCATAAAGTCTAATTGGCTTATCACAGTTTTGGTCACTTATCGTTATGTTCATTTGACTCAAGTTAATTGTCAATTCCAAAAAGAGAATATAGGTAACTGTTTGAATACCATGATTTCCAAAATCGGATAGGATTGGAGTAGCTGCTTCGAATGTTCGATTAGTTGAATTGAATACCATTATATTCCATATTTTGATCGAATTGAAAAACCTTTCTAATTAGATGGGTTATGAACAGGTCAAATTGGTGGTTTAATTATTCAGATTTATTTATTTTAGTTATGTATTCTTTTGTGTTGGCATATGGCTTATATAATATAAGATCTGGTTAAGTAGTATTCTAAGAAAAGCTTTAAAATATTAAAAATTATGTTAAAAATATATTACAAATTATGATAAAAATATATTGATAATTAAGCGGCAATCCTGAAATTTGAACTCACCTTATACTCCATGTATCACGAGACACCATTACCCCTAATTAGGTCAAAATTAGTTTATATATTACTTTTTAAATAAGTTAAATTTATACATTTCAATTAATAACTTATATTTATCTGATGATTTTACTTTTATTAATAATTTTTTTAATTTTTAATACATGTAGTATTATTTTTTATAGGCTTAAATATGAAAGTAGTATTTATATTTATCTATATTTCTATTTTTAGTCTCTCTATATATATTTTTTTAATAAAAGTGGTCATTCCATTTATCCGCAATTTTTATTTTAGTTCTTTCAACATAGGACGTTACAGAATAAATAAATTTTATGCTTAAATATGAATGTAATTTTTATAATTATTTATATTTTTGTTTTTGGTTTTTTTTCATTTTTTATTAAAAATATAAAAATTAAATCTTAAAATATAAAATATAAAATATAAAATAATTAAATAATTTTAAAAATATACACATAAATTAATCTGAACTACATATTTTTTTTTAATTAAAACACATATTTTTATTTCAAAATATCAAAATTAATTCTTAAACTATAAAATAAATTTTCTTAATTAAGTATTCCCTCTCTTGGTCAATTCAAGAGGGTTATTTTTATGTTAGAACTTTTTTTTTAAGTCATGCATCTAAAATCTCTCTTAACCTATTAGAAATATATTTCTCTTTTGTGTATATATACTTTTTTCCCCTTGTTTGTAACTTTTTATAGTAAAAACTAATTACATATATAAATTAATTTTATTTTCCTCAAAGTAAATAACATAAAAATTTGTAATTTTGGTATTAGGCCAATAATTCATGCTTGTAAACGTAGAACAACATAGTTGTAGATATATTTTTTGTTTGAAATGTGTGTATCCATAAAAGTTACTTTATTTTATTTAGGGTTTCACTTAACTCAATATTTTATATTTTATCATTTATTTTATGTAACATTTTATATACTATTACAAAAATATATTTAATAATTACGATTTCAATTACAATATTAATTAATTGCAAATTAATATTTTTGTCGCTTTATAATTGTTACTATTTTAAAAGCATTTAGTGAATAATCATCCTTTTGTGCTTGCTTCTATGCTTTTATTCAGCATTGTGTTCCTTTTTGGATTCCGATGGAGGCTAGTTTTTATATATTACTTAGTTTAAAAAAAAAAGGTTTAGAGTTAGATTTAATTTGTTATCTAATTAATCACTGAAGAGAATATGTGTGGAATATGCGAGTATCAATATTCATTCTATATTACAACAAAAGTAAACACTGTCAATGCCACCCTAACTGTGCTATTATAACGTCACAAAGAAGCCATTATATAAAAAGTATCACTTTATCATGTTTACTAAACTACTGTCATATCAAATTTTTCAAAAAATAATTAAACTAGTAATTCTTAATTTTAAAGTAGAGTTAGGTTTAATTTTGAATTTATTTTCTAATTGATACGTTTTAGTTTATAATTATTAAAATATCATCTTATTTATTATTTTTTAATTTTTAGGAAATGCTAAAAGAAAATAGAATACATTTATCTTATTCTTTTGTTTTTTTAAATTACTAAAACTAAATAAAAATAATAATCTTATAATTATTAATAAAAATATATTAAAAAAATTAAGTTATCAAATACTGTATTTGTCGTGACACTAAATTAGAGATGAGTTGTGTGATGCAATCAATCTCAATATATTACTGTGGGATGGGGATAATGACTCCGTAATATGCAGATTTACACTTCTTTTTTTTTTATTGAATTCGGATACTATGCAGTTTTGGAGGAAGCTTGCAACATGCAATATAAATTCGTCAAAGTAAAATAAAATTTGCTTAAGTAAATTTAGTAAAAAGTAATTTTGGCTTGAAACGAAAAAAATTGCTTAAGCGAATTAAGTAAAAAAGTGATTTTTGCTTAAGTCCAAATTGGTTGAAAAATAGTTGTATTATTTATATATTTTGAAACACTTAAATTTTTGTTGTATGACTATAAAGTGTGACCACATGATTTTGCACAAATATTTTTCAACTTTTCTACAGTTTAAAAAGGAAGAAAATGAAGTTTTGAAATTTTTTGTAATTTTAGTTTAAGCAAATTTTTTGAGTTAAGTAAAAATCACTTTTTTACTAAATTTGCTTAAACAAATTATTTTGACTTAACTCAAAATCAGTTTTTGCTAAATTTTTATTTAAGCGAATTTAAATTGCAGGCTGAGTTCTCTCAAAAACAGCAGAAAATTCAGATAATATTTTTATTCTACTTCCCAAGCTTATATTTATATGTTTTTTTAACGAACAAACTTAACATGCTTTAAATTTATCTCCTTTCTATGAGTGTAAAGCTAAAAGAAAAATTAAACAAGGTAAAAAAAAAACTGAATATATTTTATTTTTAATTATATTTAAAATAAAAATATTGTAATTATGATGATATAACTTATTTGATTAAATGTTTTTATTATCATGTCAAATAAATATATTATGTTTAATTTTTATATTACTAAAATTGAGAAAAAATATTTTTATTTATTAACGCATTCAATATAATTTTAAAAATTGAAAAAATATGACTAACAAAAGAAAAGTGAAAGAGGATAGATATTCAATGCTTCTCCTTTAAATTCACGTAACAGTAACATGAAATGACTAATAAAAAATAATTAGACTTGATATAAACAAAAAGTAAATAAAAATATTTTATATTATTAAAGATATAAAAAATTAAAAATAAATGTAAATAAATAAATGAAGGTGTTAAAATTATGATTTTGAAAAAAATTCCTCTAATTATATATATGCATACTTTTACAGTTTACTACCAAGCTATTGTTGTGGGCTTGTTGCCTTCTCTTTCCTACGGCCCATTAGTCCATTTCCATGGCTCTAATTCTCTTTTTTAAGGCCCATTTAAACACCTTGACTGGATAAACTGACTTTTGACATCCCGTTCTTGCTAGCCCTACGATGATGCCGTGATACTTTATTCAGTTTATATTTGATCAGCTTGAAATTCAATAGGTTGGAAATTTCCTTCCTCCTCGTTTCTTTTACAGCTGCAAAAATATTTTCATTATAATTAATTTAATTCTTCAACTGGATATAATATGTATCAAAGTGATAAAAATTTAATAATTTTAAAAAATAATTTATTTTAAAATAATAAAAACTATATTAAATATTATAAATTCTATATAAACAAAGATATTTACAAAAATAAAAATAAAAATTTATACAAAATAATAATAAAAATTTATAAAAATAGAGATTCACAAAGAATTTAAAAATTTATATAAAATAATAAAACAAATTTAAATAACAAATTTTATTTATAAATATTAGAATAAAAATAATAAAAAATAATAAAATCATTATAATAAAAATTATAATTCACACATTATTTTAAACAATCTTAATATAAATAGCAAGTTGTAAAAAGAGTAATTTTATTAAATACTTCACTTACTGGATACAGTACTCTAATTTATATATAAAAACTAATTAATTATATAAAAATTTCTAAACTTTCAATTCACTAAAATTAAGCTTAAAACAAATCATATCTTGATTATAAAGTATTGGTGGATGGATGAAGTGGATTTTCAATAGTTATGTATTAAATTTTTTGTAAAAGCACAAACATTACAAAAAAAAAAAAAAACTAATTCAATATTTTTCTATAATCTAAAAAAAAATTAAAAGAACTGTGATATATAACATATATATATATATATATATATATATATATATATATATATATAAAAGATTAAACTGCAAAAGGATTGAATCTACCTACATCTTGTCTATTATTTATCGATTGTTGTATAAAAAGAAAAAATCATTTCATCTAACATTTAAAGTTTGTAGAAGAATTTTTTTTTATTTGATTTTAAAAAGAATAAAAAAATGTTTTAGTCTTTTAACAACTATTTTTTATAAAAACAGTTTATAGGTGAAAAAAAATATTATTATAAATTATTCTTTAAAAAATTAAAAATAGAAAATTATTATTTTAAAAAGTTAAAATAATATAAACTATGTATGCAGTAGATTATAATAATTATGTTAAAATAAATTTTTTATATTCTATAAATATATCATTCATCAATGTATTGTTATATATAATTTTTAAACAGTTAAAAAAATATAATTTCAGTAAATGTAAAAATATTATTATATCAATAAAGAAAACTCATTTTTTTATATAATTGTTAATTTGCTTAATAAATTTATTAAATATAATGTTAACAATATTAAATTATAATTTAAAAAATTCTTACCTTAACAAACATCAGAATCAACTTAAAATATAGATTTTATGCACTCTCATTTTAGTTTAACTATTTAAATGTAAGAGTTTTGTTATATTTTTAAAAATATTTCTCAATAATTATAATCCTCTTAATTTACAGGGTATTATTAATGAAAATTTTAATGCATAAATTATCTTAAAAATGTTAAAGATTTTATATTTATGATTTTTTAATTTATATATAATAAATTTTTTTAAAAGTTATCAAATGTATTATAGATAATGTATTTACAATATTAAATATTATTTTTAATAAAATTAATTATTTTTTTATTACGTACAATATTGTACAAATTAAAAATTTTATAATAATTATTCTTAATATAAAGCCATAAAATTAATTAAACACTGGTAATATATGTGATTATCAATATATAATATCTGGGCATTAAGACAACTCTAAGTTCCCATAAGGTTTTACTAGGCAGCCTTTAAGTGATTCTGATGATGAATTAAAGCATTTTACTATTGTGTTTTTTTTTTTTTAAGTAACTTTAACTAAAAATGTGTTAATTGTATAGTATGGAAATTTGTAATAGTTTTTAAATTTATTCTAATTTGTCTTGAAAATAATGCTTTTGATGAAAAATAATGCAGTTGAAAATTATATTTAAGGGCAAACTTTACAAGAGTTTTAAAATAACAAGTTTTATTAAGTGTTGGGTCTGCTAAAAGTCTGGAATTTTATGGTTCATTATAAAATATATAAGGTATTAGGATCAAGATAAAATGGGGATATAACCCTTCAAATGTGCCTTCAAACATGAGTGCAATATGAGATGTTCAAAATCTAAACGAAAATCTATCTAGAATGTTTCCATCTAATTAACAAGAACCTATAAAAAGTGAAAACAGAGCCCAGAA
The DNA here is from genome assembly GCF_003935025.1 of Abrus precatorius. Classification (NCBI taxonomy): domain Eukaryota; kingdom Viridiplantae; phylum Streptophyta; class Magnoliopsida; order Fabales; family Fabaceae; genus Abrus; species Abrus precatorius. The sequence goes on from NW_020874395.1 coordinate 21,822,904, forward strand.
AATATTTGACTATAGAGGTTTTATTGATATAATCTTTGGCACAGGAGCTAAAACATGACAAAAATATTGTGTAAAACCCTCCCTCCCTCCTTCTGCAGGAAAAAAAAATCACAATAGCAATGGATTTTAAGGATCACTAACTGCATCAACATTTTAAAGATCTTGCTGCTGCAACCTCAAACCCTTTGAAGGTCATGATCATTAGTCTGCAACATAGCTCCATAAGCCAAGACTTGGATAATGCCTAACAATTACTTATGATTAAGGAGCAAGAACATGTAAATTATTGGTGTAGAAGATTTTGGAAGTTGTGACAATGACTAGAAAAAGTAGAGTTTCTTTTAAATATTCACTCTAACTGTGGAATCTACTTTAAAAATATATGTTGAATTAAATATTAATTAAAACATCATGGAAAAAAATAATCCTCTCCTCTCACATGAAAAAATAAGTAAATATGTCACAGAAGTATGATGCTAATGGTATTGTGGTTCAATGACTCAGATAGTAAATAAAAATAAAAGAAAAAAAATATATAATAAAAGTTAAACAAGCAAATTATTAGTCTCATGCTTCGTGGTTTTCTTTTCTTCTTTATCTTTGTCTCGCTTCTTCCTTTCTTCACTTCTCAAGTATCATACTTCGGCTATATTGCTCTTTTTTCTTTTTAGTCTTGTCTTAGCTAAAAAACAGGTAACTAGTAAAATCTTTGTTTAGTATTTGTTATTTAGTTTAGGACTTACCACATTTTTTTTACTAATATTTATAATTTTTGTTTGATTTTACAAATTTTAATGTTTTTAGGGAGGATATTGCTGTGAACAGGGAAACCAAAAAAACTAGATAAAGGTAATTTAAAATTGTTCTACGTGATCATTTTGTTTCTTGTCACGATCCTTTTTTATAAGGAACCGAAAACATTGTTTATACATTACATACTTATTTAAGATAAATAAATAATAGAGAATATAAGTATAAAATTCACTTCTCATTCAAAATAAAACAAAGTTTCTTACAACAAATATCCAATAAAATAACATAATATTACATTTAGTTCATAATATTCAAAATACTCAAAATTATACTACGTAGCTCCCTCTACATGAGGTCTCAAAATATAAGGAAAAAGGACTTTGATGCAATATTACTTGACTCCAGCTTCTAACATCATTTCACTGGCCCCTCAGCCTGTGAAGTAGATGCAACACCTGCTACATCTGCTCATGTACCACCGTACGATCATCGTAGTACACACGCACACAACGACATAGAAAGAAATACAAAGGTGAGCTTATAAAAATAAACTAAAATCGTATATATATATAACAATACATTACTCACAGCAATAATCTCATGCATTACCAGCCCCTCTAATGCACAACATAAAAACGGTTTCCAACTGGTTTTACAGCCTAAGTAATCCAGAAGGAACCGAGCCAGTCCGGGAGCGACCCATTCCGGTATCTGGATCCAGACAGTATAGCACAGCAGCTCAGCATGAACTTACTGTTACACGTCTACCCACTTAAATATGTAACTCGGCTCTATAATGATGCAAAACATATATCTCAGCATGATGCACACCGCCAAAATTATTTTAACAGCTCAGCTAAGGCAAGTTTATAATAGATCAACTAAAATCTCAGCAATTTAAATCAATTAATAGCAGTTACAACTTAGAAAATAGCTTTTATTCAATAGATCTAATAAAATCATATCAAAACATCTTGAAATAGCATATTAAATCGTTCAAAACGTAGTTCATAGGTTAAAGTAAACTCCTTTTACCTCAGAACGATGATTCACACTAGATCTACCGAATATTACTTGTTTTATAGCAAGATTCACCGAAGATTTGGCTTTAGAACGGAGTTTCTCCTAAGAACACCGTGAACTTCTATGAGAAAGAGAAGAAGAAGAGAAACAAACGGTAAATCTAGCTTCAAACTTAAAGAAACTTACTTCAAATCCCTCAAAATAGACGTAGAATCTCAGATCTGGCGAGAAATTTAAGTTTAGGAGGGTTTAATATGAGAGAAAATGGTAGTATATGGCATTGGAACCTTTGAGAACCTTGGATAGGAGTTAAGAAATGAAAATTTCATGTGGAGCCCCCTTTTTATAGAAAATTTTTAAAATTTACTGTTCATCGCTGGAAACACTGTTCACGCCGGAAACACTGTTCAGATACTATTCACACCAGAAACACTGTGCACGCGTACTGTACACGCACTGTACGCGTATGTGACGTCAGCCATAATGTCAGGATGATGTCACTGATGACGTCAGCCATCACTATACATACGCAGTTTTTACTGTTCATATACGGTTTTACTATTCATTTGGCACTATTCATATAGTACTGTTCACTTTTTTTTTTTTTTCAAACTCCATCTAATTATATTTCAATACCAAATAATCCTTCAATTAACATTTAACAAGTATAAAATATTATAGATTACTTAATAATAAATCATAAGCCTGACATTTTTTGTTGCTATACATGTTTTTTTTTGTTCTGTAGGGTTCACATTACTAGTTTTTTTTCTTTCTTATTTTTCATGTTTCTTGTTTTACATGATCTTGTTTCTTGTACTCATGTTTTTTTTTTTATCTTATTCTACATATTTCATGTTTCTGATTTCTTGCTTTTGTTCGTGGTTTCTTTTTTTCATGTTTCTTGTTATATATGATCTTTTTAATTTGTTTTCTTGTTGTTCTACATGATCTTATTTTTTATTCATCTTGTTTTTATTTTTTTTTACTTTTTTTTCATGTTTCTTGTTTTACATGTTTTTATCTTTCTAATGTGACTGTTATGTTATTTTTAATTAAATTTATAAAAAAATTACATGCCTTAGGGATTAGAACTACTTGTTTTTTAATGTTTTACATGATGTTAATCAAAGACTTAACTTGTCTAGTTGTAGCATTGCATTTTAACTTAAATAGTTTTTTTAATCTCTTGGATTATACTTTTTTTTCATTAATTTCTTAACTAGTTTCTCATTGTTTTTTACTATTTATGTTAGGTGAATGAAATTAAAAAATTGTTGGTGGTAACTGATCATTTCTGGAGATTAGATTGGACAAAACTTTTGTTGGTTGAACACGGATGAAATTCTGATTTTTGAAAATATGTCTAGTGTCTAGTTTTGAAAATTGATTTATGAGGATATGTCCATATCATTATTTGGGCCATGTATAAACTTTAAGATTTTGTTAATATATTTTGTAGTACAAATATATTAACATAATTGGGTCAAGGAACATTTATTTTTTTTCAATGGTTTAGCTTTATAATGAATAAATTTAAATATAGTTTGTAGATTTACTTGACAAGATTGACTCAAAAGTCATAAGTTGACTTTAATTAAGTAAAAAAAAACAATATTTGGGGCTCAAATAGGCCCATCATCGTGTAGACCCCCACTAGCTATAACTGTTACCCAGTAAACCTAAAATCAAATTACCTAATTCTTTGAGTGGGTAAAAATTTGGGGTAAAAAATTAGGTCAAATTGGACTTTACTAGCTCAAAACTAACCAAACCCGTCCAATAAGTAGTCCTTATTTATGATATAAAACCACGTACACATATATTTTGATAAATATTTACATATTTACTTCATTATCATATATGTATGTGTATATTTTGATAGAATTTTAGCTTGCAATGGACTTATTTGGTAGAGTCTTGAACTAGCTAAGAGTTTATCATCAAAAGTTTAAGGAAAAGACTTCAAATCACAGTCCCTAGTGCTCTTGCAAATAACATCTCATTACTAAAGATGTCAAGGTATTCTTGAGGTTTTGAATCACTTTGGTATGGAGCAACGGGTAGGGGCCGTAAGTTGCAGTTAAGTCACAAAGTGTCAATGACACTACTAAGTGGCTGCTTAAAAGTTATCTGGGATTTATGATTGCTTGCTTCATAGCAATGACCGTGCCTAGGTTGTTGGTGATGCTTAGCATGAGAAATTGAACGTTCAATTTCCCTTCACTTCTGGTCCAGCAAGATCGTTAAAAAAAAATAAAAAAATCTTTAACTCTCTTATTTGTTGCTCTACGCAACCAATGATTTCATCACTGGAATTTGCTGGTAACAAATTCTGCTAGTGAAGAATTCTCATAATCTCTATTGAGAAAAGGGGCTAAAAATCCCTCTCATCATGTCGTAAAGCCAGTCCTAATGGTCCAACATTGCTTATTGTGTCTAGGTATGAACACTAATCAATAACATAACAATTAGGTGATAAGTTTTTATGCCTAGGAGCTTTAGGGATCTGATGTCCATCGAGTAGTCACCATGGTTTCGACAAATAGAAGAAAAAATGAGAATAATTTTAACATCTTTCATAAATAATGCCAAAATGAACTAATCTAAAATGAACTAATCTAACTGTGCCTATTAAGGTTAAGTTGCTACAATTTTATTAGATATAAGGTTGTTGGGGGGGGGGGGTGTTGATAGAAGGTATATATACTTGCAAAAGGCATCACAACGTTCAAGTTCATGTTTCCACTAGCAAAGTTACAACAAAGAAAGTATGACATTTCTCAAATAATTATGTAGTTTGGTTCTATAAGAATTGGATTGGAGTGAGGCATAATCAAGATACTATAGTGAGCCCACGTGGTATATTCTATTATAGTTTAATCGTATAGGTTTTAGACATACAATTGCTTAATGTGTACGGAGAATTGAGTGTGTAGATAATTGTGCCTTAATGAACCTCAAGAAAGCATTCAACCCAATTTGAATATTGGATCGACCTTGTTACATTTTCGTCGTAGGCACAAAATTACTTCTAATTACCTTTTTTCCCATTTTACTCAAATAATTAATTAATTTAAATATAAAATAAATTATCATACATAACTTTATTTTTTATAGAATTCAAAAAAATTAAATTATTTTAAAATTATATTTAATATAATCTATTCATATAAAATCAATTATTAAAAATATATATTTTATGACTAATCCAAACACCTTTAGATTTACTGACTGTTGTTTGATCAAAATCAGTAAGAAAGATTAATATAATAAATAATTATAATTTAACAATTACGGGTTATAATATAAATATTTGTTGAAGAATTTAAATGTGTTAAGCATTACAGTGGAGATTGAAATTATTTATAAACCTCTTTTCAAGTGTAATGTTTAATATATGTCTGATGAGTAATAATTTTAGATATTAAAATAAAAATATAATTGTATACATAACGTTATTTTTGTTATATAATTAATTATATATGTTATTTAATATTTAGTTATTATATATGACTAAAATAATTAATATAATATTTTAAAAGTCTTAAAAATTAAAATATTTGATTTTTATTATCTTAAAAATTAAAATTAAAATTTATTCATAAAAAATAACAAAAACAATTAAGATCGCATAGTTATCGGTTAAATTAAATGGGATAAATGAGAAAAAAATAAGAGAAAATTACTCGTCATCAACTAGAGCTGTCAAAAAGTTCAATTGGTCCAACCCTAATCCTAACTCATATGAGTTTGGGCCAAAAAGTCCACTAGGTCAGAGTTATGGACAAAAAGTCTTGTTGGGCCAAAAAGCCCTATAAATCAAAAGCTTTATAGGCTAAAAAGCTCACTGGGTCAGGGTTAGGGCTTTAAAAGCCAAAATATTTCAATAATTGCAAGTTTCTATCTCAAATTTAATTTCATAATTAACTATTAATCATTAGTACAATAATACCAAAATAGAATATCAGTCTATTTATAAATAATGGTGGAATAAATTAACACCAAAATTTCAGCAAATTCAATTTCTAACATTAGTGCAGTAACATAATTTCTATAAACAATTTAGATTTACATAAATCCATCTATAACAAAAGAACATCAGTCCAACTGCAAACAAAATCAATTTCAAGGACTCTTTTGTCTTTTAAGCACAAGTAAAAAGTAGATAACAACAAAATACACAAAGTCAGTGTGCAAGACTCATCATTATCCATTATAGAGCAATGTTGAACACATTAAAATTGTTAAGTGTCAATTCACCTCTGTCATTTTCTCTCTGAAAGAAATAAAAAAAAGGTGATAAAGTAATTGGTAAAAAAGAAAACTTGACACATTAATTTTTAATAGATTCATACTTCACTTGCTTGTTAGTCTTCAACATCTTGTTGCATACTAGACTCTAGTGTTTTTGTCTCATCATTATCTAAAACTCAAAAGCAATAAAATTAAAATAAATAAAATTATATTTGTACAAATTATATTATAATCATAAAAGGTGATTACAATAAATATTACTACTTGGACTTTCAACAAAGTCATGCAACCAATTCCTAGTACAAATTAACATTTGTACATTTTCTGGAACTGTAGAGCTTCTATATTTAGTGAGAACATGTCCACTAATGCTAAAAGCAGATTCTGATGCTACTGTAGTTGTTGGAATACTAAGCACATCTCGCGTTAATATAGAGAGTGTCAAAAATCTCTTTTCATTTTTTTTTCCAATAATGAAGCACATCAAATTCTTCAATGACATCATAATCGACTTGTGACTCATCCAAATATAAATCCAATTCACTCTTACCAATAATAGACTTATTTTAATTTTGAAACATTTTAAACTCTTACAAGATATAACATAATAACCATTTAAAAAAATTAAAATAAGAAACACATCATGATTAAAATGACATAAGAAAACATATATTGAACAATTTTTATTTCTTTGACCTATTTCTATCTCAATGTGACTTTGGCAACAAATTGGATTCATTGGAAGATTGAGAGCCACTTGTAGCATTAAAACTGTTTGCATATTCTCCATAAAGTTTATCAAACTTATCCTTCACATTATTGATCTTCTCATAAGAGGTTAAAGGATCAAGCTTGGTGTAGCAAAATTTTAAAAAATCAAGCTTCAAACGAGGGTCAAGAATAGCTCCAAAAGCTAACAACACACAATAATTCTTTCAATATTTTTCAAATTTTCCTTTCATTCTTGCAGCCATACCATCTATAACATCATCTTCGTTTAATAAATATTCATTCAACAAGCATTCAATCTTCCAAACTTGCATAAAATATAAGTTTGAAATCAGATAACAAGAACCAAAAACCATATTTGTAGTCTCATAAAACAACTTTAAAAATTCACATAATTTCTTTTCTTTCCTCCATTCCTCATATGATAGACAATACTTATAATTCCTATCAATCACCTGAAGAATATCAAAAGCTTTTTCATACATGATTGCACTTTCAAACATTAAGTATGTCGAATTCTACCTAGTAGACACATCTAATCTTAACCTAATTGTTGTGTCTATTACAACATCTTGCACACAATCTTGAAATTTAACCATCCTTCCATCTGATCTTCTCACATACTTAACACTATCTCTAATTTTAAAGAGTGTTTCATTAGCTACTTTTAGTTCCTCTTGTACAAAGTGAGGACCACGTGGGGTAGGATCTGACCCAGAGGTTTTGGAGTTGACAACAACTTTTCTTCCTCAAAGCCAGCCTCAAGGTACAAAGTTGAGGGCGAAAAGCCTTGAAAATAATTCTCCATAACACAATAAACTATTTTGCACACGAAGATGGTTTTTCAAAATATCTTGCATATTGCCATTGACAAAAGCATTATCTAAGGTAATAGAATTTTTTTTTATCAATTCCCCATTGCTTCAAACAATCAAATAAAGTGGCTTCTAATTCAACTCTAGTGTGAGCAGGTTTTATTTGACAAAAATTAAGAATTTTACTTACTAATCTCAATTCATATCACCTTTACAATTAGTATTGTAAGTTAGCTTCTCAATGTCCCATGTGATAGCAATTGAGACATTCTAATTTGTATTCTTTGGTACATCAAAAAATGGACCAGGATGTGGGCTATTATATAAAGATGGTAATGACAAAATCACTTGTTATTTTAATACTGATTGGAGCAGGATCACCAACATATCAAAGTTCCACTTTTGAATATTGTGTTCTAATTGGAGGAAATCTAACTTCTTGGAGGAGTAAAAAGCAACACATAGTTGCTCGGTCCAGTAAAAAGCTACTAATGTAAGCTTAAACTAGTATAAAGCTCAATTGATAGCAAAGGAATTTACTCAATCACGTGGGATTGATTATGAAGAAACATTTGTACTTGTGGCCATGGGACAAGGCATTTGTAAAGGAATTTGGCTAAAAAGGATGCTGGAAGAACTAAAAGTTCCTAACAATAAGAATCACTTTTCCACACTTATAGATTCACCCTGAATGGATTCAAAAGCACCACCCTCATGCATTGATAAGGGTTGTCATGAATAGCTATAATAGACTTATTAGGATTAGGGTTTATGTTAATATTATAATAATGGGCTTGGCCTAGTAGGGTTACATATGTATCGTTATAAATATAACGGTCTCTACACATTATAGTGTATCCAATTCCAGCACACTAATCTATCTCGTTTTATGTTCTCTCTCTTAATTCTACATGGTATCAAGAGCCTTCTAGGGTTCCTTCTTCGTTGCCACCACTGTTGCCACTACTGCCACCACTGCCAACAAAAAAAAATAGCATCTTCAAAAAAGGCCAGCCATGATTGTTGTGGGATGAAAATTTTTCCTGGTGACCAGAATATGCAATAATTTGACGTTTACAGTTTGAGTACGACGTTTCTTTCTAGCCATTGAGACAAAACTCAGGTAGTTCTATCATTGTTTATGGATATACAATGTTTGAACGTGATAGCCAGGATATGCAGGATGCATAGCATAAGGGAGCTGTTACAGAGATTGTATCTCTATCCAAACTTACCGATGTTAAGCTGGATAGAGACGGTATGAACTATATGGAATGAAAGTATTTGGTTGAGATTAGCTTGGATGGAATGGGAAAGGATAATCATTTGACTGAAATGACATTTGTCAATCCTAAGGATGTTGACACATGGATGATACGCGATAAGAAGATCCTTGCGTTGCTAGTAAATCTATTGATAAGCGAATACAAGCGATTATTACCCATTGCAAAATCGTGAAGGAGTTGTGAGACTTGCAATTTATTTTTGGAAAATCTAATAATTTGAATTGGTTATATGGCCTTTTGCAGGAAATTTATTAACCCAAACAAAATAAGCAGAAGCTAATGGACTATTTTTTGGAGTTTAAGAAGCATACTAAGGAGATACAATCTCTTTTAGCCTGCAAAACTATTAATGAGATGATAACACAACAAAAGAAACTCATGGCTTTGAGTTGGCTCTATGGACTTGATTCGGATTGTAAGGTAGTTTGATCTCAGATTCTGTCAAGTAAGCAGGTTGATAATCTTACTGATGTCTTCTCTAGAGTTATGCAATCTTTCTTTGAGGAACCCAAAAGAACTGTAGAAAATGAATCTCGTGACCACGCTGGCTTGGCAACCTAATACGGTCATCATGGTGGTAGAGGTGGTAGAAGTAGTCGTGGCCGTGGGCATAGTGGAGGTTGGGGTACTGTACGGTGCTATAACTATGGCGAATTATGCCATTATCAAAATCAGTGCACTTATACTTGATCAATTGAATTTTTATAACATTATTTCCTCTCATTCCTAGCTCATTAATCCTCTTTTGTGCCTAATTGGTTGAATTGGATCATTTTATGATGTTTGAATTTTATTTTGGCTTTATTTAATTTTTCCAGTATTTGGCAAATTCTGATACTATTTTGGTTTCTGGGCCATATCTTAAGTTGTAGAACTCCTTTCATTGTGATTCTTGATTTGTAGGAAAGCTAAGAGAAAGGTGCACAATTCCTATGAGAGGTTAGAAACCAATTCTAATGATAAGAAGCTGAAACTAGGCTTGGAAAGAGTCGGAATGCTGCAGTCGCGGATCCTGAGCAAGGTGCAGTATTTGGGCCATATCTTAGTCCACAGACATCCGATTAAGCCCATTCCAGTGACGTTTTGAAGCTAACATCCAAGGCTACAATTGTCCTTCAGTCCACAAACCAAAAAGAGGCCATTTTAATAGCCGAAAAAAAGGAACAAAGGGACGAACGAAATTTTTGAATTTTGAATTTGGAATTTTAATTTTTGGGCTCCTCTCCTCTCTTCTCTGTTTTCATTTTTTTTTCTCCCTTTTTACGACTTGTTTCCATCCATCCATGGAGGCTTAGATTTCCATCTAATTCAAGGATTAAAAGAGATGTGACACTCTTGAGGATTGATCTCACATTGGCATAAATTCAATAACAATTTCAGTTTCATCTATTCCTTATTTCCTCCTTTTGCTAATTATATATTTGAATTGAAGTTGTTCATTTGGATTGATGATTATGCATCTGGTTGATTACGTATTATTCGATTGATGTATGTAATTGAGTTTTAAGGAACATGAATTGGATTTTCAGGTTTGAAAACTACGATTAACGACATTGGTAAATTAAATTAGCACAATTCAATTAGGTTCTAGAGTTTTCTGAATTTTAATTAATTATGTGCTAATCGAATGCATGAAGGTTTTCATGTGAATGCTGAGTTTGAATTGAGGTTTCATTCGGATTCATTGTTAATTACTGAATTGTTTGTTGATGTACTCTCTTAAAAATTTGGTGATAGAGTAGTCATTTTTTTCTTCTTAATTCTTGGATTGGAATTTCAATTTTTGTTCACTCTTCATTCTAATTATAACTAAGTGCGTTTTTGGTTTCTCTTATAAACAAAACCCCCCCTGCCGTCTTATATACTTTCTAAATAGATTAATTTGACCTTGTGATTCTTTGAGAAATGACCCTAGTTGCTTACCTCGTACTATAGTAATTAGGTTTATTTTGACCCGTGTGCGACCACGTGTCAATACTCCACAGAATCAGTCATTTTCTCACTCACAAGGTAATTCTCGCTTTGCTAACTTGGTGTCTTGTAACACCTTATATTTCTTTCCTCAATATATGATAAATTTTCATAAAAATTAATAAGGTAAAGTAAATTTTCCTTCAAAACTTTCTAATAAGGAAAAGACATTGAAATGATATAAGGTTCATAGAGTAAAATTTCATTAATTCATAAGTACTTTAGGAAAACAAAGATTCTAAAGTTTTCATCAGCAATAAAAAGGAATAGTAGTTTTACAACATTTTCAAAAGAACGCTATAGAACTGAAAATATTCATTACATAACTCAAAATAACTAAGTCCTATAGCAGTTCTCATCCATCCATGCACTGTGAGCCTGGTACTATTCATCCTGGTTTCCTGAAAAATGTTGTGTAAGGGTGAGTCTCTACCCTACCACTCATACATAACATATACATTCTTCACAAAACACATCTTATTACGATTAACGAAAACATCATGGCATTACATATCACAAGGTTATATAAAGCATATTCTCATCTCAACGCGCATTACATTACACAGATTCACAATTTCTTTTACTTTTATCCGCGCTTACCGCGCCCTGTGGCCACAGTTATCCGATGCCTCTATCTCGAGGTCTTACACATTCATGTAAATAGTCGCCGGATGGCCCATACAACGCATGCAATAGACGGCCCCTTAGCAAAGGTAATGGTCAGGAGTCAAGTCGAGAAATGAGTGTGTGGCCATGTGGTGCATTCGAACACAATATTCTGTGCACAATCCCGAATGTCACTCACCACCCTGCATTTCCCCAAGATATCCCATATCGTCTCCATCTTTCACTTCCCCAGTGTATCTCTGTAACTATTTACATCATATCTTTTTCCATCTCATACTCTTTTGAGCATATTCACATGTTCACATATGCCATTTATCATGTTTACACATATTTTTCATTATATTTCCACATACTTTTCATCATATACATCAAACCATGGCACATTCACAATACACATCATTTTTACATAAAACACAATATATTCAAACATGAAACATCCATCTCTTCGTATATTTTATATCACAAAATCATAAAATCATATCAACCATCCTCAATATACCTTATCATGCCCTATTTGAACATAATATCCCAATTTCACCATGTACTCATCATAAAATCACATAAACAACTAATTATTCTCACTTTTCACCGATTATTTCTCATAAAACAGGGATTATTTCACATATAATTACATACATGACAAGATCTATGAGAATACAAGTAATAAACATAACGAAATGATAAAGTAGAGCCCCCCTTACCTCAAAACAGAGCTTTTACAAGGATTTAACCGAAGGTTTAACTCTAGAACGGAGGTTTTCCTAAGAACATCATGAACATCTATAAGAAGAAGAAGAAAAAGAGAAACGAACGGTAAATCTAACTTCAAACTTAGAAAAACTTACTTGTAATCCTTTAGATCGAACGTAGAATCACAGATCTGAAGAAAAATCTAAGTTTAGGAGGTTTAGTATGGGAGAAAATGGCGAGATATGACTTTAGAACCTTTGAGAACCTTGGATAGGAGTGAAGAAATGAAAATTTCGTCTGCAACCCCCTTTTTATAGAAAATTTTTGAAGTTACTGTTCACCGCCGGAATTACTGTTCATCGCCGGAAACACTGTTCACCGCCTTACTGTTCATGCCGGAAACACTATTCGCGGTAACTGTTCACGCCGGAAACATTGTGCACACGTACTGTACACGGATTGTACGCGTACTATACGCGGATGTGACGTCAGCCATGACGGCATGCTGATGCCATTGATGACGTCATCGTCACTGTACAAAGGCGGTTTCACTGTACATAGGCGGTTTACTGTTCATCGACACTGTTCATAGGCGGTTTTACTGTTCATTTTTTTTTTTTTTAATAAATTCTATCCAAATCTATTCCAATTATACTTTAACAAACCTCATTTTATTTAAATCAAAATATAGGATGTTACATGTCTCAGCCTGATATAGCTACCCAGGAGAAAGAAGAACCTACTGTGCGTATGAGTGATGAGAAATTTATTCAGTATATTCAGTTTTAGATTTCTCAACAACTGTCTACATCTTCTACAACTACTTTAGTCCAAAAAGGTAATCCTACTGCATGTCTTTCCTCTTTTTCCAGGCATTGGGTCATTGATTCTGGCTCTACTGATCATATGATTGGGGATTTAGGTATTCTTTCCTTTTTTTTTGTCTACGCAGTTCTCATTCTTCTGTAACACTTGCTGATGATTCTAGTGTCCATATTAAGGGTGGTGAGTGTACTACCCTAGTTTCAACCTTACCTTTATCCTCTGTTTTATATTTGCCTCAATTCTCCTTAAATTTGTTGTCTATTAGCCAAATCACTTCATTATTAAATTGCTTAGTAACATTCTTTTCTGATTCTTGTGTTTTTTTAGGATCTAGTGACACAGAGGATTATTGGTAGAGGTAGGGTATCTAATGGGCTATATCTATTGGAAGAAGAAGGACTTCTTCAACTTCATTGCCGTTTGGGCTATCCGTCTTTAGGAGTTCTTAGAAAATTATGTTCCCGTATGGAGTCTAATTTTTATTGTGAGTCATGTCAGTTTGCTAAACATCATTGTAATGTTTATTTACCTCGTTTAAATAAAATGACTCATGCCCCCTTTGAAATTGTTCATTCTAATGTTTGGGGCCCTTGTCTAGTTAATTCTAAATCTACTTTTAAAAATTTTATTACCTTTGTGGATGAATGTTCTCGTTTAACATGACTATTTTTTATGAAATCCAAATCTGAAGTCTTTTCTATTAAAACTCAATTTAATACTTGTGTACACATTCTTAGAAGTGATATGCTAAAAAATATTTTTCTGCATCCTTCACTAGTTTTATGAATAAACATGACATACTTCATTAGTCCTCTTGTATTGTTGCCTTAACAAAATAGATTAGCTGAATGTAAAAATTGTCATCTTATGGAGGTTGCTCGTGCTCCAATGTTTGCTCCAAAAACTGTCCAAGAGTCCCTAGCTTATTTCTTAGTAATTTCTTCATTTTTAAATCATTTTCCCTTTTCCTTTTCATTCAAAATCTTTAAAAATACATTTAAAATATTATTTCAAGTCAAGATAAATCCAAAATATCAAGAATACTATGATAATACAAGCTAATATCTTAGAATAATTTTTGTGATTTTAAAAAAAATCTGAAAAATAAAAACCAACACAAAAACAGTTATAACTATCTTAGAATCGTAAATCTTCTTAAAAATTTAGGAAAATTCATTTTTATGTTCTACCAAAGCCTAATCACGAAATTTTCATTAAGTAGTATTTATGCCATATAAAACTTAGACAAAAACTTAGAACTCAGATAATGCATCAAAAGAATATTTACAGAAATAGTAAACAATTTCTGATAGAAAACTCCTGATTATAAACGAAAAACTTTAACAAAACCCTCAATCAATTTCAAGGCATGGACTCACATATAATCAGCCTAATATCATAACAATAACAAATAACAAGCAAAGTCACCAATAAAATTCCCTCAAAATACCCACTTACAGTTGGTTAAGATTTTTCTGCAGAATTTTTTGTTTTCGTTGTTTTTAACGTTTTTCTTGGATTTTCTTGTGCAAGTAAATTTTGTTTCCATATATCAATTAGACCCACGAAATTTTCATTTAATATAAAGGGTTAAGGGTTCCCCTTGACTCAAAATTAATTAGCAAAAGTATTCCCCCAATTTATGAACTATACTCCCCTCCCTTACTTGATTTTGTCTTTACCTTTTTGGGTGAGGTTGCAAGGATGTTTAATCTCCTCTTTCTCTTCTTTTTCTTGTTCTGTTTTGAGCCTCTTTATTGCCCTTCCAAGTTAGCTTTGAGCTTGTCCAAAAAGGTCCTCAAATGTTGAAGTTCTTTTGCTAAATTTGGTGGTGGGGTTATTTGGTGTTTTTGGAGTTTTTCCTACTTTGTTGACTTGGAGAGTGACATGGCTGAGTGGTGGGGTTTATTTTTAGCATGTGTTGGATGTGATCAGGTGAATAGAAGAGTTTGGTTTGGCTGGATTTAGGAATTTTGGCTAGATCTTCCAATTTCCTCTATTTACACGTGAATTTAGGCCTTGTATTTGGGGAATGATTTTTAATTTTTTTTCTTGGTTTTTATGGGACAGAGGGTGCACGACCATTTAGATAGGTTAAAGTGGAGTAACTTTGCTGCTGGAGGCTTTCCCAAATTCAGAGTTTATCAAGGTGAAAAGTGGTCCCCAATAATCATGCTTAAAGTGGATATTTTGGACCCTTGTGATGTCATCTAGTTGGCCTAAGTGTTTCTTGTTAGTTTGCCTTTAGTTCCTAGTTTCTAATTTCAGATTTTAACCTCTCACATAACACTATTTTTGGCTGAGTTTTGTTGGATTTAGTTGGCATTTGGTTAGACTCCTTGATTAGGGATTGAACCATTGACCCTATGTCATCATCAAGGAATTTTAGTAAACCAAGTTTTCTTTCTTATTGGTTTCCTTCACTTCAGCTGATATTTTGCCCAATTATTGACAAATTTAGTCTATTTTTTTGTGCCAAAACCGTGCCAATTGGGTTGGGTAAGATAGGATTACAAAATTGGAAGTTTTGGTCCATTTGCCTAACCCTTTTCACACCACTTTGAGTGCTGAATTTAAAAAAATTGGTTTGAATTTTATAGTTGAGGTTTGGGTCTGGTTCTTGAACTAATACAACCTCATTTGGCCCAATAATTTGCCATAAAGATTTCAGAATTTTTCATTATCATTTCCTTATCCAACTTGGGTCTTCATTCTAGGCCTAATCTAGGGGTATTTTGGTCTTTTTGGCCAATGTTGTAACCTATTTTTTTTTTATTTTCTATTTTTATTCACCAAAATTGATTATAAATTTTGCAATACATAATTAATATAGTATAAATTTATAAAAAAAAAAAATTTAGGTAATTATTTTTATAAAAATTAGATTACACATTATAATTCGTTACCCGATTTTTCCTTAATTCGTCTGTTTTTCCAGTAAATTTGACTAAGTGTGTTTTAATTCCTAACTATATATATATATGATCTAATTCTAATTTATTTATATTGATACAATTAGTAATTAACCTAAAAGTAAGGAAATTTTGGGGTGTGATAGATACGTTTTCTCAAGTTGCTAAACTCTCATCTGTTCGCATCTTCATCTCTCTTGCGGCTATGCATCATTGGCCATTATTCCAATTCGATGTCAAAAATTCATTCTTACATGAAGACTTATAGGAGGAGGTGTACATCAAGCAACTACCTGACTTTGTTGTTTAGGGGAGTGTGGAAGAATGTGTTGTTTAAAAAAGTCATTATATGGCTTGAAACAATCACGTAGAGTATGGTTTGGGAGATTCAGTGACGTGATTTTGAAATTTGGATTAGTGAGGAGTGAGAGTGATCATACCGTGTTTTACAAATAGACTAACCGTGGTTGTATTTTACTTGTTGTTTATGTTGATGATATTATTATTATAGGTAGCGACAAAGAAGGAATCAACAACCTAAGAAAATTTTTTCAAACTAAGTTTCAAACAAAAGACTTAGGAATTATGAAATACTTATTAGGTAATTAAGTCATGCACTCCAAGTAAGGAATCTTCCTTTCACAGAGAAAATATGTCTTAGACTTATTGACTGAGACTGAACTAAAAGGAGCTAAACCATGTGAGACACCTATGGAGCCAGGAGTGAAACTGATAGCAGATGGAGTTCCTTTTACAGATCTATAGAAATACAGAAGATTAGTAAGCAAGTTAAATTACTTGACTGTCACAAGGTCAGATATTGGTTTTCTAGTGAGTATTGTTAGCCAGTTTATATCATCTCCGACAGATACTCATTGGG
This sequence comes from Abrus precatorius, assembly GCF_003935025.1. Lineage (NCBI taxonomy): Eukaryota > Viridiplantae > Streptophyta > Magnoliopsida > Fabales > Fabaceae > Abrus > Abrus precatorius. Next base: position 21,839,672 of record NW_020874395.1, read on the forward strand.
AAGCACTAATCCGCATTGTGAAGTATTTGTAGAAAGCAATAGGAAAAGGAATTGGATACAAAGATCATGGACATGCACAGATAGAGGCGTTTTCTAATGCTGATTAGGTAGGAAGTATGGACAGAAAATCTACTAGCGGATACTATATGTTCTTGGGAGGTAATTTAATTTTGTGGAAAAGTAAGCAAAACGTTGTATCGAGATCGAGTGTGGAATCAGAATACAGGGTGATGGCTCAGACTACTTGTGAGTTAATGTGGTTGAAACATATGTTGGAAGAGATAAGATTTGGTTGCACTAAGCCTATGCAACTTTGGTGTGATAACCAGACAGCGATACACATTGCCCAAAATCCAGTTTTTCATGAACCAACGAAACAAATTGAGATAGACTATCACTTTATTCGAGAAAAAGTTCAACAGAAGCTTATATCCATCTCTTATGTTAGGACAAGCGACCAACTAGTAGATGTGTTTACAAAGGCTTTAAATGTGACACGTAGCAATTATATTTGTAACAAGCTAGGCATGATTAATATCTATGCTCCAGCTTGAGGGGGAGTGTTATGAATAGCTATAATAGACTTATTAGGAATGGGTTTATGTTAGTATTATAATAACAGACTTGACCTAGTAGGATTACATATGTATCCTTATAAATATAGAGGTCTCTACACATTATAGTGTATCCAATTCTAGCATACTAATTTGTCTCTCTTTCTCTCTCTATGCTCCCTCTCTCTTAATTTTACAAGGGTTAAGACAGGGAGACCCTATATCTCCTTACCTTTTCATTTAGCCCAAAGTCTATCATTTTTGCTACAGAAAGCTTAGTTAGGAGGAGCTAACTTGTGCCTATAACTTGCACCAAACCATAGTTATTAATCTCGAATAGTGGCACGTAACAGACAACCCTTAAAATGTTATAGTGGGATAGCGAATAGTAAGATTACCGCTATAGCATGCTATTGACACCTATGCTCCAAACTACCCTAATATTACCCACAACATCTTTGCAGATGATGCTATGATGTTTAGAAAGACGTCTCTTGAAGAGGCCTTTCAAATTCTAAATATCCTAAACCTATACTCTAAAGCCTCTGGTTAGAGAAGAAATTTTGAAAAACTAAGGATATTTTTAGCAAATTTATCTCTCCCCTAACCCTCCCAGCTTATTCAGTTATCTCAAATTGAACTTGTAGTGTTTCTCGAAGCAAAGGAGAAACTGTCATTTCTCACTCAAATCATGATCAAAATTTAACGTTTCAATACACCTTCAGTGAGAATCATCAAATGCAATATGGATGCTAGTTGGTCTCCAAAGCCTCCTACACTCTAATGATTCATAATAGTAATGGTGCTTTTCGAAGGTGTTTGGCCAAACACATCATGGATCCTTTCCATTTATATGCTGAAGCTTTAGCAATTAGAGAGGCCATAGTTTTAGTCCTTAATCAAGGGTGATCGAGAGCCATCTTTGAATCTGGCAACCATCCATGCCATAGAGGACAAATTCAAATTTTAGAGATCAATTCCATTTCAAAATATCACAAATTGCTAGTGTTCTTCTCAATAGGATGGGTGTGTTTCTCAAATCTAGTTTGTGCATTTTCACTACAAGCATTGTTGGCATTCCTAATTTTAACATCCTAAGTAATTGAATGGGTGTGTTTCTCTAACCTAATTGAGAGGAGAGTGAAAAAGTTCCCCTTGGTGGGGATAGAGGTAGGTACAACTAATATTCCATATAAATTAAAATAAACAAAAACCATACTTAGTATTTAATTATCATGAAAAAGACAAAAAAAGTAATTCTTTTAATAGGAGAAATTTTATGTGATTGTGATTTGATAATCATAATATCAATGTATTACAATAACAAAAGTTAATTTTAGGAAAAAATTTATTCAATCATAACATGTAAAAAGAAAACAAGCAAGTTGACATTATTAGTTTACATGAAGACATGATGCTTTATCCATTGGTATGGTAAATAAGAGTACATGAAATAAGGAAGTATGAATCCAAAATGATCAAAACAGAAACATAGAGCAATAATAATTTTGGTTTTCGTAGTTAAGAACTCTCAAAATTCAACAAATAAACATAGAATTAGTTAATATACTTAACTGAATAGTACCAATAATTAGCCAAGAAAGTACATTAACTAAAGATTCATTACAAATGCCAAATCAAGAGATTAAAAAATTTGTCCAAATTGAAATAAAATGAAACTATAAAGCACTAAATCAGTTTTGACTTGTTTAGTCATACATCTCTCATTCATCATAAAAATTTTAGAATAAAATCTAAATATATCCAAGCACATCGTTCAGGTTGTAAATGTAAATATGTGAAATAGCATTAAATTAGCTTGTATATTGAACTAAATAGTACCAGTAATTAACAAAATAAGTGCATGAGTTTAGACATGTTTTGTTCCACATCTCTCCTATTCTTAATATGTGATAGACTGATGACATTGGCTATATTCGCATGCATCAAATGTGAATAATGTTAGATGAGGGCAACTCTCCTTCATCATCAAGCACTAAATCTACTAACACAATTAATAAGCATCAAGTGGATCATGTTAGTCCTACCTGTATCAACAAGTGCATCTATCATACATGAAAATTACAAGTGAATATAAAGCTACTAGTCAAGATAGAAAAAAAAACAGATTATGGCTATAGAACATCAATTAAAATAGATTAAACTGGGAATAAATTAATATTTCTACTCACAGCCTTGGCAATTAGGAACAATTTCATGTGATTGTGAACTGAGTACTATAAAATAAATATATCACATAAATAAAAGTTAAATTTAGGAAAGGTTTTTATCTGTAACACCCTACTGAATTTAGTTTATGCTTAAGTCATAATTACTAAATACAGTAGTTACATTACAGTAATAAAAATTTTGTTTATTTTGCTCATTCATTTCGTGTTGATTTAGTAGTAATTATCGGATGTATAAAAGAGCGAGACGTTATAATAACAAAAATAAAAGAAAATTGAATATGAAATAACCTAGATAAACATAGTAATTAATTTAACTCATACATTTTACAGAAAGATAACTATACATATTTATTTATATATAGGACACCATGTTATTTACATATAATCAGGAATACATATAAGGACCACTACATACAAAAAGATCAGTGGCTCAATGTCATCAAAGTGCAGTCCAAACAAGTTCTTACAGGTCAATTTAGAACCAAGGTTAGTGTCCTACAACTACTTTTGTGGCCCACTGCACATCCGGGAACTCAATGTAGATCATTGTTCTTGCGTTCATCATGCAAATCTGAGAATGAAACAGAAACTAAGTAGGATGAGAATTTTGAAAATTCTCAGTAGGGCTGTGTATTTCTATGTGACATCACTTTCATTCTCAGTTGTTTCAATTTTTGTTTAAATAAAAGGTTGTTAAACCAATAAGGAAATTTTTCAATTATGATTATTGAAAACATGGCCCGAAGCAAAGTAAATTTTATGTCTAATAGTTGTAATACACAAGATCATAATGATTATGATACACATATACAAGAAATTAAATAAATAATCAAAGGACTCAACATGAATCATACATGTGACATAACAGTACTTAAAGTTGTAATTGAAAGCAACATTGAAATGCATTAATATTAATTAAAATACTTTCAATCACATAATAAGGTACTTAATTCTCATATATGTTCCTATCCTTGGTCCCCCGGGAGTTCTTGGCCATAAGACTCCTGGGTAATAGTCGGCTTATTAGGATCGAGCTCGTTCCTATATAGGATTTGTTAGGTTTACTTTCCCCAACGCTCTCACTGACTTATTCCTCTTAACTATTTATCGAGGGCTGACCCAAGTGATATAGGACTTTCTTATAACTTTCAATCATCTTAAACTTTCATAACTTTCATATTGTATCTCATATATCTCTTTGAAATTTTACAATTTATCCATAATTCTTACAAAATATGTGTAGCATAACAGATCATATTTGCTTTTCAATGAATAGTGCCAACTAACAAACAATCATTCACATATCATAGCAAATAAATAAATAAACAAAACCTTTAAATTCATAATTCTTTCCTTAAAGCGATAAATTTTGCCTTGTTTTATTTTTACTACGTTTATTGCTATATGACTTCAATAGACCTGAATTTTTTTATATGTTGAAACCCTATTTGTCTATTTTTTAACTTAAGTGGTCCCATTTAGTTTTGACAAATAGAGCTCAAGATTTTTGCTTTCTGTAACACCTAAATTACTACCAAGATCCTATCTCCTAAAAATGTATGTATTTAGACTCCCCTAAGATAGTGTACCCAATTGAACATGAACAAGGAATTATCCATTCGACATTAGTGTGGAACTAAACAACAATTTCACAATTTACTTCATAGGTGAGGGTACATTATCCTCCATTTCGTTATCCAATCTATTCGTTACCAAACTATGCATATTGTATTATGTTTTACTAGTGTACTTGAAATTTCTTCAAATTAATTTCTTTTTATGAAAGAGATAAAGGTGAGTGCTCAACATCACATGCTTCGTGGAATGGAATTCTGAAATCATAACGAGAGACATAAATAGAGAGAAAATTTCAATTTTGTACATATACGTCCCTAGTTTAAACAATTCAAGGTAAACCATCATGAAACGAACAAAAGAGAAGACCTCATGGTTCAGTATTTCAAAATTAATTATAAACAGCCCCAAAAAGAAAGGAAAGTATAAAACTTAAGAGCAGTGTTCATCCATGACAAAAATAATAATAAAACATCTACATATAAAACTCTGGTGGAAAGGAATCCTCACTAGGATCAGATTCCATTCCATCAGAATCAGGTGCAGCATCCACAGGCTGAGGGCGAGGAGAGGGCGGCAAGTCGTCCGGGTCACTGTCAATCCAACCGATGGTAGGCGGTGGCGATCTTGAGATGGGTGGCAGTGGTGGAGAAGGGTGTCGGGTGGAAGGTCCAGCTTCGTCGGAAGGTGGCGCCTGAATATCGAGAGGTTGACGAGGGACTGGCCTGACGGAAGACGCAACCACTCCAATGACTTTCCATTCAGGTGCGGGCGCAGGAGTAGGGCTAGGACAAGGGCTGGGTTCAGGGTCAAGGTCAATGATAGTTTTACCTTTATCCACAAAAGTCTTAAGGCGTTTGGCGGGAGGTTCATGAGACGGTGGAGAAAAGGGAGGTGTATGAATGATGATACTCTGTTCGGGTGGTAGGGGCACGGAGATTTCGGTAAAAATGTGGTCCATCCAGTTGGGCTTCCATTCGCCTTCAGTGAGAGGTCCCATGGTCATGGAGACCATTCCCTGGTACGTCAAGCGGCGCGTTGCTGGGTCGTAGATCCATCCCTCCTTTCCTCTCGAATCCTCTCCCCAAATCCTCGCTCGGAGTGGGTCCATCTGCCATGCATTCATGCAACACACAACAACAGCAAGACAAGACGCAACACCAGACAAAAACAGAACAGAAAGGGTGAGCTCAATACATTCAATTATCAAAAATCGAATACGTAAGAAAATCAGCATAATAGTAACGAACCTAGTGACTCATAGTTCAATAATCACATTATCATAACATAATATTCATCAAACAGCCACAACGCAAATAAAGTGAATGAGTTCCTCATAACATAATTATACTCAAGGTAATTGAAACGTCACTACTTCTTCAGTTTGTCCCACTATTCCTCCAGTCAAGGTGATCGGAGACCCTCGTTCCCTACAAGCACACATTGTATGTAATCCATCAAGAATATTCTCCCAACTTAACCATTTCGGTTCCTCAGGAATGAGTCCTTCCACGATCCTCGGTAATGCTTGCTCGCGTCAAGATTAGTGGAGGTTTCGATGGCGACGTGTCCCGGCCGCGGTGAGCTATTCCGCACCATTGGGGCAACCCCCCTCCACTACCCCCAAGGTTCTTCCTTCAAACCTGAACACTCACATCCCTCAGCTGTGCTAGACTGTGACCTTGACTCTCCATCCTCCATATCATACACATAAAGAGTTTCGTAACCGCATCCTCCTTACACCATTTTTGAACGCACATTAAATTCCCAAAGGTCACAAACCACATATCCAAATCCATGCTCATAAGAGCTGGTACGTTCAAAGAATAAAAGAACCATTTGTTCACGGTCCAAGAATAAAAGAAAAAGGAGAGAAGATGGAGATAGTTATAAAATTTTTGTTGAAATATCATAGTCGAAATGTACCTTAACAAACAAAATGATCATCAAGGAATCATGGGTTTCTACCACAAATTTTTCGTAAAATAGTGATTAGGTGGTAGGAGAATTCTTTCATTGTTAAGAAAAAGGGTTCCTTGGTCATACAGAATCAAACCGAGAGAAAAAGGTGAGTAATTTCTCAGCTAAAACAAAAAGGAAGAAGGGTAGTCGATGAAAACCGAAAAGAACACAAGGATTCATACAAGGATTTCAATATTATCAACATGCAAAACTATTTCAACCTCAATCAAGTTCACGCAAGTTACAAAACATGGATTTTTAAAATACTAACCAGATAAAATCACCACGAGATGAAGAAAATGGTTTGCATGTAAATTTTATTGATGAAGATCGGAGACGAAAACAAGAAGAAGAGAGTGCATGCAGAGTTTACAAGTTAACGAACAACCACATGCATTCAAGCACAAACAAGAGCTCCCCTAACCTTGTTTGGTATGAGAAAGAGAGATAGAATGGAAGGCTTGGTCTTGGTACTAGCAGGATCTTGATCACAACTTGAGTCCTTGGTGTTTTGTCGCCTCCTTGAGGTTGGTGATGGAGTGTGTTGTCCACCAGAGAAAAAGGTGAGTAGAGGTTTTGTGAGAGGGTGAGAATGTGTCGAGAGAGAAAAGAAGTGGTGAGGTTGAGAGTGTTTTTGGAAAATAAGGGAAAAAGGGCGCGTGAGGATTAGAAGGTGTTCTTATATAGTGTGGCTTAAAGCTTTGCCCATTCGTCTTCCAAAGGCTGGCGGTGAGTGCACAAGAAGGGTTTTAGGGTTAGGTTAGGCGAAGTGACACACCCTTTCGCCTTCTTACTTGAATAGTCACGTCTCATGGTGTCCAAGTGCAGGTGATGCGCCTTCTCAAGAGCATTCAATGCACAGAGTGTAAAAGAAGCAAGCCGTAGGTGATCCAAACATCTCCACACGCCATTCATCATGATGGAGTAACCGAAATAGGGGTTTGACCTAGGTAAGAGTGGGTAATTAATGCACGTTGGCGGCTAGGGTTTGTTGTGGAGGGAAGCAGGTTCAAACCCTTCGTGTCCCACAATTTGAAAAGAGTGATGTTATTTTGATTGGTTAGTGAAAAGGTGGTGCCTTTCTCTCTGCCTTGGACGTGTGGCCAGTGCCATAAAATAGGAAATAATTGCATGAAATTAATGGAGCATAATTTCCAGAAATATGTTGCTAAGTTTTTGGCTGTACATTAAGTGCAGGCTGGCGGCTAGGTCAACTCCAGAAGGAAGTTGAGTAGGTTTTTCCTTTGTTTTTCTCATGAGGTTAAATGCGGTTAAGAGGTAAATCAGGTAACTTTAATGATGGTTTAAATGAGGCAAGAGAGGCCCCTCGGTTTTAAGCAATTTAAAACATGGTTATTAGGAACAAAATAATGTGAATGATTGATTGTTTTCGGTAATGCCATGCAATTAATGCAGGGTGGCTACTTAAATTTTCTGATGGAAGGTGGCGCCACTTTTGGCCATGCATTCACACAAATCTCCCTAGGGTTTTACCATAAATACAAGGTAATTAAGGAAGGAATATACATAGTTGATGTCAGGCACGGTTCTGGGGAATTAATTGCCTCAGGTGAAACGTTTCAAGCTGATTGGCACGCCCACTAAATGCATGTAACCGATTGGATTAATGTGGAGGGAATCAAGCAGGCGCCTTTTCACTCCCCTATGGTATTTAATGTAGGTGGGTAATTAAGGGAGTTTAATGGCGGTTAAATGAGGAAAAGGGGGGTTTCTTCGAGTAAATGAAAAGGCAAGGGTATCTTCTCTAATTAACTACAAGATTCTCATTAATTTATGATTAATAACCTACCTTAATTAAATGTGCACGAGAATATGGAAAGTTTATAATTAAGGAAAGGAATAAAACTCTATTCTCATCTACACCTAATTAGAGTAACTAGGGAATTGATAATTGTATTAAGTGCAATTATTTAGGTTCAGAATCTAGGTCATTATGGCCAGTGTCTTTCTCTTTCCTACATAAACATATAACGAAAATCTGATTACCTTATTTAAAAGAGGGGTATTAAATAAAATCATGAGGCGCATTAATGAATAAGGTGGCAATTATGTGTAAGTGCCGAAAATATGGAAAGTTTCCTTCTAGAAGAGGATTGGGGCTTTAAATTTTCGGTTGCACCATATATAAAAAAAAAGGAAAGTTTTTAAATAAGATCCACTCAAAATATGGCAGTCCAAGAGGTGGCGACTGTATTTATTTAGAGTAACCTGGAACAATGGAATTGCATTAAGTATACTTAATTTGGGCTAGAATCCTAGGCTATTAAATTCGATTCTCTCCCCTGGACATGAATGAATTTTCGGTTACTAGCACTAAATGAGGAAAGATTAAAACTTGCCTCTTGGGTCCTTTGTAGTACACGTGACTTCTAGGGTAAAAAAAATAGATGACGGCTCTCATTAATGGTCTAACTTAGTGTGCATGGTACCAGAATACTGGAAGACTTAAGTACATCCACTATTAGAACCTAATGAACATTCAATATAAATAAAGAAAGTTACACGTGCAGTTCCACTTAAATTTAAGAAGCACATCACACAATCAAATAATAAGAATTAAAAGAACTATGTAACATTAATAACAATCATCAGGGGAATGAAAGAAATAGGGTCCATTCATCTAACTCAAAAGACTATCTCGCCCCCAGGCTAATCTCACTAACCTTGGGTTAAGTCAAGGTAATTTCATCACATAATCATATAGACATACACATACGAAATTAACTAAACACACCCTGGGAGAAATAATTGTGCAAGCAGGGAACATAATACGATTAAACAGTTGTAGCAAGAACTGAACTAGAGTACTAAAAATCAAACAAAAGAGTCACTAATTAATAATTAACACTCTCTGCCATGTAGACCGAAATTTGGGATGTTACACTTTCTACTATGACCTGTTCTGTGATTAGTTAGAACAACACTCAAAAATGTTAAAATCCACCAAAATTCGAATTCTAAGTGTATGGCTGTGAAATTCATTTAAATTTAAGAAATAAAATTTTAATATCCAAAAAGTTTCATTTCATTTGATTAAATAAAATTTACGCTATAAGGTTCTAAAGTTGGTTATTATAGGTTGCTCTGTTTTTGACTCAATAGCACTCGAGGTAACTTCGAAAAAATTCTAGGAACTGCTCAAAACGAATTGAACTGTGAAATTTTTATGGTATAAACTATTATATCTTAGCTTTTTAAAAAAATTTGTTTCACCTCAATCCAAGTTATGTGGAACAAGTTATGTCTTACGTAAGCTTACCTGCCCAAAATCAAAATCTAAAACTTAACCCAAACTTAAAAACTTCATAACTAAATCTATAATAATCCAATTGCTTTATAATCTATATGTATAGAAATATCTAGATGTATAGTTTAATTTAAAAATATTTTAATAATATTTAAACTGTAAATAATTGGTTGACATAGTGTATTTGTACAAAAACCCTAGAAAATTCTATTTTCAGACTTGCTGTTTTCTTTCTCTTCTTTATTTTTCTATTTGATCTACCTTCAAACTAACCCAAACCACCATTAATCCAACTATACATCATAAAAATACCACATATATCATGCATTAAAAGATTTAAAACATGAAATAGATAGGCACACACATCCATATAAGCATATCAACATAGATAGAACCCTACTTCCTTTGAGCAGCAATTTGATTCCAAAGATGTTTCTAAGTTGCAAGTGTAGGTGAGCTTGAGAGAAAAGCTTATGGAGGTAAGAAAAGGAGAAAGATGGAGAAGAGAATGAGGGAGAGAAGTGATCAATTTTAGTACCTGAGAATATTTTAGGATATTCTCTCTTTATGTCAGACTCCAATTCCGATGTGAAACCTTGAGCACCCTCTTTTCCCATGCTACTTTTACCAACTTTACAGTTTTGTTGTGAAGTTGCTTACTTCCCTTATCTACAATCTGTGCTAGAGATACATGGAAGGTTAGATCTTCCTTTAACTGTATGGATTTAGGTTCAAAGGAATGTATAGGGTCAGGTGATATTTTCTAAGTTGAGATACATGAAATACATTGTGAAGATTTGACAGATGTGGGGGTAGAGCAAGTTGATATGCAACTGGCCTAATTCATTTTAAAATTTGGAAAGGACCAATGAATCGAGGACTTAACTTCTTTAGTTTCATGGCTCGTCCGACTCCCGTCATAGGCATAACCTTAAGGAATACATGATCTCCTTCTTGAAATTCTAACGGTTTTCTTCTGACATCTGGATAACTTTTCTGATGATTTTGAGCTGCAAGCATCTTACCTCGAATCTTCTTGATTTGTTCTGTGGTCTAATTAACCAAGTCCAGTCCTAATAAATTTGCTTCACCTGATTCATACCAGCATAACAGAGATTGACATTTTCGCTCGTACAATGCTTCATAGGGAGCCATGCCAATGCTGGAATGATAACTATTGTTATAATCGAATTCGGTCAGTGGTAAGTATCGATCCCAGCTTCCTCGTTGTTCCATTATATACGCTCTCAGCATATCTTCTAAAGTTTGAATCGTTTGTTCAGTTTGACCATCAGTTTGTGGGTGGTATGCTGTACTTAGACATAGTCTACTACCAAATGCTTTTTGTAATGCCCCCTAAAACCTTGAAGTAAACCTTGGGTCTCGATCAGAGACAATGGTTGAAGGAACCCTTTCTAGCTTTATAATCTCTTGAATGTATAATTGAGCCAATTTGTCCAAGGAGTAATTTGCTCGAATAGGTAAGAAATGAGCAGATTTAGTTAGTCTATCCACTACAACCCATATAGCATTATACCCTGTAGGGGTCCTAGGTAAACCCATTATAAAATCCATAAAAATGCTCTCACATTTCCACTCAGGGATTTCTAGAGGTTGTAATGTTCCAGAAGGTTTTTGGTGCTCTGCTTTTACTCTCTGGTAGACTAAACATTTATTCACAAGATGTACCATATCTGACTTCATACCCGGCCACCAAAACATTCTCTTAAGGTCTTAATACATCTTATTAATACTGGGGTGTACGATGAACTCACTTCGGTAAGCCTCTTCTAAGATTTTCTTTCGGAGGTCATCTCCCTGAAGTACACACACCCTATCTCGGTATCACCATATACCTTCTTTATCCTGAGTGAAGTTAGTCAACTTCCCTGATTGTACAAGATTGAGCGTTTGTTGGAAATTGGTATCCTTTTGTTGAGCTTGTTGAATTTGATCTTTGAAGTCACTGGTTATTTGCATTTGGCATAATTGGATAGTAGAAGGAGTCACAAAAATTCCTAACTTAAGATCTCGAAAGCTCTCTATAAGTTCTGTTTCCTTGATTGTCATCCAACCTGCGCTTAGAAATTTTCTACTTAAGGCATCTGCTACAATGTTTACTTTTCCCGAATGGTATTTCAATTCAAAATCATAATCCTTGAGGAGTTCCATCCATCTCCGTTGTCTCATATTTAATTCTTTCTGGTCAAAGAGGTATTTCAAACTCTTATGATTAGAAAAGACTTCAAAACTGACACCATACAAGTGGTGTCTCCATATCTTTAAAGCAAACACGATTGCTGCCAACTCGAGGTCACGTGTTGGGTAATTTCTTTCGTGTGGTTTCAATTGCTTGGAAGCATATGCGATCACATTCTTATTTTGCATCAGTACGCATCCTAGTCCTTGTTTGGAGGCATCACAGTAGACTTCAAACGGTCCTTGAGGATCTGGCAAAGTTAACACTGATGTTGTTGTTAACTTTCTCTTTAATGCTTGAAAGCTCTGCTCACACTCTGGTGTCCACTCAAATGGAGCATTTTTCCTGGTTAACTTTGTCAAAGGCAGAGCCACTTAAGAGAAATCTTTTACAAATCGTCGATAATATCTAGCTAAACCCAGAAAACTTCTGACTTCAGTGACTGTGGTTGACCTTTCCCCACTTAGGACGGCTTCTATTTTGCTGGGGTCCACAGAAACTTATCCTTGGGATACTACGTGTCCAAGAAACTTCACTTCAGCCATCCAAAACTCATACTTAGATAGCTTAGCATAAAGTTTTTTTTCTCTTAGAGTAGAACCATTCTCAAATGCTCTTTATGCTCCTATTTTGTCTTCGAATAAACAAGTATGTCATTAATAAACACTACCACAAATTTATCAAGATATGATAGAAATATTCTATTCATATAATCCATGAATATTGCTGGTGCATTAGTCAACCCAAAGGACATCACAGTGTATTCATAATGTCCATAACGGGTTCAAAATGTTGTCTTAGGAATATCTTGCTCCCGAACTCCGATTTGATGATATCCAAAACATAGGTCAATCTTGGAAAATAGCATCGCCCCGTGCAACTGATCCATGAGGTCATCAATTCTTAGTAAAGGATATTTATTCTTAGTTGTCATCTTATTCAACTGTCTATAATCTACACATAGCCGCATACCTCCATCCTTCTTTTTGACTAACAGAACTGGAGCTCCCTATGGTGATGCACTCGGTCGTATAAATCCTTTTTCCAAGAGTTCTTCAATCTGCTTCTTAAGTTCTGCTAATTCTAAAGGTGACATCCTATATAGAGCTATAGATATTGGCCCTATCCTCGGCACCAGTTCAATGGTGAACTCTATTCCCTTTCAGGAGGAAATTTGGGAATATCCTCTGGGAATACATCAGGGTATTCCTTGACAACTGGAATATCTTTCCTATTCTGATTAACTTCTATCACACTGGTTGACAGAAGAATGAAACCTTGGCTCTCTAGTCCGCAATGATTTATAGTTATGGAGTTCAAATAGAGGTTTACTAAGTTGAGATTTAGGAAGTGAAACAGAGGAAAATATTACAGTCTTATCAGAACAATTGAGCACGACACGGTTAGTAGAAAGCCAATCCATGCCAAAGATTATATGAAATCCAGACAGAGGAAGACAAATCAAATTGGCTGAAAAAGTTCTATCCTTAATTTGAAGGAGAACATTCATACATATCTGACTAGTTTTAACAGGTTTGTTGGTTGGGGTAGAGACCAACAAATCATATGATAACTCATAAATTGGAATTTGCAAAATAGACACACAATTACCTAAAATAAATAAATGTGAAGCACTTGAATCATAAAGTACAATTAGAATCTCACCGTTCACTTCACATGTATCTCGAATTAATTCCTCAGAGTTTTCAACTTCATATGCATCTATGGTGAAAACTCGCCCTTGACGTTGAGGTCTAGAGTTTTGTTGCGGATTCCTGGTTGGACATTCGTAGATCTTGTGGCTAGGTTTGCCACATCCAAAGCAAACATTTTGACCTACTAGGATTACTAGATCATGATACTTATTCCTAACATCTCAAGAACCTAGGCATATGATTCAGATATGAGAAATAAACTCAATTTCCATTGATGAAAATTCCTCTAATTTCAATTGAATGAAGGATTAGTTTATAATTGCATTAAGAACAGAATCACATACTCAATTCAATTAAAATCTCAAGATTTAATTCACAATTACATCACAACATCAAATCTGGATCCATAGATCTCTAACCAAAAAGGTTTAGAACAACATTATAATGGAGAAAGGAGAAGTAAGAGAAGAAGAAGACAAGAAGAAGAACATCTTCAATGACCCAATCTTCATTCTGATTCCTCTAGAAATGAAGCTTGAAAGTCGCTCCCAATCTATCTCTCTGACTCCCTTTGGAAGTTAAAACAGTTACAAAGTGAAAAATAACAAAAATGAACCAAAGTCCCATTTTCTGAACCTCTAACTTCTATTTATATGGTTTTTCCCGTCTTTTTCCTTTCTATATATCAATCTCTGAGAAATCTAACATCAAAGGTCTTCTAGAAGCTTCTAAAACTGATTTAAGAACTCCAATCATCCAAAGTTGACACTTAGAAGTGATATTTAAAATTCTGTTATTTTTGTGTAGCTACTCTAAGCACTTGAAGTGGCTACGCGCTCTGCGTAGCTACTCTGGGCACTTGAAGTGGCTACGCGCTCTGCGTAGCTACTCTGGGCACTTGAAGTGGCTACGCGCTTAATTGCGTAGCTACTTTGAACACTTGAAGTAGCTACTTTCTTGATCTTCATGAATTTCCTTCTTCAAAGTGTTCACTCTATGTACTCAGAGTGATTACGCCCTTTATATAACACTTGATTCTTCATCTTCTAAGCTTAATTCCTCTACTTTCTTCACTTCAATCTTCAACTCAAATTCTCAACTCAAGCTTCTGCACAAGGATTAAGCCACTTTTAAGTCAAATTGTTCAGAATTGGACTCAAAATCTTAAAATAAAAACTATTTACACAATTATGAATATTAATGCAATATTTATAATATTTTCAAGTTTGCTTAGCACTTTACTACTTATTTATTAACAAAATTATACTAAAAATTATGGTAAAATGTGGATTTATCACCACCGCAAACTTAGAATTTTTCTTGTCCTCAAGCGAATCAAATCATATAAATGGGAAAAAATTCATCCATTAATTGAAATTAAGCAACAAAACTGACTTTTTTCAAAACTTTTCTATTTTCCAGTTCTATGTTTTCTGATTTCTCATTCTCAATCAAGTTATTAATCATTTCAATCATCATGACAATCACACTGAATTAATCACACAACCAAAAAAAAAACTTGTCATCTGAGTTCAAGTAATTTAGCAAAGTTTCATGTGAGCAAAATTGAAAAACATGATTCACAGCTCACAAGTAGTGTTTCCCTCATCACTCAGCAGTGTTTAGGCTTAATGTTTTCTCTCAAAATCATCATTTTTACCACACTCTACCATAGGCTTACAAATATTCTCAATCTCCTCTGCAAATATACAACAAGTCACATATCAAGAGGACTTTTTCAGGTGAAATTGAGGTTAAAGGACAGGTAGGTGTTCAATCAATTAGGGAAACAATGTGGTTACTTCCAAACAGAAAAGATGCAATTCAAGTAGATGAATGTTCAAAACTTAAATTGAGGTTACCTCATCTTTCTCATTCATCCAAATATGCACAAAATTTACAGAATTTTTGCAGCATTTAAAGAACTATCATTGCATCAATTATACAGAGAATTTTTTTTTTCAATTCTTTTATGTTTTTCACACTTTTTAACATTTTGCTTTTCATTTTTTTTTCAAATAACTTAGAGCTTTGTTGCTGCCCACCCCAAACTTAGAACTTTGCTTGTCATTAAGCAATGCAAAACAAGAAGCCACCCCAAGCTTAGTTTAAAAAATTCATCTTTGATTAAACTCAAATTGTCGCAAAAATATGAATGAATGAAAAAGGAGAAAAGAAAGAAAGAAAAATATAGCAAGGCATTTGAGTTGAAAAAGGATCTCCATATAAGGCAAATAAAAAAAAAAAAAAAATTAATGTGGTGAAAGAATGCTTCAACCTCTTAAGCTACATCATTTAAGGCATTCCACTCTAGTTGTTGCACTAAATCACTCAAAAGAACTCCCTCCTCTTGAGTACCCACTTGATCTTGTCACCCTCCTTGGTTAAAATTTGAGCCTATCCTAACCCCATTTGTGACCAACAAAGCCCTCATGATAGGTGGTTCGTTGTATCTAGGCAAGGGAGATCGAGAATATGGGCAAGCCTATGGTAGGGTGAGGCTAAATGCATGGATTGAGGGAAAACACTTAGCCTGAAATGTTGTTGAGTGATGAGTGAAACACCACCTTGTGAGATGGATAGTTTCTTTGCATTATGAGAGTCACATGAAACCTTGCTTGATTATTTTGTTTCAATTTAGTGGGACTTTGCATGGAATATTTGACATGAATATGATTCCTCTGTTGAATGAGTCTATGGTTGTGAAGATGTTGGAATTGCTAATTAAAGCATGAAGTTGAAATGAAAATTTCTAAAATTTTCTTTGGACAAATTCAACCCTCTTCATTTGAATTGTTTGAATTTTGATTTGCTTGAGGACAAGCAAAAGTTTAAGTTTGGGGTTGTGATGAATCCAATTTTTATTATATTTTTACTTGCCTTTTTTATGCTTCTGGATAGAAAAAATGGACTTAGATAGTGAAAATAATATAGAAATCACATTTTGAATAAATATCATAGGTTTATTAATTTTTGGTTAATTTGCATTTAATTACATAGATATAGATTGCAATTTTAATTATCTTGATGATTTTGCAGAATGCCCAAGTCAAATTTGAGAAATCTTGGTCCTTAGATGAAAGTTGCCCCCAAAGTAGCTACCTTGAGGAGTAAAAGTGGCAACTACAGCAAGCATGGCATTAAAGGTTCCAAAGTAGCCACTTTCAAGCCCAAAAGTGGCAACTCCAGAAGCTCCAGGAACGCCAATCTTGAAGCATGATGCGCGTGGTTACTATGGGCTCTCATAGTAGCTACGCGCATCCAAAGTAGTTACTTTGAAGACCAAAAGTGGCAACTTCAGAAGCTCCTGGACGCTGATTTTGAAGCCTTCCTGCGCGTGGTTACTATGGGCTCTCATAGTAGCTACGCCCATCCAAAGTAGCTACTTTCAGCACAAATAGTGGTAACTCCAGAGAAGCGGCATTCCTTCCATCCTGCGCGTGGACACTTTCAAGGCCCAAAGTGGACACTTTCAAAGGCAAAAGTGGACACTTTGGTGACATGTCATCCACTATAAATAGATTTTAAGAATTAGGGTACGAGACTTTTGACACTTTACACATTTTTCCTTTGCCAAATTGGGATAATTGCTTACGACATTGGAGTCTTGGGTGACAGCCAAGGGTCCTCTATAGGTTTTAATTTCCAATTTCTCTTTTGATTTTTGTTGAATTTGCATTAATGATGTTTACGTTCTTGCATTTCTTTCTCTCTTTTGTGAAGCCCATCCACATGGAGGGCTAAACTTCCTTGTAATTCCTAGTCAATGCACATGAATCTTGAATTCTTGGAATTAATTGCAATACAAATCTTTCTTTCCTTGAATTTATTAACCCCAATCTCTGAATGAAATGGAATTTGCATGAAGGGAACATTGCTTAATGAACCCTAATTTACCTAACGAAATTCTAATTCAAAATTGCTTAATTTTGGTTAATCCTTGAGGTTGCTTAATCTTAGGGATAGAGATTGGAGCCCATTAAGATGCTTAATTTTAATTGGGATGTTAAAGTTAGTCTTCGCTTGTTAGATTAACTTAATTTAAGGGAAAGAAAAGGGGATTATTGAATCATTTGGAAGAATAATGATAGAACTCATTGCTTGACTAGGGATTACTCATTTTAATTGATTGAATTTCATTAAATTTACATTTCGTTCTTGATTAAAACCCGGAATTTGACAAACTCCCCCCAATTTATTTGCTTTAAAATACATGTTTACACTTGTTCGATGTATGTTCCCAACCAAAAATTCCTTGGAGACGACCTAGGATAACACCCTAGTACTGCATTCATTTCTTTGCATATTTGATGAGGATTAACGACAATCTTTTGCATGACGAGTAGCTCAAATATCGTTTCATCAAATTGGCGCCGTTGCCGGGGAGTTTTTGGTGCTGAACTTATGTTGAACATGCTTGGTACTCTGTTTTTGTGTTTTGCATGTTAGTACGTTTGTTTCATTTTGAGTTTTTGTATTGTGTTGATAGTCATACGAATTTAGTAGTCTGTTTCTGCATTGTTGTTGCAAGATTTCTTGCGTCATTTCCTTCATTCAAGTGCTAAAATTTTTCAATCTCTCACTTCCAATTTTCTGCACTCATTTTGCTGCATAATTCTCTGTTTTTCTGCACTTTTGCTGCATATTTCTGCAGAATTCTGCAGAGAAATTTTAAATTGTTCTTGTTATTTCATTTACTCAATTTGCTTTCAATTTAGTTAGTTGATATCTAGTGCATGACCCGATCAAACCCTGGAGATTTGTATCCATTAGACCAGGAGATTGATAGGACTTTTTATAGGAACCTTAGGACACATAGGGATCACTCTGAACACTCTGAATCATTATCATCACCTACTGCATCTTTGCAATCTGTGACACCAAATTCTATTTACTCTTCTCCATTTTCACTTAACTCTAGTTTTGGAGCAATGGCAGGTGACGAGAGGACTCTTAAGGAGCTAGCTGCACCGGATGTCACATACCAAACATTGTGCATCCAATATCCAGATGTAGACGCTCCTTTTGTTTTGAAAACTGGATTAATTCACCTTCTACCTAAATTTCATGGTTTTGCAGGTGAAGACCCTCACAAACACTTGAAGGAGTTTCATATTGTTTGCTCCACCATGCGGCCTCAAGGTGTCCCAGAGGAGCATGTCAAATTGAAGGCCTTCCCTTTCTCATTAATGGACACTGCAAAGGACTGGTTGTACTACCTTCCACCGGGATCAATAACAAGTTGGGACAACCTCAAAAGACTCTTCTAGAGAAGTTCTTTCCGGCCTCCCGAGCTGCATCCATAAGAAAGGAGATTTGTGGAATTAGGCAGCTAGAAAGAGAAACTCTCTATGAATACTGGGAGAGGTTTAAAAGACTATGTGCAAGCTGCCCCCACCACCAAATTAGCGATCAATTGCTGATCCAGTACTTCTATGAGGGATTACACCCAATGGATAGGAGTATGATCGATGCAGCGAGTGGAGGAGCTTTGGTAGACAAGACCCCTGTGGCAGCCAGGAACTTGATAGAAAACATGGCTGCCAACTCCCAGCAATTTGCAACTAGACAGAATTCTTGTGTTACTAGAGGTGTGCATGAAGTTCAAGCTACAGAACCAAACAAATTGGAGCACAAGATTGATGAGCTAGCTTCCATGGTAAAGCAACTAGCTGCAATGCAAAAGAGTGCTGTCTCTTCAACACCTCCACCACCAGTTCCAGCTACACTTTGTGGAATATGCTCAGCTGCAGATCATTATACAGACAGCTGCCCCACATTACAGGAGTCAGATACTCCTGAAGGTAACCCCAGCCTATGCTGCAAATATTTACACTAACAAATTTCCTTTTCAGCAGCACAGCAACAACCAAACTGGGATCTTTCTTCAAACCGGTATAACCCGGGCTGGAGAAATCATCCAAACTTGAGGTGGGGAGGAAATTCCAACCAGCAAAATCAGCAAAGTAACAATTACCAAGCTGGTCAAGGTAGGCCACATCAGCCACGCCAATGGAATGATCAACAACATGGGCAACAACCTCACCAACAGCAGCAAGCATCCTCATCCCAAGCCTCTTCTTGTCAGAAGAATGAGCCATCATTGGAGGAGCTTGTGAAGCAAATGGCCATGAGCAACATTAATTTTCAACAGCGAACAGAGGCCAGTATCAGAACAATTGAGAACCAGATGGGACAGTTGGCTTCCTCTATAAATCAAATTCAGTCCCAAGGTTCAGGCAACCTCCCAGCACAGACAGTCACAAACCCAAAGAATGTCAGTGCAATTACTCTGCGATCTGGGAAGGTAATGCAAGAGCCTGAAATGCCTAGGGAGAAGGAGATCCCAAGCCCTTTGGTTGATGAAAGGGAGGAAGAAAATGCACCCACCACTCAAGAAGTGGTAGAAGAAGCTGAAAGGGCAATTCCACCACCTTTCCCTCAAAGGGTTATGATTGCCAAACCAAGTAAGAAAGCTGAGGAGAGTGACAAAGAAATCTTGGACACTTTCAGAAAAGTTGAGGTAAACATACCCTTGCTGGAGGCAATTAAACAAATACCCAAGTACGCTAAGTTCTTGAAAGATTTATGTACACATAGAAGGCGTCTGAAGGGTAATGAAAGAATCAACATGGGTAGGAATGTTTCTGCACTTTTTGAGAAACAAAGAACCACAATGCCTGAGAAGTGTAAAGACCCAGGAACATTTACTATTCCATGCATCATTGGTAATAATAGGATAGACAATGTAATGCTAGATCTAAGAGCATCCATTAATGTTATGCCATTGTCTATTTTTTCTTCTCTATCTCTTGGTCCCTTGCAGCCCACAGGTGTAGTGATTCAGTTGGCCAATAGAAGCACAACACACCCAGCTAGACTTGTTGAAGATGTGTTGGTGAAGGTGAATGACCTCATATTTCCAGCTGACTTCTACATCCTTGACATGCAAGAAGAAGAGTCACTCAAAAATTCTGCACCTATCATTTTGGGAAGACTGTTCTTGAAGACTGCAAGAACGAAGATTGATGTACATGCCGGTTCACTCACCATGGAATTTGGAGATAACATTGTGCGCTTCAACATATTGGATGCCATGAAACATCCGATTGAAGAACATTCTGTCTTCCATATTGACGTATTTGATGCATTAGTGGATGAGAGCTGGACCGAAATTTTGAGAAACTCTTTTCTTAATTTTTCCCATTATGTAGATGCTTTTGTTTGTGAATCTTATGAAAATTCTTTGTATGATACTTGTGCTGAAAATTCTGATTATTTGAATGAAAGTTCTAAAAGTTTTAGTGTTGATGGAGTTGATGATTCCATAGGGGTAGAATGTGAAGTATTGGATGTAGCAAATACAGTTGAATCTAACCCCTTTGATTTGAATGTTGCAGAAATTTTGTCAAATAAAAAGGCTAAATCACTTCCATCTATAGAGCAACCTCCCACATTAGAGTTAAAGCCTCTACAGGAGCATTTGAAATATGTCTACTTGGAACCAAATGAAAAGCTCCCAGTTATCATCTCCACCAAGCTTGATAGTGATCAAGAGGAGAAGTTGCTAGAAGTGATCAAAAAGCACAAAAAAGCCATTGGGTGGACACTTGCTGATATACCAGGAATTAGTCCCTCCATGTGCATGCATAGAATTTTGTTGGAAGAAGATGCTAAACCGGTGAGACAACCTCAAAGAAGGGTGAATCCCATCATCCTAGATGTGGTGAAGAAGGAGGTCACCAAGTTGCTTCAAGCTGGGATCATTTACCCAATCTCTGATAGCACTTGGGTTAGCCCTGTGCAAGTGGTCCCTAAGAAATCTGGACTTACAGTGGTTAGGAATGAGAAGAATGAAATGATACCTACTAGAGTCCAGAATAGCTGGAGAGTCTGCATAGACTACCAGCGGCTGAACCAAGCCACAAGGAAGGACCACTTTCCACTACCTTTCATTGATCAAATGCTTGAAAGATTGGCAGGTAAATCCCACTATTGCTTTCTAGATGGTTACTCTGGTTATTTTCAAATTTGTATTGCCCCTCAAGACCAGGAGAAATCCACATTTACATGTCCCTTTGGCACCTTCGCTTATCGAAGAATGCCTTTTGGCCTATGTAATGCTCCTGGCACATTCCAGAGATGCATGTTGAGTATTTTTTCTGATTTAGTGGAGCATTGCATAGAGGTATTCATGGATGATTTCACAGTTTATGGCACCTCCTTTCATGCATGTTTAGTCAATTTAGAAAAAGTCTTGAAGAGGTGTATTGAAACTAACCTTGTACTTAACTTTGAAAAATGCCATTTCATGGTAGAGCAGGGTGTAGTTCTAGGAC
Organism: Abrus precatorius; assembly: GCF_003935025.1. Taxonomy (NCBI): domain Eukaryota; kingdom Viridiplantae; phylum Streptophyta; class Magnoliopsida; order Fabales; family Fabaceae; genus Abrus; species Abrus precatorius. The sequence continues at coordinate 21,861,417 of NW_020874395.1, forward strand.
ACATAATCTCTGAAAAAGGTATTGAGGTTGATCCTGCAAAATTGGATGTTATTTCACACCTTCCTTACCCCTCATGCGTGAGGGAGGTTCGTTCTTTTTTGGGCCATGCAGGATTCTACAGGAGGTTTATCCAGAATTTTTCCAAGATTGCAATTCCTCTTTCAAAGCTGCTGCAAAAAGATGTTGAATTTGACTTTGATGAGGACTGCAAGGAGGCTTTCAACTTCCTTAAAAAAGCCTTAACCACCACACCAATTATCCAACCTCCAGATTGGTCAATACCCTTTGAGCTGATGTGTGATGCCTCAAATTATGCAGTGGGAGCTGTCCTTGCGCAGCGGGTTGGTAAGGTCCCTCATGTCATTTATTATGCTTCTAGGACCTTAGACACTGCACAATCCAATTACACCACAACTGAAAAGGAATTGTTGGCCATCGTATTTGCATTAGATAAATTTAGATCATATCTGTTAGGGTCAAAAGTTGTGGTGTTCACTGATCATTCTGCTTTGAAGTTTTTGCTAAAAAAGACAGATTCTAAACCCAGGCTGATAAGATGGATGCTCTTACTTCAAGAATTTGACTTGGAGATTAAAGATAGAAGTGGAGCACAAAACTTGGTAGCAGACCACTTAAGCAGAATAGAGGGAGTCCCTAAACTCATTCCCCTCAAGGATGATTTTCCTGATGAACAACTCTTAGAGTTGTGCACATCACATGTACCTTGGTATGCTGATTTGGTTAATTTTTTGGTTTCAGGAATTTTCCCTATAAATGCATCAAAAATTCAAAGGGACAAAATTAAGAGCGATCCAAAACATTATGTGTGGGACGACCCTTACTTATGGAAGTTCTGTAATGATCAAGTGATCAGAAGATGCGTCCCTGATGAGGAGATCCCATCCATATTGCAGTTTTGACACAATTCGATGGTGGGAGGACACCTTGGACCTCAAAGAACAGCAAGAAAGGTGTTGGACTCAGGCTTTTACTGGCCCTCCATTTTCAAAGACTCTTGGCGAACATATTCTATCTGTGAGAGCTGCCAGAGGTCAGGAGGAATGATCACCAAGAGACAGGAAATGCCTCAGCAACCTATCCTATATTGTGACATCTTTGATGTCTGGGGTATTGACTTCATGGGTCCCTTTCCCTCTTCTTTTGGTTTCTTATACATTTTACTTGCTGTTGACTATGTTTCAAAATGGGTAGAAGCTAAAGCTACCAAGACTAATGATGCTAGAGTTGTTGCAGAATTTGTTCGCTCCAACCTATTTTGCAGGTTTGGCATCCCACGTGCCATCATTAGTGACCAAGGGAGTCATTTTTGCAACAAGACAATGGAGGTCCTGCTGAGAAAATATGGAGTTCTACACAAAGTTTCCACAGCCTACCACCCGCAAACGAATGGCCAAGCAGAGCTTTCCAGCAGAGAAATAAAGAAAATACTTGAAAGAGTTGTACAGCCCCACAGAAAAGATTGGAGTCGCAGGCTAGATGATGCCTTGTGGGAACATAGAACTGCATTCAAAGCACCCTTGGGCATGTCTCCTTACAGAATAATCTTTGGCAAGGCTTGCCATTTACCAGTGGAAATAGAGCACAAGGCATACTGGGCAGTGAAGGCTTGTAATATGCACTAAGACTCAGCTGGAGAGCAAAGAAAGCTTCAATTACAAGAGTTGGAAGAGTTACGTCTAGAGGCATATGAAAATTCCAAAATTTATAAGGAGAGAACCAAGAGATACCATGACAAGTTGATAGCCAGGAAAGAATTTTGTGTTGGTCAAAAAGTGCTCTTGTTCAACTCCCGCCTCAAATTCATGCCTGGAAAGCTTCGCTCAAGGTGGATTGGTCCATTTGTAGTCACACAAGTGTTTCCTAATGGTGCAGTGGAAATCAAGAGTAAATCCACTACCAAATGTTTCACAGTTAATGGACATCGCCTGAAGCATTTTTTAGAGAACTCAGTTCTTGTGGAGGAGATTGAAGAGATGGATGTGTATTGCCCCATCATTCCCTCCAACCAAGACCCTTGCCATGAGTAAATCACTTCACACGTCAAGCTAATGACGTTAAAGAAGCGCTCTGTGAGAGGCAACTCACAAGTGGATAAGCAATTTTGTCTTTTCATTATTTCTCCTTTGCATTCTTTCAATTACATTTTTGTCTTCATTTGAGGTGTAATGAGCTAAGCAATTTCTGATATGCTTCAATTTTGTGTAAATAATTCTTTGTGGATGCACAATTTTGTAGGAATTCTAGCAGCACCACCACTTTAGGCACTCATTCTTGCTAGATGCAATTCATCCTTCATGAAAGTGGCCACTCTCGTAGGCTATAGTGGCTACTTTGGCTCAAGGTAAGCAACTCCTTCTCTGTAGTTTCCACTTTTAAGAGTGGGAGTGACCACTTTGGCGCCCAGGAGCTCAATCATGATGCGCGTGGTTACTATGAGCTCTCAAAGTAACCACGCGCAATTCTCTTTGCAAAGATGCCTCTCTGGAGTTCCCACTTTGGAGCTTCAAAGTAGCCACGCGCAAATCATTTTGCATTGTAGCCTTCTCTGGAGTTCCCACTTTGGAGAACCAAAGTAGCCACGCGCAAATAGCATGCCTCACACCCTCACTGTAGTTGTCACTTTCTTGGATGAAAGTGGCTACGCGAAATTTGGAACCAAATTTTAGCTTTTTAGGTGCCCCACGTTACTTGTTTAGAGTAGGCACGTACACCATTTGCACTATTCCCCTTTGGCCCAACCCATAGTAGGCACTAATTCCCTTCAAAGTGAACACGCTCACTATTTCACACACGCTCCTTCCATTCACGACGCATTCACACCGCCCAACACCCAACACGCACCATTTTCACTCACACCCACTCACTCCTAAGCCCAAAACGCACCTTCCCTCACCACACCCAAGGCTTCAAACAAGGTAATTCTCTCAATTTCTCTCCATTTATGGTTAGGGTTCATAGATTCCCCAATTTGGGGCTTTTCAATTTTACTTGTTTTTTCTTGAAATTGAGGTGTAATTCTTGTATAATTGAGCATTCTTACTTGAATTAGAGAGGGAGAGGTCACTAAACTACACCCAAAGGGGCGTATTAATCCCATTCGAGTGAGCGTTCCCACTTTTGGCCCCAATAGTGGCCACGCCAACTTCCTCTTTGCCATGACTCTCATTTGTTGTTTTTGTTATGCTCTCCTCCCTCATTTTTATGCTCTAAACATGCCAATAATGCTTTTAAACTTCTTGTTCATGTGTGTTAATGCCTAAATTTGGTTCGTGCCTATTTCCATTTAGTTGTGACCCCTCCATTTTGCTGTTTTGCTTTGCAATCCCATGCCATTTTACTTTTGCTGCACTTGATTCTCATGCATATTACAAAATTAACCATAATTGTTGCTCTTTCTGGGTGTTGAACATGCTTTTCGTGACTTTAATTTCACTAATTGCTGCATTATGATCCTTGAGTTTCAAAGCTTTAATAGTCATATTCTACTATCCATTGGATTGCTATACATAGTGTACGTATGTCACACCATTCTTTGTGCTTAATTGCTCTTGTCTATACCATTTGAGCTCTATGTTTGTAGGCTATGATTGAAATTGATTGCCCTCTGGGTCATATGTAGCACTACACACCCTATTGCACACAAATCACTTCAGATGATATCAAATTATTTTGCAGCCCCTGCACTATTCATTCACATATTCTCTCTTCTCTGCAGATAATGTCGGGCAATCCTCGAAGGAACACACCTAGAACCAAGAGGAGTAGGACAGCTGAAGCCTCTTCATCCCAACCCCCTCCTACTCATGACCCAATGTTTAAGTCCCCAGAGCATGAACAATATTTCAAAGAGAACATCTTGAGGCGCCAGATCGTCCAGGACAGGAATTTTGAAATCCAGCAGGGGACATTTCCACAGTTTAAGGAGGAGATAGACAGACGTGGCTGGGGACTTTTCACTTCTTGTGCAGGCAATGGGTGGAAGGACATCACCCAGGAATTCTATGCTAATGCCCTGTGCCTGGAAGATGACACTTACCCTCCCAGGCACACCATGGTCAGGGGTAAGCAAGTTAGTTTCACTCCAGCCACCATCCAGAGGGTTTTAAACATCCCCCCTCTGCAGAAGCAACCTGGCCAATTGGATTTCACTGCATTCTCCAAACAAAAGGAAAAGGATTACCAGCCTATACTTCAAGCAATCTGCATTGAAGGAGAAAATTGGGAATTTGATTGTAAAATGCAGCCCAAGAATCTGACCACTAATTGGATGCACAATGTTTGGTATGTGACATCCGGTGCAGCTAGCTCCTTAAGAGTCCTCTCATCACCTGCCATTGCTCCAAAACTAGAGTTAAGTGAAAATAGAGAAGAGTAAATAGAATTTGGTGTCACAGATTGCAAAGATGCAGTAGGTGATGATAATGATTCAGAGTGTTCAGAGTGATCCCTATGTGTCCTAAGGTTCCTATAAAAAGTCCTATCAATCTCCTGGTCTAATGGATACAAATCTCCAGGGTTTGATCGGGTCATGCACTAGATATCAACTAACTAAATTGAAAGCAAATTAAGTAAATGAAATAACAAGAGCAATTTAAAAATCTCTCTGCAGAATTATGCAGCATAAAGTGCAGAAAAAACAGAGAAATATGCAGCAAAATGAGTGCAGAAAATTGAAAGTGAGTAATTGAAAAATTGCGGCACTAGAATGAAGGGAATGATGCAGAAAATCATGCAATGATAATGCAGAAACAGACCATAAAATTCGTATGACTATCAACACAATACAAGAACTCAAAATGAAACAAACGTACTAACATGCAAAACACAAAAACAGAGCACCAATCATGTTCAACATAAGTTCAGCACCAAAAATTCCCCGGCAACGACGCCAATTTGATGAAATGATATTTGGCTACTCGTCATGCAAAAGATTGTCTTTAATCCTCATCAAATATGCAAAGAAATGAATGCAGTACTAGGGTGTTATCCTAGGTCGTCTCCAAGGAATTTTTGGTTGAGAACATACATCGAACAAGTGTGAACATGTATTTTAAAGCAAGTAAATTGGGGGGAGGTTTGTCAATTTCCAGATTTTAAACAAGAACGAAATGTAAATTAATGAAATTCAATCAATTAAAATGAGTAATCCCTAGTCAAGCAATGAGTTCTATCATTATTCTTCCAAATGATTCAATAATCCCTTTTCTTTCCCTTAAATTAAGTTAATCTAACAAGCGAAGACTAACTTTAACATCCCAATTAAAATTAAGCATCTTAATGGGCTCCAATCTCTATCCCTAAGATTAAGCAACCTCAAGGATTAACCAAAATTAAGCAATTTTGAATTAGAATTTCATTAGGTAAATTAGGGTTCATTAAGCAATGTTCCCTTCATGCAAATTCCATTTCATTCAGAGATTGGGGTTAATAAATTCAAGAAAAGAAAGATTTGTATTGCAATTAATCCCAAGAATTCAAGATTCATGTGCATTGACTAGGAATTACAAGGAAGTTTAGCCCTCCATGTGGATGGGCTTCACAAAAGAGAGAAAGAAATGCAAGAACGTAAACATCATTAATGCAAATTCAACAAAAATCAAAAGAGAAATTGGAAATTAAAACCTATAGAGGACCCTTGACTGTCACCCAAGACTCCAATGTCGTAAGAAATTATCCCCAATTTGGCAAAGAAAATTGTGTAAAGTGTCAAAAGTCCCGTACCCTAATTCCTAAAATCTATTTATAGTGGATGACATGTCACCAAAGTGTCCATTTTTGCCTTTGAAAGTGTCCACTTTGGGCCTTGAAAGTGTCTACGCGCATGATGGAAGGATTGCCGCTTCTCTGGAGTTGCCACTATTTGTGCTGAAAGTAGCTACTTTGGTGCACGTGGTTACTTTGAGAGCCTATAGTAACCACGTGCAGGAAGGCTTCAAAATTAGCGTCCCTGGAGCTTCTGGAGTTGTCATTTTTGGTCTTGAAAGTGGCTACTTTGGGGGCAACTTTCATCCAAGGACCAAGATTTCTCAAATTTAACTTGGGCATTCTGCAAAATCATCAAGATAATTAAAATTGCAATCTATATCTATGTAATTAAATGCAAATTAACCAAAAATTAATAAACCTATGATATTTACTCAAAATGTGATTTCTATATTATTTGCACTATCTAAGTCCATTTTTTCTATTAAGGAGCACCAAAAAGGCAAGTAAAAATATAATAAAAAATGAATTCATCACAACCCCAAACTTAAACTTTTGCTTGTCCTCAAGCAAATCAAAATTCAAGCAAAGCAAACGAAGAGGGTTGGATTTATCCAAAATTTTTTATTAAGAGATTTTCATTCCAACTTCATGCTTTAATTAGCATTTCCAACATCTTCACAACCATAGACTCATTCAACAGAGGAATCATATTCATGTCAAATATTCCATGTAAAGTCCCACTAAATTGAAACAAAAGAATCAAGCAAGGTTTCATGTGACTCACATAATGCAAAGAAACTATCGATCTCACAAGGTGGTGTTTCACTCATCACTCAACAACATTTCAGGCTAAGTGTTTTCCCTCAATCCATGCATTTAGCCTCACCCTACCATAGGCTTGCCCATATTCTCAATCTCCTTTGCCTAGATACAATGAACCACCTATCATGAGGGCTTTGTTGGTCACAGATGGGGTTAGGATAGGCTCAAATTTTAACCAAGGAGGGTGACAAGATCAAGTAGGTACTCAAGAGGAGGGAGTTCTTTTGAGTGATTTAGTGCAACAACTAGAGTGGAATGCCTTAAATGATGTAGCTTAAGAGGTTAAAGCATTCTTTCACCACATTAATTTTTTTATTTGTCTTATGTGGAGATCCTTTTTCAACTCAAATGCCTTGCTATATTTTTCTTTCTTTCTTTTCTCCTTTTTCATTCATTCATATTTTTGTGATATTAAGGACTTTGACAATCATTTTTTTTTTTGACATGTATTATGAACATGTATGCTGTCCACCACCCCAAACTTAAGACATTGCTTGTCCTCAAGCAACTACAAGCATAATCAACACCCCAAACTTAGTTTCTTGCACTCAATCTTGAGGCAACTCAAAAGAAATACCTCTATTAAGGAAAGGGAAATATATTTGTTGACTAAGTTTGGCAAAAGCAAGAAGTGGGGAACAGGGAAGTGAAGTGCAAGGGTGGGGGGAAAGGTATGTGCAAAGAAGGCCTCAATCATCTAGATGAAAAATTGCACAATGCATATTGAATTAAGAAACAGGGCAAGTTCTAGAGGATGAATGCAGCAATACATGTAATATGCACACAGAAAAAGAAGTAAGAGGCCCAATTCACTACCATGATAAAAGTGATAATAACTTGCAAAATGAGAGCACAATTCACCTGACAAGAAATTATGTTCAAAATGGTAGGGATAGTAAATATGTACAAAAATGAGAATGAGTAGGAGTTAGATGGGAAATTCAATCAGAGCATAAAAGCAAAATACGAAAGAGAACTAGATTAAAATGAAAAGAGAAGATGATGTATTCAAAGTTCAGGGTAAAATGATGCTCCTCTTGATGGAACTGAGGGCATCTCTGCACAATGATAACAAGAGTTCAGAAAAAGAACGAAAAGGGAGGTAACATAACTGTTTGAAGGAAAGTAACATGAAAGCAGGAACGGAAAGACAATAAAAGGACAAGTGGTTCCTAATTACTTGGGAAAATAAAAGAAAATAAGTACAAGCAGAGGAATAAAAGAAAACACGAAAAGTGGACTAAATGGCATCTTCGTCAGAGGTGGATGAGGTGGCGCCTTCATCTTCTTCTACTTCTTCTGCTTCCTCTAAGGAACTGGAGTTGCGGACATTTCTGGGAGCATTGGGATTGAATGGGGGCAAGTCATTCTGAACAATAGCTCAGAGGAAAGGGGCAGGGAAACGGTGGGCCTGATATATCTGGTCTAAGGTCATCCCCATCTTCTTGCCAATGTTCAGCATCATGGTCTCCATGAGGAGGAGCATGCTGGTTTGACCAGAGTGGATGGAAGACTGCCTCTGTGCTATTTGCTGCAGCTGCTCCTTGATTGTTGCAGGGGTCTCCTTGTATTCGGGTGGTAAGGTGAGACCGGGGTCTGAAGACTTCTTTGGCTTAAATAGGTCCTTTACCAAGGCAGTGGAAATGGGAGGAAGTGCTCTAATTCTCTGCTGGTACTCTCCAAAATCAACACCTGCATCCTGGCACAACATAGTGATTAGAGAGGGAAAAGCTAAAGAATCTCTGCTCCTTTTAAGGACTTCCAGCATGGCGCTGCTGATGACCTCCCCAACATGGATGGGCATGACAGTGAGAATAGCATAGATGAGTTCTGCCCTCTTTACTACAATGGTGGAGGTGTGGATGACTGGCATGAATGAGCTGACAACAAAGATACTCAACACCTTGGCAGGAGGGAGAAGGTGTTTAGTGGTCAGATTCTTGGGCTGCATTTTACAATCAAATTCCCAATTTTCTCCTTCAATGCAGATTGCTTGAAGTATAGGCTGGTAATCCTTTTCCTTTTGTTTGGAGAATGCAGTGAAATCCAATTGGCCAGGTTGCTTCTGCAGAGGGGGGATGTTTAAAACCCTCTGGATGTTGGCTGGAGTGAAACTAACTTGCTTACCCCTGACCATGGTGTGCCTGGGGGGGTAAATGTCATCTTCCAGGCGCAGGGCATTAGCATAGAACTCCTGGGTGACGTCCTTCCACCCATTGCCTGCACAAGAAGTGAAAAGTTCCCAGCAACGTCTGTCTATCTCCTCCTGAAATTGTGGAAATGTCCCCTGCTGGATTTCAAAATTCCTGTCCTAGACGATCTGGCGCCGCAGGATGTTCTCTTTGAAATATTGTTCATGCTCTGGGGACCTAAACCTTGGGTCATAAGTAGGAGGGGGTTGTGATGAAGAGGCTTCAGCTGTCCTACTCCTCTTGGTTCTAGGTGTGTTCCTTCTAGGATTGCCCGACATTATCTGCAGAGAAGAGAGAATATGTGAATGAATAGTGCAGGGGCTGCAAAATAATTTGATATCATCTTAAGTGATTTGTGTGCAAAAGGGTGTGTAGTGCTACATATGACCCAGAGGGCAATCAATTTCAATCATAGCCTACAAACATAGAGCTTAAATGGTATAGATAAGAGCAATTAAGCACAAAGAATGGTGTGACATAGTACACTATGTATAGCAATCAAATGTATAGCAAAATATGGCTTCTAAGCTCAAGGACCATAATGCAGCAATTAGTGAAATTAAAGTCACGAAAAGCATGTTCAACACCCAGAAAGATCAACAATCATGGTTAATTATGTAATGTGCATGAGGATCAAGTGCAGCAAAAGTAAAATGGCATGGAATTGAAAAGCAAAACAGCAAAATGGAGGGGCCAAAACTAAATAGAAATAGGCACGAACCAAATTTAGACATTAACACACATGAACAAGAAGTTTAAAAACACTATTGGTATGTTTAGAGCATAAAAATGAGGGAGGGGAGCATAACAAAAACAACAAATGAGAGTTTTGGCAAAGAGGGAGTGGGCGTGGCCACTATTGGGGCCAAAAGTGGGAATGCTCACTTGAATGGGATTAATACGCCCCTTTGGGTGTAATTTAGTGACCTCTCCCTCTCTAATTCAAGTAAGAATGCTCAATTGTACAAGAATTACACCTCAATTTCAAGAAAAAACAAGTAAAATTGAAAAGTCCCAAATTGGCGAATCTATGAACCTTAACCATAAATGGAGAGAAATTGAGAGAATTACCTTGTTTGAAGCCTTGGGTGTGGTGAGGGGATGTGCGTTTTGGCCCTAGGAGTGAGTGGGTGTGAGTGGGTGTGAGTGGGTGACATGAAAATGGTGCGTGCTGGACGTTGGGCGGTGTGAATGCGTCGTGAAGTGGGAGGTGTGTGTGTGAAATAGTGAGCGTGTTCACTTTGAAGTGAATTAGTGCCTACTATGGGTTGGGCCCAAGGGGAATAGTGCAAATGGTGTACGTGCCTATTCTAAACAAGTAACGTGGGGCACCTAAAAAGCCAAAATTTGGTTCCAAATTGCGCGTAGCCACTATGAAGCTTCAAAGTAGGAACTACAGTGAAGGTTTATGGATTGTCATTTGCGCATGGCTACTTTGGAGCTTCAAAGTGGGAACTCCAGAGAGGCTACAATGCAAGGAGATTTGCGCGTGGTTACTTTGGAGCTTCAAAGTGTCCACGCGCAAATGATTGAGCTCCTGGGCGCCAAAGTGGTCACTCCCACTCTTAAAAGTGGGAACTACAGAGAAGGAGTTGCTTACCTTGAGCCAAAGTAGTCACTATAGCCTACAAGAGTGGCCACTTTCATGAAGGATGAATTGCATCTAGCAAGAATGAGTGCCCAAAGTGGTGCTGCTGCTAGAATTCCTACAAAATTGTGCATCCACAAAGAATTATTTACACAAAATTGAAGCATATCAGAAATTGCTTAGCTCATTACACCTCAAATGAAGACAAAAATGTAATTGAAAGAATGCAAAGGAGAAATAATGAAAAGACAAAATTGCTTATCCACTTATGAGTTGCCTCTCACAGAGCGCTTCTTTAACGTCATTAGCTTGACGTTCGAAGTGATTTACTCATGGCAAGGGTCTTGGTTGGAGGGAATGATGGGGCAATACACATCCATCTCTTCAATCTCCTCCACAAGAACTGAGTTCTCTAAAAAATGCTTCAGGCGATTGATGAATCCATATTTTTACTGATATTTTAGCATAATTCTAGCTCATTTAATAAGAAAAATATATGAAGAAAGCAGAAAAACTCAGAAAAAGAGAATGATTGAAAGTTTTAATTCAATTTGTAGTTATTTTTGCATTTGTAGAATTTATACTTAGTTCTTAAGGAATTTATCTTGTTTTGAAGGAATAAGCTGAGCAAAAGTCATGGAAATGGAGAATCAATGGGAAGGAAGAGGAAGAATGGCAATGCTGGACTCCAAAATACAAGAATTATGGGTTGCAGCCTGGGCGTGATCACTATTGTTAGTGAAAGTGAGCGTTGCCAGTGTGCGTTATCACTTTCGCCAACGAAAGTGAACGTTCCAGAGAGACTTCATTCCTGATGAGCTGCGCGTTGTCACTTTTGCCAACGAAAGTGAGCGTTCCAGAGGCATTTGTATCAGGACAGCTTGCGCGTGGTTACTATTACTCACGAAAGTGATCACGCGCAGCCCTTGACCTCCTGCGTTGCCACTATTATGAACAAAAGTGAATGTTCCAGAGAAGCCTTCAACTCTGCAAGTTGCGCGTGGTTACTCTTGCTCTTGAAAGTGAACACGCACACTACATAAAGCTTCTGCGTGGTTACTCTTGTGAAGAAAAGTGACAACGCGCAGAACTGGGTTTCTATAAATACCTGATTGAAGCGCGAAACTGGGATCTTTTTGCTCATTTTCTGTTTTGTTAGTTAGATTCTCGTTGAGAGAGAGTGGAGAGAAGATTGGGGTCGAAGCTTGAAGCTCCAAGAAGAGGGATCGGATTGGAGCTCGTGGCCATGGCTGCTCTGCATTCTTCTTCATCTTCTTCTTCTTCTTTCTCTGTTTTTGTTGCAATGTGTGCTTAATTTCCCATAGTTAGGGGTTTATGGAACTCGAATTGATGTATTGATTCGACTTTATCTTCTGAACTTTAAGTTCTTGGATTAATTGAGTTGTTAATTCTGCTTTTCATGCAATCTCTGAATGGAAATTCATTTGATTAATCAAGAGGAATCTTTACCAATGGGAATTGGATTGTTTGCTCCGATCTGAATTGGCAACCAGAGTTTAGGGATTTCTTAGGGATAAGGAGACCTAATTCTGCAATCTTATAGTTCTAATTCTTAATGCAACCTGAAATTGAATCTCACCTAAGGGATTAGGGAGGTTTAGTGGATTGTTAGGGTCAATGAGTTAAGGAATTAACCTTTGGCTAGATATATGTGAAACTGATTGTCAATTATTCAATTGCTTGAATGTTCAGAGGATTTAATTGGATTGATATTGATATTCTTGTGAAGTAAATTCCTAACTATCCTTCATTGCTATTTCATTTCATCACAAATCTTATACTCTGTTTCTCTGCAAGTTCTTTGCTTTAATTGCTTTGATTTATTGCTGTTATATGTTACAAATCTCCTTCAAAAATTCGTATGGCTCAAATGGTTATAATTCTGTGAAGTGGTACTTGAAACCTAAATTCCCTGTGGAGACGATATTCTGATCTTAAATTTACTCATCACTTGCTGCAATCCTAGTGCACTTGCTAGTGTTAGATTGCAAACAACAAGTTTTTGGCGCCGTTGCCGGGGAATTTAGAGTTTCAATATCATTAGTAACATAAGAATAGCTAGATTGAGTATTTTGTTCTCTGAATTTCTGTAGTAGTAATCCGTAGTTAGACATTTTGTCCATTCTGCATAATTCTGCAACTTTTTAACTGTGTTTCAATTTCTTTTACTGATAATTACTGCATAATTTTCGTGGTGCAGTTCTGAATACTAACTTGTAGTTTACTTTTGCTTTATTTTGAATTGTATATTCGTGGCAAAAACAAAAACAAATCAACTCTAGTCTTTGATCCTGACATAGACATAACCTTAAGAAGATTGAGAAAAGAGTCTAGAGCAGAAAAAGCAATAGGGAGTGATAGTGAGTTAGAAGCTGTCCATTCTCCAGAATCTCAGAGTAATCCTAGAGTGAAAAGAACACCTACATCTTTGAGACAACTAAATTCAGAAATAGAAATGGCAGAACAGAACAGATTTAGAACATTAGGGGACTATGCTATTCCTAACATGCAAGGTTTTAACTCTTCTATAATCAGGCCAACTATTCAAGCCAACCATTTTGAGATTAAACCTGCTTTATTACACTTAGTCCAACAAGATCAGTTTTCTGGTGGAAATTCTGATGATCCTAACTTACATATTTCAAATTTTCTACAGCTATGTGACACCATAAGAATAAATGGGGTTAGTGAAGAAGCCATCAGACTGAGACTATTTCCTTTTTCCTTGAGAGATAGAGCAAAATGCTGGTTACAAGCTCAACCACAAGGAAGCATCACAACCTGGACAGAACTTGTGAATAAGTTTTTAACCAAGTACTTCCCTCCATCCAAAGCTGCTAAGTTGAGAGGAGAAATTACATCCTTTGTGCAGCAAGAAGGAGAATCATTGTATGAAGCTTGGGAAAGATACAAAGAATTGCTAAGAAGGTGTCCACATCATTGTATTCCAGATTGGATGCAATTGGAAACTTTTTATAATGGGATGAATGCAGTAACAAGAACAATGGTTGATGCTGCTGCTGGAGGTTCATTAAATACAAAGTCCTTAGAAGAAGCTCAAAGGATTATTGACATGATGGCATCTTCAATGTATCAGAATTCAAACTCAAGGAATCAAGGAAGAAACTCTGGTCATGAAGCTAAAGTTCTGGAAACTTTTCTTGCACAAAATCAGCTACAAAATCAAATGTTTTCAGAACAATTAGCTGCCTTAACACAACAAATCAACAATCTGCAAACAGGGAGTATGCCTACCAGTCAGCTAAGTTGTGATTTTTGTGGAGGAAACCATGCAAATGGTGCATGTGAGGCATCCACAAGTGAACCACAAGAGCAAGTGAATTATATGAATAATTTTCAGAGACAACAACCATCATATCCCCCTGGATTTCAATTTTCGAATAATAGAACTCAGCAGTATTCTAATTGGAATAATCAATATTCTGCTGCAAAGAATTCTAATTCAAATTTCCCTTTTTCTAATGCAGGTCCAACAACACAACAGCCTTATTTTCAGAGGAATTCATCCACTCAACCTCAAGGAAATCAGAAATTTTCCAGACCTATGAATGAGAGGTTGACTGAGATAGAAGAAACTATGCTGCAATTCATGAAGGTAACTCAAACAAGCTTCAAAAACCAAGAAGCTTCCATGAAGAAACTAGAGACACAGATTGGACAATTAGCTGAACAATTATCCAGCAGGGATGAAGGAAGATTTCCAAGCAATACAGTAGTCAATCCTAAAGAGCAATGTCAAGCCATAACTACAAGGAGTGGAGCTGTAGTTACAAGCCCTAAACCAGCAGAAAAGAAAGTGAATGATGCAGTAGAAAGAAATATTGAACAAGATCTGCAACAAGGAAATTTTAAGCTATTGAAGAAAGACCATTCAGAAGAAAAAGAAAAAGTTCCCTTGAATTCTGAAAGGAAAACCAAAAAGCAACTCTTTGAAGAAGCTTGTAAGCCAATAGACCCAGAAAAATACAAAAGGCTGCCTTATCCTCAAAGAGTCCAAAATCCTAAACAAGAGGAACAATTTGAAAGGTTTATGAATGTCTTTAAGAAATTACAAATTAACATTCCTTTTGCAGAAGCTTTGGAGCAAATGCCTTCATATGCAAAGTTCATGAAAGAACTACTTTCCAGAAAAAGGAAGCTAGAGCATGACAAAACAGTACCTTTGACAGAGGAGTGCAGTGCCATTCTCAAGAGAAAGCTTCCTCAAAAGTTGAAAGATCCTGGATCATTTAGCATTCCTTGTGAAATAGGAAACTGCACTGTGGGAAGAGCATTGTGTGACTTAGGAGCAAGCATAAATCTGATGCCATTAGCTGTTCTGCAGAAACTTGGAATAGAGGAAGTGAAGCCTACCAACATTACACTGCAGCTAGCTGATAGATCATACACTTATCCATATGGAGTTGTTGAAGATTTATTAGTTAAAGTTGATAAGTTCATTTTTCCTGCAGATTTTGTAATTCTGGACATGGAGGTGGATTCCAACATTCCTTTGATCCTAGGGAGGCCATTTCTTGCAACTGGAAGAGCTTTAATAGACGTGCAAAAAGGTGAACTTATGCTTCGAGTTCAAGATGAGAAGGTAATATTTAATGTGTTTGAAGCTTTAAAATATCCAGTTGAAGATAATACATGTATGAAGATAGATATACTGGATACTTTCATTACACAACATTATATGAAAGAATTTGATGAAATTGCTGTGTTAGAAGAGATAATATCTGCAGGGAATGACAAATCTGAAACTCTGAATGAAGAAGATATCATGGAAGTGCAGCAGCAACTAGAAGCTCTGCCAATTCAAAAACCTGCAGAAAATATAGTGAAAGAAGAGCTGGAAAAGGATGCTAAAGAAGAAGAAAAGCAAAGGCTAGAACTGAAACAACTACCTTCACATTTGCAGTATGCATTTCTGGATGAGAATCATGAAAATCCAGTCATCATCAATAATGAACTTAAGGAAGAACAAGAGGAAAAATTGCTCAGAATTTTGAGAGAACACAAATCTGCAATTGGCTGGAGTATTGCAGACCTGAAAGGTATAAATCCTTCATTTTGTAAGCACAGAATTTTATTTGAAGAGAATTTCAAACCTGTTGTGCAGCCACAAAGGAGGTTAAACCCAGCCATGAAAGAGGTAGTTAAAAAAGAGGTCATAAAGCTGTTAGATGCAGGAATAATATACCCAATTTCTGACAGCAATTAGGTAAGTCCAGTCCAAGTTGTTCCAAAGAAAGGTGGTATGACAGTGGTACCTAATGAAAAGAATGAACTTATCCCTACTAGGACTGTGACTGGATGGAGAATGTGCATAGACTATAGAAAATTAAATGATGCAACCAGAAAAGACCATTTCCCACTACCATTTGCAGATCAAATGTTAGAAAGACTTGCTGGACATTCATTTTATTGTTTTCTTGATGGGTATTCAGGATATAATCAAATAGCTGTAGATCCTTTAGATCAAGAGAAAACTGCATTTACATGTCCATTTGGAGTCTTTGCATATAGGAGAATGCCATTTGGTTTGTGTAATGCCCCTGCCACTTTCCAAAGATGCATGCTTTCTATTTTTTCTGATATGGTAGAAAACATCATAGAAGTGTTCATGGACTATTTCTCTGTTTTTGGTGATTCTTTTGATGATTGTTTAGCTAATCTATCCACTGTTTTGCAGAGATGTCAAGATACTAACCTTGTGTTAAATTGGGAGAAGTGCCATTTCATGGTACAAGAAGGCATTGTCCTTGGTCATAAAATTTCAGAGAAAGGAATGGAGGTGGACTAAGCTAAAATAGAAGTCATTAGTAAATTGCCTCCACCTGTCAATGTTAAGGGAGTTAGAAGTTTTTTAGGACATGCTGGTTTTTATAGAAGATTCATAAAAGATTTTTCCAAGATTGCTAAACCCTTGAGTAGTTTACTTGTAAAAGATGCAGATTTCATATTTGATGATAACTGTTTGCATGCATTTTCTGTTTTAAAAGAGAAACTGATTTCTGCACCTATTCTTGCAAAACCAGATTGGAAATTACCTTTTGAACTCATGTGTGATGCAAGTGATAGTGCAGTGGGTGCTGTTTTAGGACAGAGGAAAGATAGGAAATTACATGCTATCTATTATTCAAGCAAAGTGTTAAATCCTGCACAAGTGAATTACACAACAACAGAAAAAGAACTTTTAGCTGTTGTACATGCTTTTGATAAGTTCAGATCATATTTAATGGGTTCAAAAGTGATTGTATACACTGATCATGCTGCTCTTAAATATCTTTTGACAAAACAGGATGCAAAGCCCAGATTATTAAGATGGATTCTACTCCTCCAAGAATTTGAGCTAGAGATCAAAGACAAAAAAGGGAAAGAAAACAGTGTTGCTGACCACTTGTCAAGATTACCACTTGAAGTCATACCATTTGGAGTGGAACAAATTAAAGAAGAATTTCCAGATGAAAGCCTATTCAAGATTGAATCACAGCCCTGGTTTTCTGATATAGCCAACTTTAAAGCTACACACCATGTTCCAAATTGGATGAATTGGCAGCAGAGAAAAAAATTCTTCCATGATAGCAAATATTATGTTTGGGAAGATCCACTACTGTTCAAAACTGGAATAGATGGATTGCTGAGAAGGTGTATACCAGAGGAAGAGCAGCAAGATGTTTTGTGGCATTGCCACAGTTCAGAATATGGAGGACATCATGGAAGTTCAAGAACAGCAGCAAAAGTTTTGCAATCTGGTCTTTTCTGGCCAACTTTGTTCAAAGATGCTAAGAACTATGTGGAAAGGTGTGATAGATGCCAAAGAATGGGGAATATATCGAGAAAACATGAGATGCCATTACAAAATATACTTGAAGTAGAATTGTTTGACATGTGGGGAATAGACTTCATGGGTCCTTTCCCTACCTCATTCTCGAATGAGTACATGCTTGTAGCAGTGGACTATGTGTCCAAACGGGTGGAAGCAATTCCTACCAGAACCAATGATGCTAAGACTGTTATTGCATTTATCAAAAAGAACATTTTTTCAAGATTTGGAGTGCCCAGAATTCTGATAAGTGATGGAGGAAGCCATTTCTGCAACAGATATCTAGAATCAGTCCTAGAGAAGTATGGAGTAAAGCATAGAATAGCTATACCCTATCACCCTCAAACAAGTGGTCAAGTGGAGGTTTCCAACAGAGAAATAAAACAGATTTTGGAGAAAATAGTTAGTAGTTCAAGGAAGGACTGGTCTAAGAAAGTGGATGATGCTTTGTGGGCATACAGGACAGCTTTCAAGACACCAATTGGCATGTCTCCTTATCAATTAGTATATGGAAAAGCCTGCCATTTACCAGTGGAACTAGAACATAAAGCTTTTTGGGCTGTGAAATGGTTGAATTTTGATCAAGTGAGTGCAGGAAATAAAAGATTGTTACAGCTGCATGAATTAGACGAGTTTAGACTCAATGCATATGAAAATGCCAAAATATATAAGGAAAGGACTAAAAAGCTGCATGACAAGTTTATTCTAAAAAGAGATATAAAACCTGGGCAGTCTGTTTTGCTTTTTAATTCAAGATTGAGATTGTTTTCAGGGAAATTAAAATCTAAGTGGTCTGGACCTTTTGTGGTGAAAGAAGTATTTCCATATGGTGCTGTACTAATAGCAGATCCAAAGGACGGGAGAGAGTTCAAGGTGAATGGACAAAGATTAAAAATCTATCATGGAGGTCAGATTGAGAAAGTCCAAGTATGCTTGAAATTGGTTCCTCTTGAGTGAGGAACAACTAATGTCAAGCTAGTGACATTAAAGAAGCGCTTTGT
Source organism: Abrus precatorius (assembly GCF_003935025.1). Lineage (NCBI taxonomy): Eukaryota > Viridiplantae > Streptophyta > Magnoliopsida > Fabales > Fabaceae > Abrus > Abrus precatorius. The sequence goes on from NW_020874395.1 coordinate 21,879,600, forward strand.
GAGAGGCAACTCACATTTCTAACCCAAATTAACTTTTCTGCATTAATTTTGAATTAACAGGGTTCATAAGAAATCAAAAGTCTGCACTTTTCATCTTGGTTACCTTGCTGAATTTGATGTTTGGAATAAATCTGGTGGCTGAAACAAGAATGCAGATTGGAATTAATTAGAATGCTTAAAGTTCTTGTACAGTCTGAATAATAGTTATCAAATTCTGCAAATTCTCTGAAAAAATACAAAGTTCTGCATCATACTCATCATATTCTGTAAATTTGATACAAAAAGTAATTTTTGAAGCATGTTAAATCGGTCATTTGTAGTGAATCTGATAAATATAATTGGACTTCATGCTATAATGTGTTATGGAAAAGTCAGAATTGCATTGTGAATATGTTAAGCAGAAATTCTACAGAATTCAGCCTTGGATGAATGTTGCATAGGTAATTAAAGGTGAACATGATAAGAGAAATAGGTATTTTATATGGTGAGTGTGTATTGGAATGATTATGATTTGTTAAGTGAGCCAATTAAAGTTTGGAGAACTTGGATTGATGAAAGGAATCACTCTTTTGCAGGAAAGCAATCAAGCAGAGATGGAATTCTGAGATGTCCCCTCTGGAACAATCACTCTCGCTGATGAGAGTGATAACGCAGAAACTGACTGGGAAACACAGCTCTCTGGAACAATCACTCTCGCTGATGAGAGTGATAACGCAGAGGCAGATGAGAAAAACACACTCTCTGGATCACTTCCTTTCCTTGTCAAGAGTGATCACGCGCAGCAACCAGCAAGCAATTTCTCCCTCTTTTTCATTGTCATTCACATTTTTGAAGCTCCAGTCACTTCAAAATGGTCAGAACTTCTTTGAATACACCAGTTGGACCTTCTAAGAAGACCAAAGCTGGATCTGCCAGTAACACTCTAAGAAGGAGATCTATCAGGAATCTGCAAGCTGGAACAGCCAGGAATTATTCAACCACTAAAAGAACAAGAACTGATGGTGTCTCACCTTCCTCACCCATTGAAATTGCTGACCCTCCTCAGCCAAGTGTAACCACACCTGCAACCTCTTCACCACCTCAGCCGACCAGAAGAAATGCTCCTTCTACCTCTACCTATACTGATCATGATCCAAGGTTCAGGAGTATAGCTCACGAAAATTATTTCAAGGCAAATATTCTGAGGAGGAAGATTGTCCCAGATAGAGCCTTTGAAATTGCTGAAGGTAACTACCCTGAGTACTCAGAAGAAATTCAGAAAAGGGGATGGGACAACTTCTGCTCTTTGGCTGACAAAGGTTGGAGAGAAATTACACAGGAGTTTTATGCAAATGCAATGCGGTTCAAGGGAGACCAAATTCCCAAATTTCACACAATGGTCAAGGGTATGAGGGTGGATTTCACTGCTGCCAACATCAATCGAGTGTTGGAAATTTACACTGAAAGACAACCTGGGCAGATGGACTTCACTGACTTTAAGAATAGTCAAGACAAAGATTATATTGAAATCCTGCACAGAATTGGAAGGCCAGGCACAACTTGGCAGCTGAACCTCGCCCAGAAACCCAAGTGCATCACCACCAAGAACCTACTACCATTTGCTAAAGTCTGGAGTACCTTTCTATTGAATTCTTTCATGCCAGTCAAGCATAGTTCAACCCTGGCAGTAAAGAGGGCCGAATTATTGTTTGCTATTGTTAATGATATGTACATTGATGTAGGGGAAGTAATTAGTGAATGTATCTTAAATATTCTGAAAACAAAAAGAGATTCACTAGCCTTTCCCTCATTAATCACTTTACTTTGTGAGGATGCAGGGGTTGAAGTTGGAGACTACCAAGAGAAAATCAGATCTGCTCCCCCTATCTCTGTCTCAATGGTAAAGGAAATCTACGCCACCACCTCCTGCAATTCAGCTGCACCTATCCCTACTCAGTTCAGAAAGGAGAAACCAATGAAGATGAAGGACATCCTACATCTCTTGGTTGAAAGGCAAAATCAATTGGCTGAACGACAAACTGAGCTCCACAACAGTTTGAAGGCAGGAACCATGCTAGTGGAATGTGTGTTGATGAATCTTGGTCAGAAGATGGGAATGACCAAAGATGAACTTTATCACACACCAGACTTGGCTGAGAATGCTCAATGTCTACGCTCATCAGTTTTTAAAGACTTGCCAATATACAAGACTCATTTTCCACAGCCAACTGAAGAAGTGGTGGAGGAAGAAGAAGATGAGGAGGATGAGGAAGAAGATGAAGATGAAATTTCTGATGAGGAGGATGCTCAAGATGACTAGCTTAGGATTTTTATTTTCTTTTCTGTTAATTCAAATTTTCTCTTGATGGTTTTGTAATTAAGTTTCAAACTTTTTGGTTTCATTTTAGAATTTGGGTTTGTAATTTGCACACTTGGTATATTTTGGTTTCATGCTAATTCTGAACAATTATGTTTTGAACACACATTAATTCTGCAGAATTCAATCCCTTTTCACTTGATAATTGATGGAATTTTTGGTGTTTTGTGCAGAAAATGTCACAACCACACAACACTCACACACCTTGGAAGCTGACACTTGCACAAGCTGTCATGAAAGGGGGGTTTCATTCTCTACCTCTTATTCATGAGTTAGCTTCACAATTACACTGAATTATTCCTGAAAAACACCAAAATACTAGAATAGATAATAAATTGCTGGCTGTTAATCAAATAAAAATGATTGACAATTTTGTGAATTCTGTGTAATTTTCTTTTTAAGTTGTTTTTCCCATTCTCAAAATGAGATCACACTTGTATTTTCAAAATTGAGGCAGTTGCCACCCGGTGCATAAATTTCTGAAAAGTGCATTGTGTTTTCATTAATCCACATGATCACTTATAATATCTAGTGAGATTTGAGCTGTCTAATTCTTTTCTTGTGTGATTAATCATATTTGGCTGTATTCTCTAGAACTTGCCCTTGTTCTTAATTGAATATGCATGCTACAGTTTTCACCCACATGATAGAGGCCATGTTTGATTATACCTAGTCAGCCTAAAGGCCTTCCTTTATGATTGAATGTCTTAGTTCACCCTTTTGAGAATATCCCTTTTCTTGAAATTACCTCATTATAAAGCCTTGCCTGAAAAACCAATTTTTACCATTCAAAAGATCAAAGGCATAATGAGTTTAATCAAGAATGAGTTTTAAAACTAAGTTTGGGGTGACATCCAGATTTTAATTGCTTGAGGACAAGCAATGTTCTAAGTTTGGGGTGGGAAATAGCATGCTATCTAAGTTGGAGTTCAACAAGCCAGAAAGAAAGAACAAAAGTGCTGCAGCAAAATGAAAAAAAAAAAATTATGAAGCAAAGCTGTGAAAAGAACAAAAATGTGATTTCAAAAGAAAAGAAGTGCAGCAAAGTGCTGCAGAAAAGAAGATAGTGACTGAAAGTAAGAAAAGAAGAAAAGAGATGAAAATTCTGCTGCAAGAAAAATTCTGTTTGCTGCATAAGTGAGAGAATTAAGGAGGAATAATGTAGATCCAGGCTAGTTTTAAAACAAATCACTCAAAATGCCTCTGATCTTTTGAAACTGCATGTATTGTTTTCCATTTTCTTTGATACCTACCTTAACCTTAGCCTTGTTATAACCTGAAAAAGTCCTCTAGATGTGTGATTAATTGTACTAAGCAGAGGAGATGGAGAAATTGGGCAAGCATATGGTAGAGTACAGTGAAATTGATGATTTAGAGTGAAAACAGCACCTAAACACTGTTGAGTGATGAGAGAAACACTTCCAAGTGAGCTGTGATCATGTTGATTAATTGTACTCACATGAATTTTGATGAAATATATGAACTTAGGTAACAATTTTTACTCAATGATGATTATGCAGTAGAAATATCATGATGAGTATTTGGATAAACAACCTGATTGAAAATTTTGCAGAAAACACAGAATTAGAAATTAGAAAAATTTGAAATAAGCAGTTTATGAACTGAATTTGAAAATGGAGGAACTTACCCTTGGTTTAGTTTGATTTGCTTGAGGACAAGCAAAAATTCAAGTTTGGGGTGGTGATGAATCCATAGTTTTACTGATATTTTAGCATAATTCTAGCTCATTTAATAAGAAAAATATATGAAGAAAGCAGAAAAACTCAGAAAAAGAGAATGATTGAAAGTTTTAATTCAATTTGTAGTTATTTTCGCATTTGTAGAATTTATACTTAGTTCTTAAGGAATTTATCTTGTTTTGAAGGAATAAGCTGAGCAAAAGTCATGGAAATGGAGAATCAATGGGAAGGAAGAGGAAGAATGGCAATGCTAGACTCCAAAATACAAGAATTATGGGTTGCAGCCTGGGCGTGATCACTATTGTTAGTGAAAGTGAGCGTTGCCAGTGTGCGTTATCACTTTCGCCAACGAAAGTGAACGTTCCAGAGAGACTTCATTCTTGATGAGCTGCGCGTTGTCACTTTCGCCAACGAAAGTGAGCGTTCCATAGGCATTTGTATCAGGACAGCTTGCGCGTGGTTACTATTACTCACGAAAGTGATCACGCGCAGCCCTTGACCTCCTGCGTTGCCACTATTATGAACAAAAGTGAATGTTCCAGAGAAGCCTTCAACTCTGCAAGTTGCGCGTGGTTACTCTTGCTCTTGAAAGTGAACACGCACACTACATAAAGCTTCTGCGTGGTTACTCTTGTGAAGAAAAGTGACAACGCGCAGAACTGGGTTTCTATAAATACCTAATTAAAGCGCGAAACTAGGATCTTTTTGCTCATTTTCTGTTTTGTTAGTTAGAGTCTCGTTGAGAGAGAGTGGAGAGAAGATTGGGGTCGAAGCTTGAAGCTCCAAGAAGAGGGATCGGATTGGAGCTCGTGGCCATGGCTGCTCTGCATTCTTCTTCATCTTCTTCTTCTTCTTTCTCTGTTTTTGTTGCAATGTGTGCTTAATTTCCCATAGTTAGGGGTTTATGGAACTCGAATTGATGTATTGATTCGACTTTATCTTCTGAACTTTAAGTTCTTGGATTAATTGAGTTGTTAATTCTGCTTTTCATGCAATCTCTGAATGGAAATTCATTTGATTAATCAAGAGGAATCTTTACCAATGGGAATTGGATTGTTTGCTCCGATCTGAATTGGCAACCAGAGTTTAGGGATTTCTTAGGGATAAGGAGACCTAATTCTGCAATCTTATAGTTCTAATTCTTAATGCAACCTGAAATTGAATCTCACCTAAGGGATTAGGGAGGTTTAGTGGATTGTTAGGGTCAATGAGTTAAGGAATTAACCTTTGGCTAGATATATGTGAAACTGATTGTCAATTATTCAATTGCTTGAATGTTCAGAGGATTTAATTGGATTGATATTGATATTCTTATTAAGTAAATTCCTAACTATCCTTCATTGCTATTTCATTTCATCACAAATCTTATACTCTGTTTCTCTGCAAGTTCTTTGCTTTAATTGCTTTGGTTTATTGCTGTTATATGTTACAAATCTCCTTCAAAAATTTGTATGGCTCAAATGGTTATAATTCTGTGAAGTGGTACTTGAAACCTAAATTCCCTGTGGAGACGATATTCTGATCTTAAATTTACTCATCACTTGCTGCAATCCTAGTGCACTTGCTAGTGTTAGATTGCAAACAACAGGCAGCTTGCACATAGTCTTTTAAACCTCTCCCAGTATTCATAGAGAGTTTCTCTTTCTAGCTGCCTAATTCCACAAATCTCCTTTCTTATGGATGTAGCTCGGGAGGCCGGAAAGAACTTCTCTAGAAAAAGTCTTTTGAGGTTGTCCCAACTTGTTATTGATCCCGGTGGAAGGTAGTACAACTAGTCCTTTGCAGTGTCCATTAATGAGAAAGGGAAGGCCTTCAATTTGACATGCTCCTCTGGGACACCTTGAGGTCGCATGGTGGAGCAAACAATATGAAACTCCTTCAAGTGTTTGTGAGGGTCTTCACCTACAAAACCATGGAATTTAGGTAGAAGGTGAATTAATCCAGTTTTTAAAACAAAAGGGGAATCTACATTTGGATATTGGATGCACAATGTTTGGTATGTGACATCCGGTGCAGCTAGCTCCTTAAGAGTCCTCTCGTCACCTGCCATTGCTCCAAAACTAGAGTTAAGTGAAAATGGAGAAGAGTAAATAGAATTTGGTGTCACAGATTGCAAAGATGCAGTAGGTGATGATAATGATTCAGAGTGTTCAGAGTGATCTCTATGTGTCCTAAGGTTCCTATAAAAAGTCCTATCAATCTCCTGGTCTAATGGATACAAATCTCCAGGGTTTGATCGGGTCATGCACTAGATATCAACTAACTAAATTGAAAGCAAATTAAGTAAATGAAATAACAAGAGCAATTTAAAAACCTCTCTGCAGAATTATGCAGCATAAAGTGCAGAAAAAACAGAGAAATATGCAGCAAAATGAGTGCAGAAAATTGAAAGTGAGTAATTGAAAAATTGCGGCACTAGAATGAAGGGAATGATGCAGAAAATCATGCAATGATAATGCAGAAACAGACCATAAAATTCGTATGACTATCAACACAATACAAGAACTCAAAATGAAACAAACGTACTAACATGCAAAACACAAAAACAGAGCACCAATCATATTCAATTTAACTTGGGCATTCTGCAAAATCATCAAGATAATTAAAATTGTAATCTATATCTATGTAATTAAATGCAAATTAACCAAAAATTAATAAACCTATGATATTTACTCAAAATCTGATTTCTATATTATTTGCACTATCTAAGTCCATTTTTTCTATTAAGGAGCACCAAAAAGGCAAGTAAAAATATAATAAAAAATAAATTCATCAAGAATGCGACAAGGAACTCTTCCTATTAGTCCTAGCAGTCACTTCCAAGGTGTTTCAGTAGCCCAAGACGAGTTTTGCACGCGTTCCTTAGCGACTAAGCAAAAAAGGACCAGGCGAGACCCAAATTGGAATTTGGGCCCAAAGGTGTTAAGAGGCGAGAGAGAGACAGGGAACTCTTCCTATTAGTCCTAGCAAACACTTCCAAGCTATTTCAGTGGCCTGAGACGAGTTTTGCACGGGTTCCTTAGCGACTAAGCGAAAGAGGACACAGGCAAGACCCTAATTGGAATTTGGACCAAAAGACGCCAGGAGTCGAGAGAGACAGGGAACTCTTCCTATTAGTCCTAGCAGTCACTTCCAAGGTGTTTCAGTGGCCCGAAACGAGTTTTGCACGCGTTTCTTAGCGACTGAGCGAAAGAGGACCCACGCATGACCCAAATTGGAATTTGGGCCCAAAGGCGGTTGGGGGCGAGAGTGCGACAGGGAACTCTTCCTATTAGTACTAGCAGTCACTTCCAAGGTGCTTCAGAGGCCCGATATGAGTTTTGCACGCGTTCCTTAGCGACTAAGTAAAAGAGGACCGAGGCGAGACCCAAATTGGAATTTGGGCCCAAAGGAGCCAGAAGGAGAGAGAGAGACAGGGAACTCTTCCTATTAGTTCTAGCAGTCACTTCCAAGGTGTTTCAGTGGCCCGAGATAAGTTTTGCACGCGTTCCTTAGCGACTAAGCCAAAGAGGACTCAGGCGAGACCCAAATTGGAATTTGGGCCCAAAAGCGTTAGGAGGCGAGAGAGAGACATGAATCTCTTCCTATTAGTCCTAGCAAACACTTCCAAGGTGTTTCAGTGGCCTGAGACGAGTTTTGCACGCGTTCCTTAGCGACAAAGCAAAAGAAAACCTAGGCGAGACCCAAATTGGAATTTGGGCCCAAAGGCGCTAGGAGGCGAGAATGCGACATTGAACTCTTCCTATTAGTACTAGCAGTCACTTCCAAGGTTTCTCAGTGGCCCGATATGAATTTTGAAAGAGTTCCTTTGCGACTAAGTAAAAGAGGACCGAGGCGAGACCCAAATTAGAATTTGGGCCCAAAGGCGCCAGAAGGGGAGAGAGAGACAGGGAACTCTTCCTATTAGTTCTAGCAGTCACTTCCAAGGTGTTTCAGTGGCCCGAGATGAGTTTTGAACGCTTTCCTTAGCGACTAAACAAAAGAGGACCCACGCGAGACCCAAATTGGAATATGGGCCCAATGGCATTAGGAGGCGAAAGAGAGGCAGGGAACTCTTCCTATTAGTCCTAGCAAACACTTCAAGGTGCTTCAGTGGCCCGAGACGAGTTTTGCACGCGTTCCTTAGCGACTAAGAAAAAAAGGACCCAGGCGAGACCCAAATTTGAATTTGGGCCCAAAGGCGCTTGGAGGCGAGAGTGCGACAGGGAACTCTTCCTAGTAGTACTAGCAGTCACTTCCAAGGTGCTTCACAAGCCGATATGAGTTTTGCACGCGTTCCTTAGCGACTAAGTAAAAGAGGATCGAGGCGAGACCCAAATTGGAATTTTGGCCCAAAGGCGCCAGAAGGGGAGAGAGAGACAGGGAACTCTTCCTATTAGTCCTAGCAGTTACTTCCAAGGTGTTGCAGTGGCCCGAGATAAGTTTCGCATGCGTTTCTTAGCGATAAAGCAAAAGAGGACTCAGGCGAGACCCAAATTAGAATTTTGGTCCAAAGGCGCCAGGAGGGGTGAGAGAGACAGGGAACTCTTCCTATTAGTTCTAGCAGTCACTTCCATGGTGTTTCAGAGGACCGACACGAGTTTTGCATGCGTTCCTTAGCGACTAAGCAAAAGAGGACCCAGGCGAGACCCAAATTGGAATTTGGGCCCAAAGGCGCTAGGAGGCGAGAGAGAGACAGGGAACTCTTCCTATTAGTCCTAGCGGTGACTTCCAAGATGTTTCATGGTCCCGAGATGTGTTTCGCATGCGTTCTTTTGCGGTTAAGCAAAAGAGGACTCAGGCGAGACCCAAATTGGAATTTGGACCCAAAGGTGCCAGGAGGCGAGAGAGAGACACGGAACTCTTCTTATTAGTTCTAGCAGTCACTTCCAAGGTGTTTCAGTGGTCCGAGATAAGTTTTGCACGCGTTCCGTAGCGACTAAGCGAAAGAGGACCCAGGCAAGACCCAAATTGGAATTTGGGCCCAAAAGCGTTACGAGGCGAAAGAGAGACATGAATCTCTTCCTATTAGTCCTAGCAAACACTTCCAAGGTGTTTCAGTGGCCTGAGACGAGTTTTGCACGCGTTCCTTAGCGACAAAGCAAAAGAAAACCTAGGCGAGACCCAAATTGGAATTTGGGCCCAAAGGCGCTAGGAGACGAGAATGCGATATTGAACTCTTCCTATTAGTACTAGCAGTCACTTCCAAGGTTTTTCAGTGGCCCGATATGAATTTTTAATGCGTTCCTTAGCGACTAAGTAAAAGAGGACCGAGGCGAGACCCAAATTTGTATTTGGGCCCTAAGGAGCTTGGAGGCGGGAGTGCGACAGGGAACTCTTCCTATTAGTACTAGCACTCACTTCCAAGGTGCTTCACAAGCCCGATATGAGTTTTGCACGCGTTCCTTAGCGACAAAGCAAAAGAAGACCCAAGCGAGACCCAAATTGTAATTTGGGCCCAAAGGCGCTAGGAGGCGAGAATGCGACACGGAACTCTTCCTATTAGTCCCAGTAGTCACTTCCAGGGTGTTTCAGTGGCCCGAGATAAGTTTCGCACACATACCATAATGACTAAGTAAGAGAGGTCCCAGGCAAGACCCAAATTGGAATTCGGGCCCAAAGGCGCCAGGAGGCGAGAGTGCGACAGGCAACTTTCCTATTAGGCCTAGCAGTCACTTCAAAGGGGCTTCAGTGGCCCAAATTAGAATTTGGCCACAAAGGGCCACAAGACGAGAGAGAGACAGGGAACTCTTCCTATTAGTCCTAGCAGTCACTTCCAAGATGTTTCAGTGGCCGGAGACGAGTTTTGCACGCGTTCCTTAGCGACTAAGCAATAGAGGACCCAAACGACACCCAAATTGAAATTTGGGCCCAAAGGCGCCAGGAGGCGAGAAAGAGACAGGGAACTCTTCCTATTAGTCCTAGCAGTCACATCTAAGGTGTTTCAGGGGCTCGAGATGAGTTTCGCACGCGTTCCTTAGCGACTAAGCAAACGAGGACCCAGGCGAGACCCAAATTAGAATTTGGGCCTAAAGGCGCCAGGAGGCAAGAGAGAGACAGGGAACTCTTCCTATTAGTCCCTGTAGTCACTTCCAAGGTGTTTCAGTGGCCCGAGATAAGTTTCGCACGCATACCATAACGACTAAGTAAAAGAGGACCCAGGCGAGACCCAAATTGGAATTTGGGCCCAAAGGTGCCAGGAGGAGAGACAGAGACAGGGAACTCTTCCTATTAGTCCTAGCAGTCACTTCCAAGGTGGTTCAGTGGCCCGAGATGAGTTTTGCACGCGTTCCTTAGCGACTAAGCAAAGGAGGACCCACGCGAGACCTAAATTGGAATTCTGGCCCAAAGGCTTTAGGAGGCGAGAGAGAGACAGGGAACTCTTCCTATTAGTCCTAGCATTCACTTCCAAGGTGTTTCAGTGGCCCGAGATGAGTTTTGCACGCGTTCCTTAGCGACTAAGGGAAAGACGACCCAGGCGAGACCCAAATATGAATTTGGGCCCAAAGGCGCTAGGAGGCGAAAGAGAGACGGTGATATCTTCCTATTAGTCCTAGAAGTTACTTCCAAGGTGTTTCAATGGCCCGAGATGAGTTCCGCACGCGTTCCATGACTAAACAAAAGAAGACCTAGGCGAGAACTAAATTGGAATTTGGGCCCAATGGCGCCAAGAGGCGAGATAAAGACAGGGAACTTTTCCTATTAGTCCTAGCAGTTACTTCCAAGGTGTTTCAGTGGCCCGATACGAGTTTCGCACGGTTTCCTTAGCAACTAAGCAAAAGAGGAACCAGCCGAGATACAAATTGGAATTTGAGCCCAAAGGCGCCAGGAAGCGAGAGAGAGACTGGCAACTTTCCTATTAGTCCTAGAAGTCACTACCAAGGGGCTTCAGTGGCCCGAATTAGAATTTTGGCACAAAGGGCCAGGAGACGAGAGAGAGACAGGGAACTCTTCCTATTAGTCCTAGCAGTCACTTCAAAGGTGTTTCAGTGGCCGGAGACGAGTTTTGCACGCGTTCCTTAGCGACTACGCAATAGAGGACCCAGGCGACACCCAAATTGAAATTTGGGCCCAAAGGCGCCAGGAGGCGAGATAAAGACAGGGAACTTTTCCTATTAGTCCTAGCAGTTACTTCCAAGGTGTTTCAGTGGCCCGATACGAGTTTCGCACGGTTTCCTTAGCAACTAAGCAAAAGAGGAACCAGCCGAGATACAAATTGGAATTTGGGCCCAAAGGTGCCAGGAGGCGAGACAGAGACAGGGAACTCTTCCTATTAGTCCTAGCGGTCACTTCCAAGGTGGTTCAGTGGCCCGAGATGAGTTTTGCACGCGTTCCTTAGCAACTAAGCAAAGGAGGACCCAAGCGAGACCTAAACTGGAATTTGGGCCCAACGGCTTTAGGAGGCGAGAGAGAGACAGGGAACTCTTCCTATTAATCCTAGCAGTCACTTCCAAGGTGTTTCAGTGGTCCGAGATGAGTTTTGCACGCGTTTCTTAGCGACTTAGGAAAAGAACCCCCAGGCGAGACCCAAATTAGAATTTGGGCCCAAAGCTGCCAGGAGGCGAGAGAGAGATAGGGAACTCTTACTATTAGTCCTAGCAGTCACTTCCAAGTTGTTTCAATGGCTCGAGATGAGTTTTGCACACGTTCCATGGCGACTAAGCAAAAGAGGACCCAAGTGAGACCCATGTTCGAATTTGGGCCCAAAGGCACCAGGAGGCGAGAGAGAGACAGGGAACTCTTCCTATTAGTCCCAGCGGTAACTTCCAAGGTGTTTCAGTGGCCTAGGATGAGTTTTGCACGCGTTCCTTAGCGACTAAGCAAAGGAGGACCCAGGCAAGACCCAAATTGGAATTTGGGCCCAATGCTGCCAGGAGGCGAGACAAACATAAAGAACATTTCCTATTAGTCCTAGCAGTCACTTCCAAGGTGTTTCAGTGGCCCGAGATGAGTTTTGCACGCGTTCCACAGCGACTAAGCACAGTGGGACCCAGGCGAGACCCAAATTGGAATTTGCACCCAAAGGCGCCAGAAGGCAAGAGAGAGAGACAGAGAACTCTTCCTATTAGTCCTAGCAGTCACTTCCAAGGTGTTTCAGTGGCTCGAGATGAGTTTGGCACGCGTTCCTTAGTGACTAAGCAAACCCAAACAGGAATTTGCGCCCAAAGGCGCCAGAATGCGAGAGAGATATAGGAAACTATTCCTATTAGTCCTAGAAGTCACTTCCAAGGTGTTTCAGTGGCCCGAGACGAGTTCCGCACGCGGTTCATGACTAAGCAAAAGAAGACCCAGGCGAGAACTAAATTGGAATTTGTGCCCAATGGCGCCAAGAGGCGGGATAAAGACAGGGAACTCTTCCTATTAGTCCTAGCAGTCACTTCCAAGGTGTTTCAGTGGCCCGATACGAGTTTCGCACGGTTTCCTTAGCAACTAAGCAAAAGAGGACCCAGCCGAGACCCAAATTGGAATTTGGGCCCAAAGGCGGCAAGAGGTGAGAGAGAGACAAGGAACTGTTCCTATTAGTCCTAGCAGTCACCTCAAAGGTGTTTCAGTGGCCCGAGATGAGTTTTGCACGCGTTCCTTAGCGACGTAGCAAAGGTGGACCCAGCCGAGACCCAAATTGGAATTTGGGCCCAAAGGCGCAAGGAGGCGAGAGAGAGACAGGGCACTCTTCTTATTAGTCCAAGCATTCACTTCCAAGGTGTTTCAGTGGCCCGATACGAGTTCCGCACGCGTTCCTTATCAACTAAGCAAAAGAGGACCCAGCCGAGATCCAAATTGGAATTTGGGCCCAAAGGCACCAGGAGGCGAGAGAGAGAGGGAACTCTTCCTATTAGTCCTAGCAGTCACTTCTAAGGCGTTTGAGTGGCTCGAGATGAGTTTCGCACTCATTCCTTAGCGACTAAGCAAAAGAGGACCCAGGCGACACCCAAATTGGAATTTGGGGCGACAGGTGCCAGGAGGCGAGAGAGAGACAGGGAACTCTTCCTATTACTCCTAGCAGTCACTTCCAACGTGTTTCAGTGGCCCGAGATGAGGTTCGCACGCATTCCTTAGCGACTAGGCAAATGACGACCCAGGCGAGACCCAAATTGAAATTTGGGCCCAAGGACGCTAGAAGGTGAGAAAGAGACAGGGAACTCTTCCTATTATTCCGAGCTGTTACTTCCAAGGTGTTTCATTGGCCCGATACAAGTTTCGTACGCGTTCCTTAGCAACTAAGCAAAAGAGGACCTAGTCGAGTCCTAAATTGGAATTTAGGCCCAAAGGCGCTAGGAGGCGAGAGAGAGACAGGGAACTCTTCCTATTAGTCCCAGCAGTCACTTCCAAGGTGTTTCAGTGGCCCGATACAAGTTTCGCATGGTTTCCTTAGCAACTAAGCAAAAGAGGTCCCAGCCGAGATACAAATCGGAATTTGGGCCCAAAGGCGCAAGGAGGCGAGAGACTGACCGAGAACTCTTCCTATTAGTACTAGCAGTCACTTCCAAGGTGCTTCACAAGCCTGATATGAGTTTTGCATGCGTTCCTTAGCGACAAAGCAAAAGAAGACCCAAGCGAGACCCAAATTGGAATTTGGGCCCAAAGGCGCTAGGAGGCGAGAATGCGACACGGAACTCTTCCTATTAGTCCCAGTAGTCACTTCCAGGGTGTTTCAGTGGCCCGAGATAAGTTTCGTACGCATACCATAATGACTAAGTAAAAGAGGTCCCAGGCGAGACCCAAATTGGAATTCGGGCCCAAAGGCGCCAGGAGGCGAGAGTGCGACAGGCAACTTTCCTATTAGTCCTAGCAGTCACTTCCAAGGGGCTTCAGTGGCCCGAATTAGAATTTGGCCACAAAGGGCCAGGAGACGAGAGAGAGACAGGGAACTCTTTCTATTAGTCCTAGCAGTCACTTCCAAGATGTTTCAGTGGCCGGAGACGAGTTTTGCACGCGTTCCTTAGCGACTAAGCAATAGAGGACCCAAGCGACATCCAAATTGAAATTTGGGCCCAAAGGCGCCAGGAGGCGAGAAAGAGACAGGGAACTCTTCCTATTAGTCCTAGCAGTCACATCTAAGGTGTTTCAGGCGCTCGAGATGAGTTTCGCACGCGTTCCTTAGTGACTAAGCAAACGAGGACCCAGGCGAGACCCAAATTAGAATTTGGGCCTAAAGGCGCCAGGAGGCAAGAGAGACACAGGGAACTCTTTCTATTAGTCCCAGTAGTCACTTCCAAGGTGATTCAGTGGCCCGAGATAAGTTTCGCACGCATACCATAACGACTAAGTAAAAGAGGACCCAGGCAAGACCCAAATTGGAATTTGGGCCTAAAGGTGCCAGGAGGCGAAACAGAGACAGGGAACTCTTCCTATTAGTCCTAGCAGTCACTTCCAAGGTGGTTCAGTGGCCGGAGATAAGTTTTGCACGCGTTCCTTAGCGACTAAGCAAAGGAGGACCCACGCGACACCTAAATTGGAATTCTGGCCCAAAGGCTTTAGGAGGCGAGAGAGAGACAGGGAACTCTTCCTATTAGTCCTAGCATTCACTTCCAAGGTGTTTCAGTGGCCCGAGATGAGTTTTGCACGCGTTCCTTAGCGACTAAGGGAAAGACGACCAAGGCGAGACCCAAATATGAATTTGGGCCCAAAGGCGCTAGAAGGCGAAAGAGAGACGGGGAAATCTTCCTATTAGTCCTAGAAGTTACTTCCAAGGTGTTTCAGTGGCCCGAGATGAGTTCCGCACGCGTTCCATGACTAAGCAAAAGAAGACCTAGGCGAGAACTAAATTGGAATTTGGGACCAATGGCGCCAAGAGGCGAGATAAAGATAGGGAACTCTTCCTATTAGTCCTAGCAGTCACTTCCAAGGTGTTTCAGTGGCCGGAGACGAGTTTTGCACGCGTTCCTTAGCGACTACACAATAGAGGACCCAAGCGACACCCAAATTGGAATTTGGGCCCAAAGGCGCCAGGAGGTGAGAGAGAGAAAGGGAACTCTTACTATTAGTCCTAGCAGTCACTTTCAAGGTGTTTCAGTGGCCCGAGACGAATTCCGCACGCGTTCATTATCAACTAAGCAAAAGAGGACCCAGGCGACACCCAAATTGGAATTCGGGCCCAAAGGTGCCAGGAGACGAGACAGAGAGAGGGAACTCTTCCTATTAGTCCTAGCGGTCACTTCCAAGGTGGTTCAGTGGCCCGAGATGAGTTTTGCACGCGTTCCTTACCAACTAAGCAAAGGAGGACCCAGGCGAGACCTAAACTGGCATTTGGGCCCAACGGCTTTAGGAGGCGAGAGAGAGACAGGGAACTCTTCCTATTAGTCCTAGCAGTCACTTCCAAGGTGTTTCAGTGGTCCGAGATGCGTTTTGCACGCGTTTCTTAGCGACTTAGGAAAAGAACCCCCAGGCGAGACCTAAATTAGAATTTAGGCCCAAAGCTGCCAGGAGGCGAGAGAGAGATAGGGAACTCTTACTATTAGTCCTAGCAGTCACTTCCAAAATGTTTCAATGGCTCAAGATGAGTTTTGCACACATTCCATGGCGACTAAGCAAAAGAGGACCCAAGTGAGACCCATGTTCGAATTTGGGCCCAAAGGCACCAGGAGGCGAGAGAGAGGCAGGGAACTCTTCCTATTAGTCCCAGCAGTAACTTCCAAGGTGTTTCAGTGGCCTAGGATGAGTTTTGCACGCGTTCCTTAGCGACTAAGCAAGAGAGGACCTAGGCGAGACCCAAATTGGAATTTGGGCCCAATGCTGCCAGGAGGCGAGACAAACACAAAGAACATTTCCTATTAGTCCTAGCAGTCACTTCCAAGGTGTTTCAGTGGCCCGAGATGAGTTTTGCACGCGTTCCACAGCGACTAAGCACAGTGGGACCCAGGCGAGACCCAAATTAGAATTTGCACCCAAAGGCGCCAGAAGGCAAGAGAGAGAGACAGAGAACTCTTCCTATTAGTCCTAGCAGTCACTTCCAAGGTGTTTCAGTGGCTCGAGATGAGTTTTGCAAGCGTTCCTTAGCGACTAAGCAAAGGTGACCCCGCCTAGACCCAAATTGGAATTTGTGCCCAAAAGCGCCAGGAGGCGAGGGAGAGACAGGGAACTCTTCCTATTAGTCCTAGCAGTCACTTCCAAGGTGTTTCAGTGGCCCGAGATGAGTTTCGACGCATACCTTAGCAACTAAGCAAAAGAGGACCCAGGCGAGACCCAAATTGGAATTTGGGCCCAAAGGCGCCAGGAGGCGAGAGAGAGACGAGGAACTCTTCCTATTAGTCCTAGCAGTCACTTCCAAGGTGTTTCAGTGGCCCGAGATGAGGTTCGCAAGCGTTCGTTAGCGACTAGGCAAAAGACAACCCAGGCGAGATCCAAATTGGAATTTGGGCCCATAGCCGCTAGGAGGCGAGAGAGAGACAGGGAACTCTTCCTACTAGTCCTTGCAGTCAGTTCCAAGGTGTTTCAGTGGCCAGATACGAGTTTTGTACGCGTTCCTTAGCAACTAAGCAAAAGAGAACCTAGGCGAGACTTAAATTGGAATTTGGGCCCAAAGGCGGTAAGAGGTGAGAGAGAGACAGGGAACTCTTCCTATTAGTCCTAGCAGTCACTTCAAAGGTGTTTTAGTGGCCCGATACGAGTTTCGCGCACATTCCTTAGCAACTAAGCAAAATAGGACCCAGTCGAGATCCAAATTGGAATTTGGGCCCAAAGGCGCGAGGAGGCAAGAGAGAGACAGGGAACTCTTCCTATTAGTCCTAGCAGTCACTTCCAAGGTGTTTCAGTGGCCCGAAATGAGTTTCTCACGCATACCTTAGCAACTAAGCAAAAGAGAACCCAGGCGAGACCCAAATTGGAATTTGCGCCCACAGGTGCCAGGAGGTGAGAGAGAGACAGGGAACTCTTCCTATTAGTCCTAGCAGTCACTTCCAAGGTGTTTCAGTGGCCCAAGATGAGTTTCGCACGCATTCCTTAGCAACTAAGCAAAAGAGGACCTAAGCGAGACCCAAATTGGAATTTGGGTCCAAAGGCGCCAGGAGGCGAGAGAGAGACGAGGAACTCTTCCAATTAGTCCTAGCAGTCAATTCCAAGGTGTTTCAGTGGCCCGAGATAAGGTTCGCACGCGTTCCTTAGCGACTAGGCAAAAGACGACCCACCCGAGACCCAAATTGGAATTTGGGCCCAAAGCCGCTAGGCAGCGAGAGAGAAAGACAGGGAACTCTTCCTATTAGTCCTACAAGTCACTTCCAAGGTGTTTCAGTGGCCCGAGATGAGTTTCGCACGCATTCCTTAGTGACTAAGCAAAAGAAGATCCAGGCGAGACCCAAATTGGAATTTGGGCCCACAGGTGCCAGGAGGCGAGAGAGAGACAGGGAACTCTTCTTATTAGTCCTAGCAGTCACTTCCAAGGTGTTTCAGTGGCCCAAGATGAGTTTCGCACGTGTTTCTTAGCAACTAAGCAAAAGAGAACCCAGCCGACACCCAAATTGGAATTTGGGCCCAATGGCGCCAAGAGGCGAGAGCGAGACAGAGAACTCTTCCTATTAGTCCTAGCAGTCACTTCCAAGGTGTTTCAGTGGCCCGATTTGAGTTTGCACGCGTTCCTTAGAAATGATGCCAAAGAGGACCCAGGCGAGACCCAAATAGGAATTTGGGCCCATAGCGGCCAGGAGGCGAGAGAGAGACGAGGAACTCTTCCTATTAGTCTTAGCAGTCACTTCCAAGGTCTTTCAGTGGCCTGAGATGGGGTTCGCACGCGTTCCTTAGCGACTAGGCAAAAGACGACCCACGCGAAACCCAAACTTGGAATTGGGGCCCATAGCCGCTAAGAGGCGAGAGAGAGACAGGGAACCCTTCCTATAAGTCCTAGCAGTCACTTCCAAGGTGTTTCAGTGGCTCGATACGAGTTTTGCACGCGTTCCTTAGCAACTAAGCAAAAGAGGACCCAGGCGAGACCCAAATTACAATTCTGGCCCAAAGGCGGCAAGATGTGAGAGGGAGACAGTGAACTATTCCTATTAGTCCTAGCAGTCACTTCCAAGGTGTTTCCGTGGCCCGAGATGAGTTTCGCGTGCGTACCTTTGCAACTAAGCAAAAGAGGACCCAGGCGAGACCCAAATTGCAATTCTGGCCCAAAGGCGGCAAGAGGTGAGAGAGAGACAGTGAACTCTTCCTACTAGTCCTAGCAGTCACTTGCAAGGTGTTTCAGTGGCCCGATACGAGTTTTGTACGCGTTCCTTAGCAACTAAGCAAAAGAGGACCCAGCCGACACCCAAATTAGAAGTTGGGCCCAAAGGCGCCAAGAGGCGAGAGCGAGACAGGGAACTCTGCCTATTAGTCCTAGCAGTTACTTCCAAGGTGTTTCAGTGGCCCGATTTGAGTTTGCACGCGTTCCTTAGCAATGATGCCAAAGAGGACCCAGGCGAGACCCAAATTGGAATTTGGGCCCAAAGGCGGCAGGAGGCGAGAAAGAGAGAGGGAACTCTTCCCATTAGTCCTAGCAGTCATTTCTAAGGCGTTTGAGTGGCTCGAGATGAGTTTCGCACGCATTCCTTAGCGACTAAGCAAAAGAAGACCCAGGTGAGACCAAAATTGGAATTTTGGCCCACAGGTGCCAGGAGGCGAGAGAGAGACAGGGAACTCTTGCTATTAGTCCTAGTAGTCACTTCCAAGGTGTTTCAGTGGTCCAAGATGAGTTTCGCACGCGTTCCTTACCAACTAAGCAAAAGAGGACGCAGGCGAGACCCAAATTGGAATTTGCGCCCAAAGGCGGCAAGAGGTGGGAGAGACACAGGGAACTCTTCCTATTAGTCCTAGCAGTCACTTCCAAGGTGTTTCAATGGCCCGAGATGAGGTTTGCACGCATACCTTAGCAACTAAGCAAAAGAGGACCTAGCCGAGATCCAAATTGGAATTTGGGCCCAAAGGAGCCAGGAGGCGAGAGAGAGACAGAAAACACTTCCTATTAATCCTAGCAGTCACTTCCAAGGTGTTTCAGTGGCCCGAGATGAGTTTCGACGCAAAC
This sequence comes from Abrus precatorius, assembly GCF_003935025.1. Lineage (NCBI taxonomy): Eukaryota > Viridiplantae > Streptophyta > Magnoliopsida > Fabales > Fabaceae > Abrus > Abrus precatorius. The sequence goes on from NW_020874395.1 coordinate 21,898,627, forward strand.
CTTAACAACAAAGCAAAAGAGGACCCAGGCGAGACCCAAATTGGAATTTGGGCCCAATGGCGTCAGGAGGCGAGAGAGAGACGAGGAACTCTTCCTATTAGTCCTAACAGTCACTTCCAAGGTGTTTCAGTGGCCCGAGATGAGTTTCGCATGCGTAGCTTAGAAACTAAGCAAAAGAGGACCCACGCGAGACCCAAATTGGAATTTGGGCCCAAAAGCGGCAAGAAGGGAGAGAGACACAGGGAACTCTTCCTACTAGTTCTAGCAGTCACTTCCAAGGTGTTTCAGTGGCCCGAGATGAGGTTCGTACGCGTTCCTTAGCGACTAGGCAAAAGACAACCCAGGCGAGACCCAAATTGAAATTTTGGCCCAAAGGAGCTAGGGGGCGAGAGAGAGACGAGGAACTCTTCCTATTAGTCCTAGCAGTCACTTCCAAGGTGTTTCAGTGGCCCGAGATGAGGTTTGCACGCGTTCCATAACTAAGCAAAAGGAGACCCAGGCGAGACCAAAATTGGAATTTGGGCCCAATGGCGCCAAGAGGCGAGATAGAGACAGGGAACTCTTCCTATTAGTCCTAGCAGTTACTTCCAAGGTGTTTCAGTGGCCCAAGATGAGTGTTGCACGCGTCTCTTAGCGACTAAGCAAAGGTGGACCCAGCAGACACCCAAATTGGAATTTGGGCCCAACGCCGCTAGGAGGTGAGAGAGAGACAGGGTACTCTTCCTATTAGTCCTAGAAGTCACTTCCAAGGTGTTTCAGTGGCCCGATATGAGTTTCGAACGCGTTCCTTAGCGACTAAGCAAAAGACGACCGAGGTGAGATACAAATTGGAATTTAGGCCCAAAGGCGGCAGGAGGCAAGAGAGAGAGAGGGAACTATTCCCATTAGTCCTAGCAGTCACTTCTTAGGCGTTTGAGTGGCTCGAGATGAGTTTCGAACGCATTCCTTAGCGGCTAAGCAAAAGAAGACCTAGGCGAGACCCTAATTGGAATTTGGGCCCATCGTTGCCAGGACGCGAGAAAGAGTCAGGGAACTCTTCCTATTAGTCCTAGCAGTCACTTCCAAGGTGTTTCAGTGGCCCAAGATGAGTTTCAGATGCGTTGCTTAGCAACTAAGCAAAAGAGAACCCAGCCGACACCCAAATTGGAATTTGGGCCCAATGGCGCGAAGAGACGAGAATGAGACAGGGAACTTTTCCTATTAGTCCTAGCGGTCACTTCCAAGGTGTTTCAGTGGCCCGATACGATTTTTGCACGCGTTCCTTAGCAACTAAGCAAAAGAGGACCTAGCCGAGATCCAAATTGGAATTTGGGCCCAAAGGCGCCAGGAGGTGAGAGAGAGACGAGGAACTCTTCCTATTAGTCCTAGCAGTCACTTCCAAGGTGTTTCAGTGACCCGAGATGATGTTTGCACGCGTTCCATGACTAAGCAAAAGAAGTCCTAGGCGACACCTAAATTGGAATTTGGGCCCAATGGCGCCGAGAGGCGAGATAGAGACAAGGAACTCTTCCTATTAGTCCTAGTAGTCACTTCCAAGGTGTTTCTGTGGCCCAAGATGAGTTTCGGACGCGTACCTTAGCAACTAAGCCAAAGAGGACCCAGGCGAGACCCAAATTGGAAATTGGGCCCAAAGGCGCCAGGAAGCGAGAGAGAGAAGAGGAACTCTTCCTGTTAGTCCTAGCAGTCACTTCCAAGGTGTTTCAGTGGCCCGAGATGAGGTTTGCACGGGTTCCTGAGCGACTAGACAAAAGACGACCCAGGCAAAACCCAAATTGGAATTTCGGCCCAAAGGCGACAGGAGGCCAAAAAGAGAAAGGGAACTCTTCCCATTAGTGCTAGCAGTCACTTCCAAGGTGTTTCACTTGCCCGAGATCAGTTTCGCACGCATACCTTAGCAACTAAGCAAAAGATGACCTAGGCGAGACCCAAATTTGAATTTGGGCCCAAAGGCGGCAAGAGGTGAGAGAGAGACAGGGAACCCTTCCTATTTGTCCTAGCAGTCAATTCCAAGGTGTTTCAGTGGCCCGACATAAGGTTTGCACACATACCTTAGCAACTAAACAAAAGAGGACCCAGGCAAGTCCCAAATTGGAATTTGGGCCCAAAGGCGCCAGAAGCGAGAGAGAGACGAGGAACTCTTCCTATTAGTCCTAGCAGTCACTTCCAAGGTGTTTCAGTGGCCCGAGATGAGGTTCGCACGCGTTCCTCAGCGACTAGGCAAAAGACGACCCAGGCGAGACCCAAATTGAAATTTGGGCGCAATGGCGGCAGGAGGCGAGAGAGAGAGAGGGAACTCTTCCTATTAGTGCTAGCAGTCACTTCCAAGGTGTTTCAGTGGCCCGAGATGAGTTTCGCACGCATACCTTACCGACTAAGCAAAAGAGGACCCAGGCGAGACCCAAATTAGAATTTGGGCCCAAAGGCGGCAAGAGGTGAGAGAGAGATAGGGAATTCTTCCTGTTAGTGCTAGCAGTCACTTTGAAGGTGTGTCAGTGGCCCGAGAAGAGGTTTGCACGCGTTCCATGACTAAGCAAAAGAAGACCAAGGCGAGATCTAAATTGGAATTTGGGCCCAATGGCGCCAAGAGGCGAGATTGAGAAAGGGAACTCTTCCTATTAGACCTAGCAGTCAATTCCAAGGTGTTTCAGTGGCCTGAGATGAGTTTTGCACGTGTTCCTTAGCGACTAAGCAAAGGTGGACGCAGCCGAGACCCAAATTAGAATTTGGCCCCAAAGCTGCTAGGAGGCACAAGAGAGATAGGGAACTCTTCCTATTAGTCCTAGAAGTCACTTCGAAGGTATTTAAGTGGCCCGAAATGAGTTTCGAACGCGTTCCTTAGCGACTAGCCAAAAGACGACCTAGGCGAGACCCAAATTGGAATTTGGGCCCAAAGGCCCAGGTGGCGAGAGAGAGAGAGGGAACTCTTCCAATTAGTCCTAGCAGTCACTTCTAAGGCGTTTGAGTGGCTCGAGATGAGTTTTGAACGCATTCCTTAGCGACTAAGCAAAAGAAGACCCAAACGAGACCCAAATTGGAATTTGGGCCCACAGGTACCAGGAGGCGAGAGAGAGACATGGAACTCTTCCTATTAGTCCTAGCAGTCACTTCCAAGGTGTTTCAGTGGCCCAAGATGAGTTTCGCACGCGTTCCTTAGCAACTAAGCAAAACAGGACCCAGCCGAGACCCAAATTAGAATTTGGGCCCAAAGGCGCCAAGAGGCGAGAGAGAGACGAGATACGCTTCCTATTAGTCCTAGCAGTCACTTCCAAGGTGTTTCAGTGGCCCGAGTTGAGTTTCGTACGCGTACCTTAGCAACTAAGCAAAAGAGGACTCAGGCGAGACCCAAATTGGAATTTGGGCCCAAAGGCGGCAAGAGGTGAGAGAGAGACAGGGAACTCTTCCTATTAGTGCTAGCAGTCACTTCCAAGGGGTTTCAGTGGCCCGAGATGAGTTTTGCACGCGTTCCTTTGCGACTAAGTAAAGGTGACCCAGCCTAGACCCAAATTGGAATTTGGGCCAAAAGGCGCCAGGAGGCGAGAAAGAGACACGGAACTCTTCCTATTAGGTCTAGCAGTCACTTCCAAGGTGTTTCAGTGGCCCGAGATGAGTTTCGCATGCGTACCTTTGCAACTAAGCAAAAGAGGACCCAGGCGAGACCCAAATTGGAATTTGGGCCCAAAGGCGGCAAGAGGTGAGAGAGAGACAAGGAACTCTTCCTATTAGTCCTAGCAGTCACTTCCAAGGTGTTTCAGTGGCCCGAGATGAGTTTTGCACGCTTTCCTTAGCGACTAAGCAAAGGTGACCCAGCCTAGACCCAAATTGGAATTTGGGCCCAAAGGCGCCAGGAGGCGAGAGAGAGACAGGGAACTCTTCCTATTAGTCCTAGAGGTCACTTCCAATGTGTTTCAGTGGCCCGAGATGAGTTTCGACAATGCACCTTAACAACTAAGCAAAAGAGGACCCAGGCGAGACCTAAATTGGAATTTTGGCCCAAAGGCACCAGGAAGCGAGAGAGAGACGATAAACTCTTGCTATTAGTCCTAGCAGTCACTTCCAAGGTACTTCAGTGGCCCGAGATGAGGTTCGCACGAGTTCCTTAGCGACTAGGCAAAAGACAACCCAGGCGAGACCCAAATTGGAATTTGGGGCCAAAGCCGCTAGGAGGCGAAAGAGAGACAAGGAACTCTTCCTTTTAGTCCTAGCAGTCACTTCTAAGGTGTTTCAGTGGCCCGATACGAGTTTCGCATATGTTCCTTAGCAACTAAGCAAAAGAGGACCCAGCCGAGATCCAAATTTGAATTTGGGCCCAAAAGGCGCCAGGAGGCGAGAGAGAGACAGGGAACTATTCCTATTAGTCCTAGAAGTCACTTCCAAGGTGTTTCAGTGACCCGAGATGACGTTTGCACGCATACCTTAGCAACTAAGCAAAAGAGGACCCAGAGAGACCCAAATTGGAATTTGGGCCAAAGGCGCCAGCAGGCGAGAGAGAGACGAGAAACTCTTCCTTTTAGTCCTAGCAGTCACTTCCATGGTGTTTCAGGGGCCCGATACGAGTTTCGCATATGTTCCTTAGCAACTAAGCAAAAGAGGACCCAGCCGAGATCCAAATTGGAATTTGGGCCCAAAGGTGGCAGGAGGCGAAAGAGAGAGAGGGAACTCTTCCCATTAGTGCTAGCAGTCACTTCCAAGGTGTTTCAGTGGCCCGAGATGAGTTTCGCACGCATACCTTAGCAACTAAGCAAACGAGGACCCAGGCGAGACCCAAATTGGAAATTGGAACCAAAGGCGCCAGGAGGCGATAGAGAGACGAGGAACTCTTCCTATTAGTCCTAGCAGTCACTTCCAAGGTGTTTCAGTGGCCCGAGATGATGTTTGCACCCGTTCCATGACTAAGCAAAAGAAGACCTAGGCGAGGCCAAAATTTGAATTTAGGCCCAATGGTGCCAAGAGGCGAGATAAAGACAAGGAACCCTTCCCATTAGTCCTAGCAGTCACTTCCAAGGTGTTTCAGTGGCCCGAGATGAGGTTCACATGCGTTCCTTAGCGACTAGGCAAAAGATGACCCACACGAGACCCAAATTGGAATTTGGGCCCAAGGCGCCAGGAAGCGAGAGAGAGACGAGAAACTCTTCCTATTAGTCCTAGCAGTCACTTCCAAGGTGTTTCAGTGGCCCGAGATGAGTTTCGCACGCGTGCCTTAGCAACTAAGCAAAAGAGGACGCAGGTTAGACCCAAATTGGAATTTGGGGCCAAAGGCGGCAAGAGGTGAGAGAGAGACAGAGAACTCTTCCTATTTGTCCTAGCAGTCACTTCCAAGGTGTTTCAGTGGCCCGAGATGAGGTTCGCACGCGTTCGTTAGCAACTAGGCAAAAGACGATCCAGGAGAGACCCAAATTGGAATTTAGGCCCAATGGCGGCAAGAGGCGAGAGTGAGAGAGGGAACTCTTCCTATTAGTGCTAGCACTCACTTCCAAGGTGTTTCAGTGGCCCGAGATCAGTTTTGCACGCATACCTTACCAACTAAGCAAAACAGGACCCAGGCGAGACCCAAATTGAAATTTGGGCCTAAAGGCAGCAATAGGCAAGAGAGGGATGAGGAACTCTTCCTGTTAGTCCTAGCAGTCACTTTCAAGGTGTGTCAGTGGCCCGAGATGAGGTTTGCACGCGTTCCATGACTAAGCAAAAGAAGACCTAGGCGAGACCTAAATTGAAATTTGGGCCCAATGGTGCCAAGAGGCGAGATAGAGAAAGGGAACTCTTCCTATAAGTCCTAGCAGTCACTTCCAAGGTGTTTCGGTGGCCCGAGATGAGTTTTGCACGTGTTCCTTAGCAACTAAGCAAAGGTGGAGCCAGCCGAGACCCAAATTGGAATTTGGGCCCAAAGCTGCTAGGAGGCGAGGGAGAGACAGGGAACTCTTTCTATTAGTCCTAGAAGTCACTTCCAAGGTGTTTCAGTGGCCCGAAATGAGTTTCGAACGCGTTGCTTAGCGACTAGGCAAAAGACGACCCAAGCGAGACCCAAATTGGAATTTGGGCCCAAAGGCCGCAGGAGGCGAGAGAGAGAGAGGGAACTCTTCCCATTAGTCCTAGCAGTCACTTCTTAGGTGTTTGAGTGGCTCGAGATGAGTTTCGAACGCATTCCTTAGCGACTATGCAAAAGAAGACCCAGGCGAGACCCAAATTGGAATTTGGGCCCACAGGTGCCAGGAGGCGAGAGAGAGACAGGGAACTCTTCTTATTAGTCCTAGCAGTCACTTCCAAGGTTTTTCAGTGGCCCGAGATGAGGTTCCCACGAGTTCCTTAGCGACTAGGCAAAAGACGACCCAAGCGAGACCCAAATTTGAATTTGGGGCCTACGGCGCTAGGAGGCGAGAGAGAGACAGGGAACTCTTCCTATTAGTCCTAGCAGTCACTTCCAAGGTATTTCAGTGTCCCGACATGACGTTTGCACGCATAGCTTAGCAACTAAGCAAAAGAGGACCCAGGTGAGACCGAAATTGGAATTTGGGCCAAAGGTGCCATCAGGAGAGAGAGAGACAAGGAACTCTTCCTATTAGTCCTAGCAGTCACTTCCAAGGTGTTTCAGTGGCCCGAGATGACGTTTGCACACATACCTTAGCAACTAAGCAAAAGAGGACCCAGGCGAAACCCAAATTGGAATTTGGGCCCAAAGGCGCCAGGAGGCGAGGGAGAGACAGGGAACTCTTCCTATTAGTCCTAGCAGTCACTTCCAATGTGTTTCTGTGGCCCGAGATGAGTTTCGACGCATACCTTAGAAACTAAGCAAAATAGGACCCAGACGAGACCCAAATTGGAATTTGGGCCGAAAGGCACCAGGAGGCAAGAGAGAGACGAGGAACTCTTCCCATTAGTCCTAGCAGTCACTTCTTAGGCGTTTGAGTGGCTCGAGATGAGTTTCGAACGCATTCCTTAGCGACTAAGCAAAAGAAGACCCAGGCGAGACCCAAATTGGAATTTGGGCCCACAGGTGCCAGGAGGCGAGAGAGAGACAGGGAACTCTTCCTATTATTCCTAGCAGTCAATTCCAAGGTGTTTGAGTGGCCCGAGATGACGTTTGCACGCATACCTTAGCAACTAAGCAACAGAGAACCCAGGCGAAACCCAAATTGGAATTTGGGCCCAAAGGCACCAGGAGGTGAGAGAGAGGCGAGAGAGAGGCGAGGAACTCTTCCTATTAGTCCTAGCAGTCACTTCCAATGTGTTTCAGTGGCCTGAGATGAGTTTCGACGCATACCTTAGCAACTAAGCAAAAGAGGACCCAGGCGAGACCCAAATTGGAATTTGGGCCCAAAGGCACCAGGAGGTGAGAGAGAGACGAGAAACTCTTCCTATCAGTCGTAGCAGTCACTTCAAAGGTGTTTCAGTGGCCCAAGATGGGTTTCGCACGCGTTCCTTAGCAACTACGCGAAAGAGGACCCAGGTGAGACCCAAATTGGAATTTGGGCCCAAAGACACCAGGAGGCGAGAGAAAAGCGAGGAACTCTTCCTATTAGTTCTAGTAGTCACTTCCAAGGCGTTTCAGTGCCCAGAGATGAGGTTCACATGCGTTCCTTAGCGACTAGGCAAAAGAGGACCCAGGCGAGACCCAAATTGGAATTTGGCCCCAAAGGAGCCAGGAAGGCGAGAGAGAGACGAGGAACTCTTCCTATTAGTCCTAGCAGTCACTTCCAAGGTGTTTCAGTGGCCCGAGGTGAGGTTTGCACGTGTTCCATGACTAAGCAAAAGAAGACCCAGCGAGACCTAAATTGGAATTTGGGTGCAATGGTGCCAAGAGGAGAGATAGAGACAGGGAACTCTTCCTATTAGTCCTAGTAGTCACTTCTAAGGTGTTTCTGTGGCCCGAGATGAGTTTTGCACGCGTTCTTTAGCGACTAAGCAAAGGTGATCCAGCCTAGACCCAAATTGGAATTTGGGCCCAAAGGCGCCAGGAGGCGAGAGAGAGACAGGGAACTCTTCCTATTAGTCCTAGCAGTTACTTCCAATGTGTTTCAGTGGCCCGAGATGAGTTTCGACGCATACCTTAGCAACTAAGCAAAAGAGGACCCAGGCGAGACCCAAATTGGAATTTGGGCCCAAAGGCACGATGAGGTGAGAGAGAGACGAGGAACTCTTCCTATTAGTCCTAGCAGTCACTTCCAAGGTTTTTCAGTGGCCCGAGATGAGGTTCCCACGAGTTCCTTAGCGACTAGGCAAAAGACGACCCAAGCGAGACCCAAATTGGAATTTGGGGCCTACGGCGCTAGGAGGCGAGAGAGAGACAGGGAACTCTTCCTATTAGTCCTAGCAGTCACTTCCAAGGTGTTTCAGTGTCCCGACATGACGTTTGCACGCATTGCTTAGCAACTAAGCAAAAGAGGACCCAGGTGAGACCGAAATTGGAATTTGGGCCAAAGGTGCCATCAGGAGAGAGAGAGACAGGGAACTCTTCCTATTAGTCCTAGCAGTCACTTCCAAGGTGTTTCAGTGGCTCGAGATGACGTTTGCACACATACCTTAGCAACTAAGCAAAAGAGGACCCAGGCGAAACCTAAATTGGAATTTGGGCCCAAAGGCGCCAGGAGGCGAGGGAGAGACAAGGAACTCTTCCTATTAGTCCTAGCAGTCACTTCCAATGTGTTTCAGTGGCCCGAGATGAGTTTCGACGCATACCTTAGCAACTAAGCAAAAGAGGACCCAGGCGAGACCCAAATTGGAATTTGGGCCCAAAGGCACCAGGAGGCAAGAGAGAGACGAGGAATCTTCCCATTAGTCCTAGCAGTCACTTCTTAGGCGTTTGAGTGGCTCGAGATGAGTTTCGAACGCATTCCTTAGCGACTAAGCAAAGGTGACCCAGCCTAGCCCTAAATTGGAATTTAGGCCCAAAGGCGCAGGAGGCGAGAGAGAGGCAGGGAACGCTTCTTATTAGTCATAGTAGTCACTTCCAAGGTGTTTCAGTGGCCCGAGATGAGTTTCGACGCATACCTTAGCAACTAAGCAAAAGAGGACCCAGGCATGACCTAAATTGGAATTTGGGCCCAAAGGTGCCACGAGGCGAGAGAGAGACGAGGAACTCTTCTTATTAGTCCTAGCAGTCACTTCCAAGGTGTTTTAGTGGCCCGAGATGAGGTTCGTACGAGTTCCTTAGCGACTAGGCAAAAGACGACCCAGGTGAGACCCAAATTGGAATTTGGGCCCAAAGCCGCTTGGAAGCGAGAAAGAGACAGGGAACTCTTCCTATTAGTCCTAGCAGTCACTTCCAAGGTGTTTCAGTGGCCCGATACAAGTTTCGCACGCGTTCCTTAAGAACTAAGGAAAAGAGGACCCAGCCGAGATCCAAAGTTGAATTTGGGCCCAAAGGCGCCAGGAGGCAAGAGAGAGTTAGGAACTCTTCCTATTAGTCCTAGCAGTAACTTCCAAGGTGTTTCAGTGGCTCGAGATGAGTTTCGCACGCGTACCTTAGTAACTAAGCAAAAGAGGACTTAGGCGAGACCAAAATTTGAATTTGGGCCTAAAGGTGCCAGGAGGCGAGAGAGAGACGAGGAACTCTTCCTATTAGTCCTAGCAGTCACTTCCAAGGTGTTTCAGTGGCCCGAGATGAGGTTCGCACGAGTTCCTTAGCGACTAGGCAAAAGACGACCCAGGCGAGACCCAAATATGAATTTGGGCCCAAAGCCGCTAGGAAGCGAGAAAGAGACAAGGAACTATTCCTATCAGTCCTAGCAGTCACTTCCAAGGTGTTTCAGTGGCCCGATACAAGTTTCGCACGCGTTCCTTAGCAACTAAGGAAAAAAGGATCCAGCCGAGATCCAAAGTGGAATTTGGGCCCAAAGGCGCCAGGAGGCGAGAGAGTGACGAGGAGCTCTTCCTATTAGTCCTAGCAGTCACTTTCAAGGTGTTTTAGGGGCCTGAGATGAGGTTTGCACGCATTCCATGACTAAGCAAAAGATGACCCAGGTGAGACCTAAATTGGAATTTGGGCCCAATGGCACCAAGAGGCGAGATAGAGACAGGGAACTCTTCCTATTAGTCCTAGCAGTCACTTCAGAGGTGTTTCAGTGGCCTGAGATGAGTTTTGCACGCGTTCCTTAGCGACTAAGCAAAGGTGTCATCCGAGACCCAAATTGGAATTTAGGCCCAAAGCTGCTAGGAGGCGAGAGAGAGACAGTAACTCTTCCTATTAGTCCTAGAAGTCACTTCCACGGTGTTTCAGTGGCCCGATATGAGTTTCGAACGCGTTCCTTAGCGACTAGGCAAAAGACGACCCAGGCGAGACCGAAATTGAAATATGGGCCAAAAAGCACCAAGAGGCGAGAGAGAGACGAGGAACTCTTCCTATTAGTCCTAGCAGTCACTTCCAAGGTGTTTCAGTGGCCCAAGATGAGGTATGCACGTGTTCCATGACTAAGTAAAAGAAGGCCCAGGAGAGACCTAAATTGGAATTTAGGACCAATGGCTCCAAGAGGAGAGATAGAGACAGGGAACTCTTCCTATTAGTCCTAGCAGTCACTTCCAAGGTGTTTCAGTGGCCCGAGATAAGTTTTGCACGCGTTCCTTAGTAACTAAGCAAAGGTGAACCCATCCGAGACCTAAATTGGAATTTGGCCCAAAAGCCACTAGGAGGCGAGAGAGAGACAGGTAACTCTTCCTATTAGTCCTAGAAGTCACTTCCAATGTGTTTCAGTGGCCCGAGATGAGTTTCGAACGCGTTCCTTAGCAACAAAGCAAAAGAGGACCCAGCCGAGATCGAAATTGGAATTTGGGCCCAAAGGAGCCAGGAGGCGAGAGAGAGACAGGGAGCTCTTCCTATTAGTCCTAGCAGTCACTTCCAAGGTGTTTCCGTGGCCCGAGATCAGTTTCGCATGCGTACCTTAGCAACTAAGCAAAAGAGGACCCAGGCGAGACCCAAACTGGAATTTGGGCCCAAAGTCAGCAAGAGGTAAGAGAGAGACAGGAAACTCTTCCTATTAGTCCTAGCAGTCACTTCGAGGTGTTTTAATGGCCCGAGATGAGTTTTGCACGTTTCCTTAGCGACTAAGCAAAGGTGACCCAACCTAGACCGAAATTGGAATTTGGGCCCAAAGGTAGCAAGAGGTGAGAGCGAGACTGGGAACTCTTTTTATTAGTCCTAGCAGTCACTTCCTAGGTGTGTCAGTGGCCTGAGATGAGTTTTGCACGCGTTCCTTAGCGACTAAGCAAAGGTGGACTCATCCGAGACCCAAATTGGAAATTGGGCTCAAAGCCGCTAGGAGGCGAGAGAGAGACAGGTAACTCTTCCTGTTAGTCCTAAAAGTCATTTCCAAGGTGTTTCAGTGGTCGGAGATGAGTTTCGAACGCGTTCCTTAGCGACTAGGCAAAAGACGACCCAGGCGGGACCCAAATTGGAATTTGGGCGCAAAGGCGGCAGGAGGCTAGAGAGAGAGAGGGAACTCTTCCCATTAGTCCTAGCAGTCACTTCTAAGGCGTTTGAGTGGCTCGAGATGAGTTTCGCACGCATTCCTTAGTAACTAAGCAAAAGAGGACCCAGGCGAGACCCAAATTGGAATTTGGGCCCAAAGGCACCAGGAGGTGAGAGAGAGACGAGAAACTCTTCCTATTAGTTCCAGCAGTCACTTCAAAGGCGTTTCAGTGCCCCAAGATGGGTTTTGCACGCGTTCCTGAGCAACTACGCAAAAGAGGACCCAGGCGAGACCCAAATTGGAATTTGGCCCCAAAGGCGCCAGGAAGCGAGAGAGAGACGAGGAACTCTTCCTATTTGTCCTAGCAGTCACTTCCAAGGTGTTTCAGTGGTGCGAGATGAGGTTTGAACGCGTTCCATGACTAAGTAAAAGAAGGCCCAGGCGAGACCTAAATTGGAATTTAGGCCCAATGGCTCCAAGAGGCGAGATAGACACAGGGAACTCTTCCTATTAGTCCTAGCAGTCACTTCCAAGGTGTTTCAGTGGCCCGAGCTGAGTTTTGCACGCGTTCCTTAGCAACTAAGCAAAGGTGAACCCATCCGCGACCCAAATTGGAATTTGGGCCCAAAGCCACTAGGAGGCGAGAGAGAGACAGGTAACTCTTCGTATTAGTCCTAGAAGTCACTTCCAAGGTGTTTCAGTGGCCCGAGATCAGTTTCGCACGCGTACCTTAGCAACTAAGCAAAAGAGGACCCAAGCGAGACCCAAATTGGAATTTGGGCCCAAAGTCGGTAAGATTTGAGAGAGAGAAAGGAAACTCTTCCTATTAGTCCTAGCAGTCACTTCCATGGTGTTTTAGTGGCCCGACATGAGTTTTGCACGTTTCCTTAGCGACTAAGCAAAGGTGACCCAGCCTAGACCCAAATTGGAATTTGGGCCCAAAATCACCAGCAGGCGAGAGAGAGGCAGGGAACTCTTCCTATTAGTCCTAGCAGTCACCTCCAGGGTGTTTCAGTGGCCCGAGATGAGTTTCGACGCATACCATAGCAACTAAGCAAAAGAGGACCCAGGCGAGACCCAAATTGGAATTTGGGCCCAAAGGCTCCAGGAGGCGAGAGAGAGCCAGGGAACTCTTCCTATTAGTCCTAGCAGTCACCTCTAGGGTGTTTGAGTGGCCTGAGATGAGTTTCGACGCATACCTTAGCAACTAAGCAAAAGAGGACTCATCCGAGACCCAAATTGGAATTTGGGCCCAAAGCCGCCAGGAGGCGAGAGAGAGACGAGGAACTCTTCCTATTAGTCCTAGCAGTCACTTCCAAGGTGTTTCAGTGGCCCGAGATGAGGTTCGCATGAGTTCCTTAGCGACTAGGCAAAAGACGACCTAGGCGAGACCCAAATATGAATTTGGGCCCAAAGCCGCTAGGAAGCGAGAAAGAGACAGGGAACTCTTCCTATTAGTCCTAGCAGTCACTTCCAAGGTGTTTCAGTGGCCCGAATCAAGTTTCGCACGCGTTCCTTAGCAACTAAGGAAAAGAGGACCCAGCCGAGATCCAAAGTGGAATTCTAGCCCAAAGGCGCCAGGAGGCGAGAGAGTGACGAGGAGCTCTTCCTATTAGTCCTAGCAGTCACTTTGAAGGTGTTTTAGGGGCCTGAGATGAGGTTTGCACGCGTTCCATGACTAAGCAAAAGAAGACTCAGGCGAGACCTAAATTTGAATTTGGGCTCAATGGCGCCAAGAGGCGAGATAGAGACAGGGAACTCTTCCTATTAGTCCTAGCAGTCACTTCAGAGGTGTTTCAGTGGCCAGAGATGAGTTTTGCACGCGTTCCTTAGCGACTAAGCAAAGGTGTCTTCCGAGACCCAAATTGGAATTTGGGCCCAAAGCCGCTAGGAGGCGAGAGAGAGACAGTAACTCTTCCTATTAGTCCTAGAAGTCACTTCCACGGTGTTTCAGTGGACCGATATGAGTTTCGAACGCGTTCCTTAACGACTAGGCAAAAGACGACCCAGGCGTGACCGAAATTTGAATATGGGCCCAAAAGCACCAGGAGGCGAGAGAGAGACGAGGAACTCTTCCTATTAGTCCTAGCAGTTCCTTCCATGGTGTTTCAGTGGCCCGAGATGAGTTTTGCAGACGTTCCTTAGCGACTAAGCAAAGGTGACCCAGCCGAGACCCAAATTGGAATTTGGGCCCAAAGGCGCGAGGAGGCCAGAGGGATACAGGGAACTCTTCCTATTAGTCCTAGCAGTCACTTCCAAGGTGTTTCAGTGGCCCGAGATGAGTTTCGACGCATACTTTAGCAACTAAGCAAAAGAGGACCCAGGCGAGACCCAAATTGGAATTTGGGACCAAAGACGCCAGGAGGCGAGAGAGAGACGAGGAACTCTTCCTTTTAGTCCTAGCAGTCACTTCCAAGGTGTCTCAGTGGCCCGAGATAAGGTTCGCACGAGTTCCTTAGCGACTAAGCAAAAGACGACCCAGGCGAGACCTAAATTGGAATTTTGGCCCAAAGCCGCTAGGAAGCGAGAGAGAGACAGGGAACTCTTCCTATTAGTCCTAGCAGTCACTTCCAAGGTGTTTCAGTGGCCTGAGATGAGTTTCGACGCATACCTCAGCAACTAAGCAAAAGAGGACTCATCCGAGACCCAAATTGGAATTTGGGCCCAAAGCCGCCAGGAGGCGAGAGAGAGACGAGGAACTCTTCCTATTAGTCCTAGCAGTCACTTCCAAGGTGTTTCAGTGGCCCGAGATGAGGTTCGCACGAGTTCCTTAGCCACTAGGCAAAAGACGACCTAGGCGAGACCCAAATATGAATTTGGGCCCAAAGCCGCTAGGAAGCGAGAAAGAGACAGGGAACTCTTCCTATTAGTCCTAGCAGTCACTTCCAAGGTGTTTCAGTGGCCCGAATCAAGTTTCGCACGCGTTCCTTAGCAACTAAGGAAAAGAGGACCCAGCCGAGATCCAAAGTGGAATTCTAGCCCAAAGGCGCCAGGAGGCGAGAGAGTGACGAGGAGCTCTTCCTATTAGTCCTAGCAGTCACTTTGAAGGTGTTTTAGGGGCCTGAGATGAGGTTTGCACGCGTTCCATGACTAAGCAAAAGAAGACTCAGGCGAGACCTAAATTTGAATTTGGGCTCAATGGCGCCAAGAGGCGAGATAGAGACAGGGAACTCTTCCTATTAGTCCTAGCAGTCACTTCAGAGGTGTTTCAGTGGCCAGAGATGAGTTTTGCACGCGTTCCTTAGCGACTAAGCAAAGGTGTCTTCCGAGACCCAAATTGGAATTTGGGCCCAAAGCCGCTAGGAGGCGAGAGAGAGACAGTAACTCTTCCTATTAGTCCTAGAAGTCACTTCCACGGTGTTTCAGTGGACCGATATGAGTTTCGAACGCGTTCCTTAGCGACTAGGCAAAAGACGACCCAGGCGAGACCGAAATTTGAATATGGGCCCAAAAGCACCAGGAGGCGAGAGAGAGACGAGGAACTCTTCCTATTAGTCCTAGCAGTTCCTTCCATGGTGTTTCAGTGGCCCGAGATGAGTTTTGCAGACGTTCCTTAGCGACTAAGCAAAGGTGACCCAGCCGAGACCCAAATTGGAATTTGGGCCCAAAGGCGCGAGGAGGCCAGAGGGATACAGGGAACTCTTCCTATTAGTCCTAGCAGTCACTTCCAAGGTGTTTCAGTGGCCCGAGATGAGTTTCGACGCATACTTTAGCAACTAAGCAAAAGAGGACCCAGGCGAGACCCAAATTGGAATTTGGGACCAAAGACGCCAGGAGGCGAGAGAGAGACGAGGAACTCTTCCTTTTAGTCCTAGCAGTCACTTCCAAGGTGTCTCAGTGGCCCGAGATAAGGTTCGCACGAGTTCCTTAGCGACTAAGCAAAAGACGACCCAGGCGAGACCCAAATTGGAATTTTGGCCCAAAGCCGCTAGGAAGCGAGAGAGAGACAGGGAACTCTTCCTATTAGTCCTAGCAGTCACTTCCAAGGTGTTTCAGTGGCCCGAGATGAGTTTCGACGCATACTTTAGCAACTAAGCAAAAGAGGACCCAGGCGAGACCCAAATTGGAATTTGGGACCAAAGGCGCCAGGAGGCGAGAGAGAGACGAGGAACTCTTCCTTTTAGTCCTAGCAGTCACTTCCAAGGTGTCTCAGTGGCCCGAGATAAGGTTCGCACGAGTTCCTTAGCGACTAAGCAAAAGACGACCCAGGCGAGACCCAAATTGGAATTTTGGCCCAAAGCCGCTAGGAAGCGAGAGAGAGACAGGGAACTCTTCCTATTAGTCCTAGCAAACACTTCCAAGGTGTTTCAGTGGCCCGAGATGAGTTTCACACGCGTACCTTAGCAACTAAGCAAAGGTGAACCCATCCTAGACCTAAATTGGAATTTGGGCCCAAAGCCACTAGGAGGCGAGAGAGAGACAGGTAACTCTTCCTATTAGTCCTAGAAGTCACTTCCAATATGTTTCAATGGCCCGAGATGAGTTTCGACGCATACCTTAGCAACTAAGAAAAAGAGGACCGAGGCGAGACCCAAATTGGAATTTGGGCCCAAAGGCGGCAAGAGGTGAGAGAGAGACATGGAACTGTTCCTATTAGTCCTAGCAGTCAATTCCAAGGTGTTTCAGTGGCCCGATAAGACTTTCGCACGCGTTCCTTAGCAACAAGGCAAAAAAGGACCCAGCCGATATCCAAATTGGAATTTAGGCCCAAAGGCGCCAGGAGGTGAGAGAGAGACAGGGAACTCTTCATATTATTCCAAGCAGTCACTTCCAAGGTGTTTTAGTGGCTCAAGATGAGGTTCGTACGAGTTCCTTAGCGGCTAAGCAAAAGATGACCCAGGCGAGACCCAAATTGGAATTTGGGCCCAAAGCCGCTAGGAAGCGAGAGAGAGACAGGGAACTCTTCCTATTAGTCCTAGCAGTCACTTCCAAGGTGCTTCAGCGGCCCGAGATGAGCGTCGCACGAGTTCCTTAGCGACTAGGCAAAAGACGACCCAGGCGAGACCCAAATTGGAATATGAGCCCAAAGCTGCGAGGAAGCGAGAGAGAGACAGGGAACTCTTCCTATTAGTCCTAGCAGTCACTTCCAAGGTATTCCAGTGGCCCGAGATGAGTTTTGCACGCGTTCCTTAGTGACTAAGTAAAGGTGACCCAGCCTAGACCCAAATTGGAATTTGGGCCCAAAGGCGCCAGGAGGCAAGAGAGAGACAGGGAACTCTTCCTATTAGTCCTAGCAAACACTTCCAAGGTGTTTCAGTGGCCCGAGATGAGTTTCCCACGCGTACCTTAGCAACTAAGCAAAGGTGAACCCATCCTAGACCTAAATTGGAATTTGGGCCCAAAGCCAATAGGAGGCGAGAGAGAGACAGGTAACTCTTCCTATTAGTCCTAGAAGTCACTTCCAATATGTTTCAATGGCCCGAGATGAGTTTCGACGCATACCTTAGCAACTAAGAAAAAGAGGACCTAGGCGAGACCCAAATTGGAATTTGGGCCCAAAGGCGGCAAGAGGTGAGAGAGAGACAGGGAACTCTTCCTATTAGTCCTAGCAGTCACTTCCAAGGTGTTTCAGTGGCCCGAGATAAGGTTCGCACGAGTTCCTTAGCGACTAGGCAAAAGACGACCCAGGCGAAACCCAAATTGGAATTTGGGCCCAAAGCCGCTAGGAAGCGAGAGAGAGACAGGGAACTCTTCCTATTAGTCCTAGCAGTCACTTCCAAGGTGTTTCAGTGGCCCGAGATGAGGTTCGCACGAGTTCTTAGCGACTAGGGCAAAGACGACCCAGGCGAGATCCAAATTGGAATTTGGGCCCAAAGCCGCTAGGAAGCGAGAGAGAGACAGGGAACTCTTCCTATTATTCCTAGCAGTCACTTACAAGGTGTTTTAGTGGCCCAAGATGAGGTTCGTACGAGTTCCTTAGCGACTAAGCAAAAGACGACCTTGGCGAGACCCAAATTAAAATTTGGGCCCAAAGCCGCTAGGAAGCGAGAGAGAGACAGGGAACTCTTCCTATTAGTCCTAGCAGTCACTTCCAAGGTGTTTCAGTGGCCCGATACGAGTTTCGCACGCGTTCCTTAGCAACTAGGAAAAAGAGGACCCAGCCGAGATCCAAGTTGGAATTTAGGCCCAAAGGCGCCAGGAGATGAGAGAGAGTTAGGGAACTCTTCCTATTAGTCCTAGCAGTCACTTTCAAGGTGTTTCAGTGGCCAGAGATGAGTTTCTCACGCGTACGTTAGCAACTAAGCAAAAGAGGACCCAGGCGAGACCCAAATTGGAATTGGGGCCCAAAGGCGGCAAGAGGTGAGAGAGAGACAGGGAACTCTTCCTATTGTTCCTAGCAGTCACTTCCAAGGTGTTTTAGTGGCCCAAGATGAGGTTCATACGAGTTCCTTAGAGACTAAGCAAAAGACGACCCAGGCGAGACCCAAATTGGAATTTGGGCCCAAAGCCGCTAGGAAGCGAGAGAGAGACAGGGAACTCTTCCTATTAGTCCTAGCAGTCACTTCCAAGGTGTTTCAGTGGCCCGATAAGAGTTTCGCACGCGTTCCTTAGCAACTAGGCAAAAAAGGACCCAGCCGAGATCCAAATTGGAATTTAGGCCCAAAGGCGCCAGGAGGTGAGAGAGAGACAGGGAACTCTTCATATTATTCCAATCAGTCACTTCCAAGGTGTTTTAGTGGCTCAAGATGAGGTTCGTACGAGTTCCTTAGCGACTAAGCAAAAGATGACCCAGGCGAGACCCAAATTGGAATTTGGGCCCAAAGCCGCTAGGAAGCGAGAGAGAGACAGGGAACTCTTCCTATTAGTCCTAGCAGTCACTTCCAAGGTGCTTCAGCGGCCCAAGATGAGCATCGCACGAGTTCCTTAGCGACTAGGCAAAAGACGACCCAGGCGAGACCAAAATTGGAATATGAGCCCAAAGCTGCGAGGAAGCGAGAGAGAGACAGGGAACTCTTCCTATTAGTCCTAGCAGTCACTTCCAAGGTATTCCAGTGGCCCGAGATGAGTTTTGCACGCGTTCCTTAGTGACTAAGTAAAGGTGACCCAGCCTAGACCCAAATTGGAATTTGGGCCCAAAGGCGCCAGGAGGCAAGAGAGAGACAGGGAACTCTTCCTATTAGTCCTAGCAAACACTTCCAAGGTGTTTCAGTGGCCCGAGATGAGTTTCCCACGCGTACTTTAGCAACTAAGCAAAGGTGAACCCATCCTAGACCTAAATTGGAATTTGGGCCCAAAGCCACTAGGAGGCGAGAGAGAGGCAGGTAACTCTTCCTATTAGTCCTAGAAGTCACTTCCAATATGTTTCAATGGCCCGAGATGAGTTTCGACGCATACCTTAGCAACTAAGAAAAAGAGGACCTAGGCGAGACCCAAATTGGAATTTGGGCCCAAAGGCGGCAAGAGGTGAGAGAGAGACAGGGAACTCTTCCTATTAGTCCTAGCAGTCACTTCCAAGGTGTTTCAGTGGCCCGAGATAAGGTTCGCACGAGTTCCTTAGCGACTAGGCAAAATACGACCCAGGCGAAACCCAAATTGGAATTTGGGCCCAAAGCCGCTAGGAAGCGAGAGAGAGACAGGGAACTCTTCCTATTAGTCCTAGCAGTCACTTCCAAGGTGTTTCAGTGGCCCGAGATGAGGTTCGCACGAGTTCTTAGCGACTAGGGCAAAGACGACCCAGGCGAAACCCAAATTGGAATTTGGGCCCAAAGCCGCTAGGAAGCGAGAGAGAGACAGGGAACTCTTCCTATTAGTCCTAGCAGTCACTTCCAAGGTGCTTCAGCGGCCCGAGATGAGCGTCGCACGAGTTCCTTAGCGACTAGGCAAAAGACGACCCAGGCGAGACCCAAATTGGAATATGAGCCTAAAGCTGCGAGGAAGCGAGAGAGAGACAGAGAACTCTTCCTATTAGTCCTAGCAGTCACTTCGAAGGTGTTTCAGTGGCCCGAGATGAGTTTCGCACGCATACCTTAGCAACTAAGCAAAAGAGGACTCAGGCGAGACCCAAATTGGAATATGGTCCCAAAGGCACCGGGAGGCGAGAGAGAGACAAGGAACTCTTCCTATTAGTTCTAGGACTCACATCCAAGGTGTTTCAGTGGCCCGAGATGAGGTTCGGACGCGTTCCTTAGCGACTAGGCAAAAGATGACCCAGGCCAGAGCTAACTTGGAATTTGGGCCCAAAGGCGGTAGGAGGCGAGAGATAGAGAGGGAACTCTTCCCATTAGTGCTAGCAGTCACTTCTAAGGTGTTTCAGTGGCTCGAGATGAGTTTCGAACGCATACCTTAGCAACTAAGCAAAAGAGGACCCAGGCGAGACACAAATTGGAAATTGGGCCCAAAGGCACCAAGAGGCGAGAGAGAGACGAGGAACTCTTCCTATTAGTCCTAGCAGTCACTTCCAAGGTGTTTCAGTGGCCCGAGATGAGGTTTGCACGCGTTCCATGATTAAGTAAAAGAAGGCCCAGGCGAGACCTAAACTGGAATTTAGGCCCAATGGCTCCAAGAGGCGAGAAAGAGACAGGGAACTCTTCCTATTAGTCCTAGCAGTCACTCTCAAGGTGTTTCAATGGCCCGAGATGAGTTTTGCACACGTTCCTTAGCGACTAAGCAAAGGTGACCCAGCCTAGACCCAAATTGGAATTTGGGCCCAAAGGCGCCAGGAGGCCAGAGAGATATAGGGAACTCTTCCTATTAGTCCTAGCAGTCACTTCCAAGGTGTTTCAGTGGCCCGAGATGAGGTTCGTACGTGTTTCTTAGAGACTAAGCAAAGGGGGACTCATCCGAGACCCAAATTGGAATTTGGGCCCAAAGCTGCTAGGAGGCAAGAGAGAGACAGGTAACTATTCCTATTAGTCCTAGAAGTCACTTCCAAGGTGTTTCAGTGGCCCGAGATGAGTTTCGAACGCGTTCCTTAGTGACTAGGCAAAAGACGACCCAAGCGAGACCCAAATTGGAATTTGGGCCCACAGGCGCCAGGAGGCGAGAGAGAGACAGGGAACTCTTCCTATTAGTCCTAGCAGTCACTTCCAAGGTGTTTCAGTGGCCCGAGATGAGTTTCGACGCATACTTTAGTAACTAAGCAAATAATAACCCAGGCGAGACCCAAATTCGAATTTTGGACCGAAGGCGCCAGGAGGCGAGAGAGAGACGAGGAACTCTTCCTTTTAGTCCTAGTAGTCACTTCCAAGGTGTTTCAGTGGCCCGAGATGAGTTTCGAATGCGTTCCTTAGTGACTAGGCAAAAGACGACCCAAGCGAGACCCAAATTGAAATTTGGGCCCACAGGCACCAGGAGGCGAGAGAGAGACAGGGAACTCTCCCTATTAGTCCTAGCAGTCACTTCCAAGGTGTTTCAGTGGCCCGAGATTAGTTTCGCACGCGTTTCATGACTAAGCAAAAGAGGGCCCAGCAGAGACCCAAATTGGAATTTGGGCCCAAAGGCGCCAGGAGGCGAGAGAGAGACAGGGAACTCTTCCTATTAGTCCTAGCAGTCACTTCCAAGCTGTTTCAGTGGCCCGAGATGAGTTTCACACGCGTACCTTAGCAACTAAGCCAAAGAGGACCCAGGCGAGACCCAAATTGGAATTGGGGCCCAAAGGCGGCAAGAGGTGAGAGCGAGACAGGGAACTCTTCCTATTAGTCCTAACAGTCACTTCCAAGGTATTTTAGTGGCCCGAGAGGAGTTTTGCACGCGTTCCTTAGCGTGTAAACCAAAGAAAACCTAGGCGAGACCCAAATCGAAATTTCGGCCCAAAGGCGCCAAAAGGCGAGAAAGAGACAAAGAACTCTACCTATTAGTCCTAGCAGTCACTTCCAAGGTGTTTCAATGGCCCGAGATGAGTTTTGCACGCGTTCCTTAGCGACTAAGCAAAGGTGACCCAGCCTAGGCCCAAATTGGAATTTGGGCCCAAAGGCGCCAGTAGGCGAGAGAGAGACAGGAAACGCTTCCTATTAGTCCTAGTAGTCACTTCCAAGGTGTTTCAGTGGCCCGAGAGGAGTTTTGCACGCGTTCCTTAGCGTGTAAACCAAAGAAAACCCAGGCGAGACCCAAATCGAAATTTCGGCCCAAAGGCGCCAAAAGGCGAGAGAGAGACAAAGAACTCTACCTATTAGTCCTGGCAGTCACTTCCAAAGTGTTTCAGCGGCCTAAGATGAGTTTTGCATGCGTTCCTTAGCGACCAAGCAAAGGTGACCCAGCCTAGACCCAAATTGGAATTTGGGCCCAAAGCCGCTAGGAAGCGAGAGAGAGACAGGGAACTCTTCCTATTAGTACTAGCAGTCACTTCCAAGGTGTTTCAGTGGCCCGATAAGAGTTTCGCACGCGTTCCTTAGCAACTAAGCAAAAGAGGACCTAGCCGAGATCCAAATTGGAATTTGGGCCCAAAGGCGCCAGGAGGTGAGAGAGGGACAGGGAACTCTTGCTATTAGTCCTAGCAGTCACTTCCAAGGTGTTTCAGTGGCCCGAGATGAGTTTCGCACGCATACCTTAGCAACTAAGCAAAAGAGGACCCAGGCGAGACCCAAATTGGAATTGGGGCCCAAAGGCGGCAAGAGGTGAGAGAGAGACAGGAAACTCTTCCTATTAGTCGTAGAAGTCCCTTCCAAGGTGTTTCATTGGCCCGAGATGAGTTTCGAACGCGTTCCTTAGCAACTAAGGAAAAGAGGACCCAGCCGAGACTTAAATTGGAATTTGGGCCCAAAGTGCCAGGAGGCGAGAGAGAGACGAGGAACTCTTCCTATTAGTCTTAGCAGTCAATTCCAAGGTGTTTCAGTGGCCCGAGATGAGGTTCGCACGCGTTCCTTAGCGACTAGGCAAAAGACGACCCAAGCGAGACCCTAATTGGAATTTGGGCCCAAAGCCGCTAGAAGGCGAGAGCGAGACAGGGAACTCTTCCTATTAGTCCTAGAAGTCACTTCCAAGGTGTTTCAGTGGAACGAGATCAGTTTCACACGCGTTCCTTAGATACTAAACAAAAGAAGACCCAAGCGAGACCAATATTGGAATTTGGGCCCAATGGCGGCAAGAGGCGAGATAGAGATAGGGAACTCTTCGTATTAGACCTAGCAATCACTTTCAAGGTGTTTCACTGGCCCGATACGAGTTTCGCACGCGTTCCCTAGCAACTAAGCAAAATACGACCCAGGAGAGACCCAAATTGGAATTTTGGCCTAAAGGCAGCAAGAGGTGAGAGAGAGACAGGGAACTCTTCCTATTAGTCCTAGCAGTCACTTCCAAGGTGTTTCAGTGGCCCGATACGAGTTTCTCACGTGTTCCTTAGCAACTAAGCAAAAGAAGACCCAGCCGAGATCCAAATTGGAATTTGGGCCCAAAGGCGCCCAGAGGAGTTTTGCACGCGTTCCTTAGTGACTAAGCAAAGGTGACCCAGCCTAGGCCCAAATTGGAATTTGGGCCCAAAGGCGCCAGGAGGCGAGAGAGAGACAGGGAACTCTTCCTATTAGTCCTAGCAGTCACTTCCAAGATGTTTCAGTTGCCCGAGATGAGGTTCGCACGTGTTTCCTAGGTGACTAGGCAAAAGACGACCTAGGCGAGACCCAAATTGAAATGTGGGCCCAAAGCCGCTAGGAGCCAGAGAGAGACAGGGAACTCTTCGTATTAGTCCTAGAAGTCACTTCCAAGGTGTTTCAGTGGCTCGAGATGAGTTTCACACGCATTCCTTAGCGACTAAGCAAAGGTGACCCAGCCTTGACCCAAATTGGAATTTCGGCCCAAAGGCGCCAAAAGGCGAGAGAGAGACAAAGAACTCTTCCTATTAGTCCTAGCAGTCACTTCCAAGGCGTTTGAGTGGCTCGAGATGAGTTTCGCATGCATTCCTTAGCGACTAAGCAAAAGAAGACCCAAGCGAGACCCAAATTGGAATTTGGGCCCACAGGTGCCAAGAGGCGAGAGAGAGACAGGGAACTATTCCTATTAGTCCTAGCAGTCACTTCCAATGTGTTTCAGTGGCCCGAGATTAGTTTCGCACGCGTTCCATGACTACGCAAAAGAGGACCCAGCCGACACCCAAATTGGAATTTGGGCCCAAAGGCGCCCAGAGGCGAGAGAGAGACTGGGAACTCTTCTTATTAGTCTTAGCAGTCACTTCCAAGCTGTTTCAGTGGCCCGAGATGAGTTTCGCACGCGTACCTTAGCAACTAAGCAAAAGAGGACCCAGGCGAGACCCAAATTGGAATTTCGGCCCAAAGGCAGCAAGAGTAGAGAGAAAGACAGGTTGCTCTTCCTATTAGTCCTAGCAGTCACTTCCAAGGTGTTTCAGTGGCCTGAGATGAGTTTTGCACGCATTCCTTCGCGACTAAGCAAAGGTGACCCAGCCTAGACCCAAATTTGAAATTCGGCCCAAAGGCACCAAGAGGCGAGAGAGAGACGAGGAACTCTTTCTATTAGTCCTAGCAGTCACTTCCAATGTATTTCAGTGGCCCGAGATAAGGTTCGCATGCGTTCCTTAGCGACTAGGAAAAAGATGACTCAGGCGAGACCCAAATTTGAATTTGGGCCCAAAGCCGCTAGGAGGCGAGAGAGAGACAGGGAACTCTTCCTATTAGTCCTAGCAGTCACTTCCAAGGTGTTTCAGTGGCACGATACAAGTCTCGCACGCGTTCCTTAGAAACTAAGCAAAAGAGGACCCAGCCAAGATCCAAATTGGAATTTGGGCCCAAAGGCGCCAGGAAGCAAGAGAGAGACAGGGAACTCTTCCTTTTAGTCCTAGCAGTCACTTCCAAGGTGTTTCAGTGGCCCGAGATGAGTTTCACACGTGTACCTTAGACACTAAGCAAAAGAGGACACAGGCGAGACCCAAATTGGAATTTGGGCCCAAAGCCGGCAAGAGGTGAGAGAAAGACAGGGAACTCTTCCTATTAGTCCTAGCAGTCACTTCCAAGGTGTTTCAGTGGCCCGAGAGGAGTTTTGCACGCATTCCTTAGCGACTATGCAAAGGTGACCCAGCTTAGGCCCAAATTGGAATTTAGGCCCAAAGGCGCCAGGAGGCGAGAGAGAGACAGGGAACTCTTCCTATTAGTCCTAGTAGTCACTTCCAAGGTGTTTCAGTGCCCCGAGATGAGTTTCGACGCATACCTTAGCAACTAAGCAAAACAGGACCCAGGCGAGGCCAAAATTGGAATTTGGGCCCAAAGGTGCCAGGAGGCGAGAGAGAGATGAGGAACTCTTCCTATTAGTCCTAGCAGTCACTTCCAAGGTGTTTCAGTGGCCCGAGATGAGTTTCGCACGCGTTCTTTTGCAACTAAGCAAAAGACGACCCATCTGAGATCCAAATTGGAATTTGGGCCCAAAGGCGCAAGGAGGCGAGAGAGAGACAGGGAACTCTTCCTATTAGTCCTAGCAGTCACTTCCAAGGTGTTTCAGTGGCCCGAGATGAGTTTCTCACGCGTACCTTAGCGTGTAAACCAAAGAGGACCCAGGCGACACCCAAATCAAAATTTCGGTCCAAAGGCGCCAAAAGGCGATTGAGAGACAAAGAACTCTTCCTATTAGTCCTAGCAGTCACTTCTAAGGAGTTTCAGTGGCTCGAGATGAGTTTCGCACCCGTTCCTTAGATACTAAACAAAAGAGTACCCAGCCGAGATCCAAATTGGAATTTGGGCCCAAAAGCGCCAGGAGGCGAGAGAGAGACAGGGACCTCTTCCTATTAGTCCTAGCAGTCACTTCCAAGATGTTTCAGTTGCCCGAGATGAGGTTCGCACGTGTTTCCTAGGTGACTAGGCAAAAGACGACCCAAGCGAGATCTAAATTGGAATTTCGGCCCAATGGTGCCAAGAGGCGAGATAGAGACATGGAACTCTTCCTATTAGTCCTAGCAGTCACTTGCAAGGTGTTTCAGTGACCCGAGATGAGTTCTGCACGCGGTCCATGACTAAGCAAAAAAAGACCCAGGCGAAACCCAAATTGGAATTTGGGCCCAATGGCGCCAAGAGGCGAGATAGAGACAGGGAACTCTTCCTATTAGTCCTAGCAGTCACTTCCAAGGTGTTTCAGTGGCCCGAGATGACTTTCTCACGCGTACCTTCACAACTAAGCAAAAGAGGACCCAAGCGAGAGCCAAATTGGAATTGGTGCCCAAAGGCGGCAAGAGGTGAGAGAGGGACAGGGAACTCTTCGTATTAGTCCTAGCAGTCACTTCCAAGGTTTTTCAGTGGCCCGAGATGAGTTTCGTGCGCGTTTCATGACTTAGCAAAAGAAGACCCAGGCGAGACCTAAATTGGAATTTCGTCCCAATGGTGCCAAGAGGCGAGATAGAGACAGGGAACTCTTCCTATTAGATGAGTTTCGCATGCGTACCTTAGCAAAAGAGGACCCAGGCGAGACCCAAATTGGAATTGGGGCCCAAAGGCGGCAAGAGGTGAGAGAGAGACAGAGAACTCTTCCTATTAGTCCTAGCACTCACTTCCAAGGTGTTTCAATGGCCCGAGATGAGGTTCGCACGAGTTCCTTAGCGACTAGGCAAAAGACGACCCAGGCGAGACCCAAATTGGAATTTGGGCCCAAAGCCGCTAGGAGCGAGAGAGAGACAGGGAACTCTTCCTATTAGTCCTAGAAGTCACTTCTAAGGTGTTTCAGTGGAACGAGATCAGTTTCACACGCGTTCCTTAGATACTAAACAAAAGAAGACCCAAGCGAGACCAATATTGGAATTTGGGCCCAATGGCGGCAAGAGGCGAGATAGAGATAGGGAACTCTTCGTATTAGACCTAGCAATCACTTTCAAGGTGTTTCACTGGCCCGATACGAGTTTCGCACGCGTTCCCTAGCAACTAAGCAAAATACGACCCAGGAGAGACCCAAATTGGAATTTTGGCCTAAAGGCAGCAAGAGGTGAGAGAGAGACAGGGAACTCTTCCTATTAGTCCTAGCAGTCACTTCCAAGGTGTTTCAGTGGCCCGATACGAGTTTCTCACGTGTTCCTTAGCAACTAAGCAAAAGAAGACCCAGCCGAGATCCAAATTGGAATTTGGGCCCAAAGGCGCCCAGAGGAGTTTTGCACGCGTTCCTTAGTGACTAAGCAAAGGTGACCCAGCCTAGGCCCAAATTGGAATTTGGGCCCAAAGGCGCCAGGAGGCGAGAGAGAGACAGGGAACTCTTCCTATTAGTCCTAGCAGTCACTTCCAAGATGTTTCAGTTGCCCGAGATGAGGTTCGCACGTGTTTCCTAGGTGACTAGGCAAAAGACGACCTAGGCGAGACCCAAATTGAAATGTGGGCCCAAAGCCGCTAGGAGCCAGAGAGAGACAGGGAACTCTTCGTATTAGTCCTAGAAGTCACTTCCAAGGTGTTTCAGTGGCTCGAGATGAGTTTCACACGCATTCCTTAGCGACTAAGCAAAGGTGACCCAGCCTTGACCCAAATTGGAATTTCGGCCCAAAGGCGCCAAAAGGCGAGAGAGAGACAAAGAACTCTTCCTATTAGTCCTAGCAGTCACTTCCAAGGCGTTTGAGTGGCTCGAGATGAGTTTCGCATGCATTCCTTAGCGACTAAGCAAAAGAAGACCCAAGCGAGACCCAAATTGGAATTTGGGCCCACAGGTGCCAAGAGGCGAGAGAGAGACAGGGAACTATTCCTATTAGTCCTAGCAGTCACTTCCAATGTGTTTCAGTGGCCCGAGATTAGTTTCGCACGCGTTCCATGACTACGCAAAAGAGGACCCAGCCGACACCCAAATTGGAATTTGGGCCCAAAGGCGCCCAGAGGCGAGAGAGAGACTGGGAACTCTTCTTATTAGTCTTAGCAGTCACTTCCAAGCTGTTTCAGTGGCCCGAGATGAGTTTCGCACGCGTACCTTAGCAACTAAGCAAAAGAGGACCCAGGCGAGACCCAAATTGGAATTTCGGCCCAAAGGCAGCAAGAGTAGAGAGAAAGACAGGTTGCTCTTCCTATTAGTCCTAGCAGTCACTTCCAAGGTGTTTCAGTGGCCTGAGATGAGTTTTGCACGCATTCCTTCGCGACTAAGCAAAGGTGACCCAGCCTAGACCCAAATTTGAAATTCGGCCCAAAGGCACCAAGAGGCGAGAGAGAGACGAGGAACTCTTTCTATTAGTCCTAGCAGTCACTTCCAATGTATTTCAGTGGCCCGAGATAAGGTTCGCATGCGTTCCTTAGCGACTAGGAAAAAGATGACTCAGGCGAGACCCAAATTTGAATTTGGGCCCAAAGCCGCTAGGAGGCGAGAGAGAGACAGGGAACTCTTCCTATTAGTCCTAGCAGTCACTTCCAAGGTGTTTCAGTGGCACGATACAAGTCTCGCACGCGTTCCTTAGAAACTAAGCAAAAGAGGACCCAGCCAAGATCCAAATTGGAATTTGGGCCCAAAGGCGCCAGGAAGCAAGAGAGAGACAGGGAACTCTTCCTTTTAGTCCTAGCAGTCACTTCCAAGGTGTTTCAGTGGCCCGAGATGAGTTTCACACGTGTACCTTAGACACTAAGCAAAAGAGGACACAGGCGAGACCCAAATTGGAATTTGGGCCCAAAGCCGGCAAGAGGTGAGAGAAAGACAGGGAACTCTTCCTATTAGTCCTAGCAGTCACTTCCAAGGTGTTTCAGTGGCCCGAGAGGAGTTTTGCACGCATTCCTTAGCGACTATGCAAAGGTGACCCAGCTTAGGCCCAAATTGGAATTTAGGCCCAAAGGCGCCAGGAGGCGAGAGAGAGACAGGGAACTCTTCCTATTAGTCCTAGTAGTCACTTCCAAGGTGTTTCAGTGCCCCGAGATGAGTTTCGACGCATACCTTAGCAACTAAGCAAAACAGGACCCAGGCGAGGCCAAAATTGGAATTTGGGCCCAAAGGTGCCAGGAGGCGAGAGAGAGATGAGGAACTCTTCCTATTAGTCCTAGCAGTCACTTCCAAGGTGTTTCAGTGGCCCGAGATGAGTTTCGCACGCGTTCTTTTGCAACTAAGCAAAAGACGACCCATCTGAGATCCAAATTGGAATTTGGGCCCAAAGGCGCAAGGAGGCGAGAGAGAGACAGGGAACTCTTCCTATTAGTCCTAGCAGTCACTTCCAAGGTGTTTCAGTGGCCCGAGATGAGTTTCTCACGCGTACCTTAGCGTGTAAACCAAAGAGGACCCAGGCGACACCCAAATCAAAATTTCGGTCCAAAGGCGCCAAAAGGCGATTGAGAGACAAAGAACTCTTCCTATTAGTCCTAGCAGTCACTTCTAAGGAGTTTCAGTGGCTCGAGATGAGTTTCGCACCCGTTCCTTAGATACTAAACAAAAGAGTACCCAGCCGAGATCCAAATTGGAATTTGGGCCCAAAAGCGCCAGGAGGCGAGAGAGAGACAGGGACCTCTTCCTATTAGTCCTAGCAGTCACTTCCAAGATGTTTCAGTTGCCCGAGATGAGGTTCGCACGTGTTTCCTAGGTGACTAGGCAAAAGACGACCCAAGCGAGATCTAAATTGGAATTTCGGCCCAATGGTGCCAAGAGGCGAGATAGAGACATGGAACTCTTCCTATTAGTCCTAGCAGTCACTTGCAAGGTGTTTCAGTGACCCGAGATGAGTTCTGCACGCGGTCCATGACTAAGCAAAAAAAGACCCAGGCGAAACCCAAATTGGAATTTGGGCCCAATGGCGCCAAGAGGCGAGATAGAGACAGGGAACTCTTCCTATTAGTCCTAGCAGTCACTTCCAAGGTGTTTCAGTGGCCCGAGATGACTTTCTCACGCGTACCTTCACAACTAAGCAAAAGAGGACCCAAGCGAGAGCCAAATTGGAATTGGTGCCCAAAGGCGGCAAGAGGTGAGAGAGGGACAGGGAACTCTTCCTATTAGTCCTAGCAGTCACTTCCAAGGTTTTTCAGTGGCCCGAGATGAGTTTCGTGCGCGTTTCATGACTTAGCAAAAGAAGACCCAGGCGAGACCTAAATTGGAATTTCGTCCCAATGGTGCCAAGAGGCGAGATAGAGACAGGGAACTCTTCCTATTAGATGAGTTTCGCATGCGTACCTTAGCAAAAGAGGACCCAGGCGAGACCCAAATTGGAATTGGGGCCCAAAGGCGGCAAGAGGTGAGAGAGAGACAGAGAACTCTTCCTATTAGTCCTAGCACTCACTTCCAAGGTGTTTCAATGGCCCGAGATGAGGTTCGCACGAGTTCCTTAGCGACTAGGCAAAAGACGACCCAGGCGAGACCCAAATTGGAATTTGGGCCCAAAGCCGCTAGGAGCGAGAGAGAGACAGGGAACTCTTCCTATTAGTCCTAGAAGTCACTTCTAAGGTGTTTCAGTGGCTCGAGATGAGTTTCGCACGCATACCTTAGCAACTAAGCAAAAGAGGACCCAGGCGAGACCCAAATTGGAATTTGGGACCAAAGGCGCCAGGAGGCGAGAGAGAGACGAGGAACTCTTCCTATTAGTCCTAGCAGTCACTTCCAAGGTGTCTCAGTGGCCCGAGATGAGTTTCGCATGCGTACCTTAGCAACTAAGCAAAAGAGGACCCAGGCGAGACCCAAATTGGAATTGGGGCCCAAAGGCGGCAAGAGGTGAGAGAGAGACAGAGAACTCTTCCTATTAGTCCTAGCACTCACTTCCAAGGTGTTTCAGTGGCCCGAGATGAGGTTCGCACGAGTTCCTTAGCGACTAGGCAAAAGACGACCCAGACGAGACCCAAATTGGAATTTTGGGCCAAAAGCACCAGGAGGCGAGAGAGAGACGAGGAACTCTTTCTATTAGTCCTAGCAAGAACTTCCAATGTGTTTCAGTGGCCCGAGATGAGGTTCGCACACGTTTCTTAGCGACTAGGAAAAAGATGACCCAGGCGAGACCCAAATTAGAATTTGGGCCCAAAGCCGCTAGGAGGCGAGAGAGAGACAGGGAACTCTTCCTACTAGTCCTAGCAGTCACTTCCAAGGTGTTTCAGTGGCACGATACAAGTCTCGCACGCGTTCCTTAGAAACTAAGCAAAAGAGGACCCAGCCGAGATCCAAATTGGAATTTGGGCCCAAAGGCGCCAGGAGGCGAGAGAGAGACAGGGAACTCTTCCTTTTAGTCCTAGCAGTCACTTCCAAGGTGTTTCAGTGGCCCGAGATGAGTTTCACATGTGTACCTTAGCAACTAAGCAAAAGAGGACACAGGCGAGACCCAAATTGGAATTTGGGTCCAAAGGCGACAAGAGGTGAGAGAGAGACAGGGAACTGTTCCTATTAGTCCTAGCAGTCACTTCCAAGGTGTTTCAGTGGCCCGAGAGGAGTTTTGCACGCATTCCTTAGCGACTAAGCAAAGGTGACCCAGCCTAGGCCCAAATTGGAATTTGGGCCCAAAGGCGCCAGGAGGCGAGAGAGGGACAGGGAACTCTTCCTATTAGTCCTAGTAGTCACTTCCAAGGTGTTTCAGTGGCCCGAGATGAGTTTCGACGCATACCTTTGCAACTAAGCAAAACAGGACCCAGGCGAGGCCAAAATTGGAATTTGGGCCCAAAGGTGCCAGGAGGCGAGAGAGAGATGCGGAACTCTTCCTTTTAGTCCTAGCAGTCACTTCCAAGGTGTTTCAGTGGCCCGAGATGAGGTTCGCACGAGTTCCTTAGCGACTAGTCAAAAGACGACCCAGGCGAGACCCAAATTGGAATTTGGGCCCAAAGCCGCTAGGAAGCGAGAGAGAGACAGGGAACTCTTCCTATGAGTCCTAGCAGTCACTTCCAAGGTGTTTCAGTGGCCCGATACGAGTTTCGCACGCATACCTTAACAACTAAGCAAAAGAGGACCCAGGTGAGACCCAAATTGGAATTGGTGCCCAAAGGCGGCAAGAGGTGAGAGAGAGACAGGGAACACTTCCTATTAGTCCTAGCACTCACTTCCAAGGTGTTTCAGTGGCCCGAGAGGAGTTTTGCACGCGTTCCTTAGCATGTAAATGAAAGAGGACCCAGGCGACACCCAAATCAAAATTTCGGCCCAAAGGCGCCAAAAGGCGATTGAGAGACAAAGAACTCTTCCTATTAGTCCTAGCAGTCACTTTCAAGGTGTTTCAGTGGCCTGAGATTAGTTTCGCACGCGTTCCATGACTACGCAAAAGAGGACCTAGCCTAGGCCCAAATTGGAATTTGGGCCCAAAGGTGCCAGGAGGCGAGAGAGAGAGAGGGAACTCTTCCTATTAGTCCTAGAAGTCACTTCCAAGGAGTTTCAGTGGCTCAAGATGAGTTTCGCACGCGTTCCTTAGATACTAAACAAAAGTGGACCCAGCCGAGATCCAAATTGGAATTTGGGCCCAAAGGCGCCAGGAGGCAAGAGAGAGACAGGGAACTCTTCCTTTTAGTCCTAGCAGTCACTTCCAAGGTGTTTCAGTGGCCCGAGATGAGTTTCACACGTGTACCTTAAACACTAAGCAAAAGAAGACACAGGCGAGATCCAAATTGGAATTTGGGCCCAAAGCCGCTAGGAGGCGAGACAGAGACAGGGAACTCTTCCTATTAGTCCTAGCAGTCACTTCCAAGGCGTTTTAGTGGCCCTAGATGAGGTTCGCACGCGTTCCTTAGCAACTAGGCAAAAGACGACCCAAGCGAGACCCTAATTGGAAATTGGGCCCAAAGCCGCTAGGAGGCGAGAGAGAGACAGGGAACTCTTCCTATTAGTCCTAGCAGTCACTTCTAAGGTATTTCAGTGGCCCGATACGAGTTTTGCACGCGTTCCCTAGCAACTAAGGAAAAGAGGACCCAATCGAGATCGAAATTGGAATTTGGGCCCAGAGGCGCCAGGAGGCAAGAGAGAGACAGGGAACTCTTTCTATTAGTCCTAGCAGTCACTTCCAAGGTGTTTCAGTGGCCCGAGATGAGTTTCGCACGCGTAACTTAGCAACTACGCAAAATACGACCAGGAGAGACCCAAATTGGAATTTGGGCCTAAAGACAGCTAGAGGTGAGAGAGAGACAGGGAACTCTTCCTATTAGTCCTAGCAGTCACTTCCAAGGTGTTTCAGTGGCCCGATACGAGTTTCTCACGTGTTCCTTAGCAACTAAGCAAAAGAGGACCCAGCCGAGATCCAAATTGGAATTTGGGCCCAAAGGAGCCAGGAGGCGAGAGAGAGGCAGGGAACTCTTCCTATTAGTCCTAGCAGTCACTTCCAAGGTGTTTCAGTGGCCCGAGATGATGTTCGCACGTGTTTCTTAGCAACTAGGCAAAAGACGACCCAGGCGAGACCCAAATTGGAATTTGGGCCTAAAGGCAGCAAGAGGTGAGAGAGAGACAGGGAACTCTTCCTATTAGTCCTAGCAATCACTTCCAAGGTGTTTCAGTGGCCCGATACGAGTTTCTCACGTGTTCCTTAGCAACTAAGCAAAAGAGGACCCAGCCGAGATCCAAATTGGAATTTGGGCCCAAAGGCGCCAGGAGGCGAGAGAGAGACAGGGAACTCTTCCTATTAGTCTTAGCAGTCACTTCCAAGGTGTTTCAGTGGCCCGATACGAGTTTCGCACGTGTTCCTTAGCAACTAAGCAAAAGAGGACCCAGCCGAGATCCAAATTGGAATTTGGGCCCAAAGGCGCCAGGAGGCGAGAGAGAGACAGGGAACTCTTCCTATTAGTCTTAGCAGTCACTTCCAAGGTGTTTCAGTGGCCCGAGACGAGTTTCGCCCGCATACTTTAGCAACCAAGCAAAGAAGGATCTAGGCGAGATCCAAATTGGAATTTGGGCCCAAAGCCGCTAGGAGGCGAGACAGACACAGGGAACTCTTCCTATTAGTCCTAGCAGTCACTTTCAAGGTGTTTCAGTGGCCCGATACGAGTTTCGCACGCGTTCCCTAGCAACTAAGCAAAAGAGGACCCAGTAGAAATCGAAATTGGAATTTGGGCCCGGAGACGCCAGGAGGCAAGAGAGAGACAGGGAACTCTTCTTATTTGTCCTAGAAGTCACTTCCAAGATGTTTCAGTGGCCCGAGATGAGTTTCGACGCATACCTTAGCAACTAAGCAAAACAGGATCCAGGCGAGGCCTAAATTGGAATTTGGGCCCAAAGGTGCCAGGAGGCGAGAGAGAGACGAGGAACTCTTCCTATTAGTCCTTGCAGTCACTTCCAAGGTGTTTCAGTGGGCCGATACGAGTTTCGCACGCGCTCCTTTGTAACTAAGCAAAAGAGGATACAGCCGAGATCCAAATTGGAATTTGGGCCCAAAGGCGCAAGGAGGCGAGAGAGAGACAAGGATCTCTTCCTATTAGTCCAAGCAGTCACTTCCAAGGTGTTTCAGTGGCCCTAGATGAGGTTCGCACGCGTTCCTTAGCTACTAGGCAAAAGACGACCCAAGCGAGACTCTAATTGGAATTTGGGCTCAAAGCAGCTAGGAGGCGAGAGAGAGACAGGGAACTCTTCCTATTAGTCCTAGAAGTCACTTCCAAGGTGTTTTAGTGGCTCGAGATGAGTTTCGCACGCGTTCCTTAGCAACTAAACAAAAGAGGACCCAGCCGAGATCCAAATTGGAATTTGGGCCCAAAGGCGCCAGGAGGCGAGAGAGAGACGCGTAACTCTTCCTATTAGTCCTAGCAGTCACTTCCAGGGCGTTTCAGTGGAACGAGATTAGTTTCACACGCGTGCCATGACTAAGAAAAAGAAGACCCAGGCGAGACTAAAATTGGAATTTGGGCCCCATGGCGGCAAGAGGCGAGATAGAGATAGGGAACTCTTCCTATTAGTCCTAGCAGTCACTTCCAAGGTGTTTCAGTGGCCCGAGATAAGTTTCGCATGCGTTCCTTAGCAACTAAACAAAAGAGGACCCAGCCGAGATCCAAATTGGAATTTGGGCCCAAAGGCGCTAGGAGGCGAGATAGATACAGGGAGCTCTTCCTATTAGTCCTAGCAGTCACTTCCAAGGTGTTTGTTTCAGTGGCCCGAGATGAGGTTCGCACGTGTTTCCTAGCGATTAGGCAAAAGACGACCCAGGCGAGACCCAAACTGCAATTTGGGCCCAAAGCCGCTACGAGCGAGAGAGAGACAGGGAACTCTTCCTATTAGTCCTAAAAGTCACTTCCAAGGTGTTTCAGTGGCTCGAGATGAGTTTTGCACGCGTTCCTTAGCAACTAAACAAAAGAGGACCCAGCCGAGATCCAAATTGGAATTTGTGCCGAAAGGCGCTAGGAGGCGAGAGAGAGACAGGGAACTCTTCCTATTAGTCCTAGCAGTCACTTCCAACGTGTTTCAGTTGCTCGAGATGAGGTTCGCACGTGTTTCTTAGCGACTAGGCAAAAGACGGCCCAGGCGAGAGCCAAATTGGAATTTGGGCCCAAAGCCGCTAGGAGCGAGAGAGAGACAGGGAACTCTTCCTATTAGTCCTAGCAGTCACTTCCAATGTGTTTCAGTGGCCCGAGATGAGTTTCGCACGCATACTTTAGCAACTAAGGAAAGAAGGACCCAGGCGAGATCCAAATTGGAATTTGGGCCCAAAACCGCTAGGAGGCGAGTGAGAGACAGGGAACTCTTCCTATTAGTCCAAGAAGTCACTTCCAAGGTGTTTCAGTAGCCCGAGATGAGTTTCGCATGCGTTCCATAGCAACTAAACAAAAGAGGACCCAGCCGAGATCCAATATGGAATTTGGGCCCAAAGGCGCCAGGAGGCGAGAGAGAGACAGGGAACTCTTCCTATTAGTCCTAGAAGTCACTTCCAAGGTGTTTCAGTGGCTCGAGATGAGGTTCGCACGTGTTTCTTAGCAACTAAACAAAAGACGACCCAGGCGAGACCCAAATTGGAATTTGGGCCCAAAGCCGCTAGGAGCAAGAGAGAGACAGGGAACTCTTCCTATTAGTCCTAGAAGTCACTTCCAAGGTGTTTCAGTGGCTCGAGATGAGTTTCGCACGCGTTCCTTAGCAACTAAACAAAAGACGACCCAGGCGAGACCCAAATTGGAATTTGGGCCCAAAGCCGCTAGGAGCGAGAGAGAGACAGGGAACTCTTCCTATTAGTCCTAGAAGTCACTTCCAAGGTGTTTCAGTGGCTCGAGATATGTTTCGCACGCATTCCTTAGCAACTAAACAAAAGAGGACCCAGCCGAGATCTAAATTGGAATTTGGGCCCAAAGGCGCCAAGAGGCGAGAGAGAGACAGAGAACTCTTCCTATTAGTCCTTGCAGTCACTTCCAAGGTGTTTGTTTCAGTGGCCCGAGATGAGGTTCGCACGTGTTTCCTAGCGACTAGGCAAAAGACGGCCCAGGCGAGAGCCAAATTGGAATTTGGGCCCAAAGCCGCTTGGGGCGAGAGAGAGACAGGGAACTCTTCCTATTAGTCCTAGAAGTCACTTCCAAGGTGTTTTAGTGGCTCGAGATGAGTTTCGCACGCGTTCCTTAGCAACTAAACAAAAGAGGACCCAGCCGAGATCCAAATTGGAATTTGGGCCCAAAGGCGCCAGGAGGCGAGAGAGAGACAGGGAACTCTTCCTATTAGTCCTAGCAGTCACTTCCAAGGTGTTTCAGTGGCCCAAGATGAGTTTCGCACGCATACTTTAGCAACTAAGTAAAGTAGGACCCAGGCGAGATCCAAATTGGAATTTGGGCCCAAATGCACCAGGAGGCGAGAGAGAGACAGGGAACTCTTCCTATTAGTCCTAGCAGTCACTTCCAAAGTGTTTCAGTAGCCCGAGATGAGTTTCGCATGCGTTCCATGACTAAGCAAAAGAAGACCCAGGCAAGACCTAAATTTGAATTTGGGCCTAATGGTGCCAAGAGGCGAGATAGAGACAGGGAACTCTTCCTATTAGTCCTAGCAGTGACTTCCAAGGTGTTTCAGTGGCCCGAGATGAGTTTCGCACGCATACTTTAGCAACTAAGCAAAGAAGGACCCAGGCGAGATCCAAATTGGAATTTGGGCCCAAAGTCACCAGGAGGCGAGTGAGAGACAGGGAACTCTTCCTATTAGTCCTAGCAGTCACTTCCAAGGTGTTTCAGTGGCCCGAGATGAGTTTTGCACGCATAATTTAGCAACTAAGCAAAGAAGGACCCAGGCGAGATCCAAATTGGAATTTTGGCCCAAAGCCGCTAGGAGGCGAGAGAGAGACAGGGAACTCTTCCTATTAGTCCAAGAAGTCACTTCCAAGGTGTTTCAGTAGCCCGAGATGAGTTTCGCATGCGTTCCATGACTAAGCAAAAGAAGACCCAGGCAAGACCTAAATTTGAATTTGGGCCTAATGGTGCCAAGAGGCGAGATAGATACAGGGAACTCTTCCTATTAGTCGTAGCAGTCACTTCCAAGGTGTTTCAGTGGCCCGAGATGAGTTTCACACGCATACTTTAGCAACTAAGCAAAGAAGGACCCAGGCGAGATCCAAATTGGAATTTGGGCCCAAAGTCACCAGGAGGCGAGAGAGAGACAGGGAACTCTTCCTATTAGTCCTAGCAGTCACTTCCAAGGTGTTTCAGTGGCCCGATACGAGTTTCTCACGTGTTCCTTAGCAACTAAGCAAAAGAGGACCCAGCCGAGATTCAAATTGGAATTTGGGCCTAAAGGCGCCAGGAGGCGAGAGAGAGACGCGTAACTCTTCCTATTAGTCCTAGCAGTCACTTCCAAGGTGTTTCAGTGACCCGAGATGTTGTTCGCACGCGTTCCTTAGCGACTAGGCAAAAGACGACCCAAGCGAGACCCAAATTAGAATTTGGGCCCAAAGCCGCTAGGAGGCGAGAGAGAGAGAGGGAACTCTTCCTATTAGTCCTAGAAGTCACTTCCAAGGTGTTTCAGTGGAACGAGATCAGTTTCACACGCGTTCTATTACTAAGCAAAAGAAGACCTAAGTGAGACCAAAATTGGAGTTTGGGCCCAATGGCGCCAAGAGGCGAGATAGAGATAGGGAACTCTTCCTATTCGTCCGAGCAGTCACTTTCAAGGTGTTTCAGTGGCCCGATACGAGTTTCGCACGCGTTCCCTAGCAACTAAGTAAAAGAGGACCCAGCCGAGATCCAAATTGGAATTTGGGCCCAGAGGCGCCAGGTGGCGAGAGAGAGACAGGGAACTCTTCTTATTAGTCCTAGCAGTCACTTCCAAGGTGTTTCAGTGGCCCGAGATGAGTTTCGCACGCGTACCTTAGCAACTAAGCAAAATACGTCTCAGGCGAGACCCAAATTGGAATTTGGGCCTAAAGGCAGTAAGAGGTGAGAGAGAGACAGGGAACTCTTCCTATTAGTCCTAGCAGTCACTTCTAAGGTGTTTCAGTGGCCTGATACGAGTTTCTCACGTGTTCCTTAGCATCTAAGCAAAAGAGGACCCAGCTGAGATCCAAATTGGAATTTGGGCCTAAAGGCGCCAGGAGGCGAGAGAGAGACAGGGAACTCTTCCTATTAGTCCTAGCAGTCACTTCCAAGGTGTTTCAGTGGCCCGATACGAGTTTCTCACGTGTTCCTTAGCAACTAAGCAAAAGAGGACCCAGCCGAGATTCAAATTGGAATTTGGGCCTAAAGGCGCCAGGAGGCGAGAGAGAGACGCGTAACTCTTCCTATTAGTCCTAGCAGTCACTTCCAAGGTGTTTCAGTGACCCGAGATGTTGTTCGCACGCGTTCCTTAGCGACTAGGCAAAAGACGACCCAAGCGAGACCCAAATTAGAATTTGGGTCCAAAGCCGCTAGGAGGCGAGAGAGAGAGAGGGAACTCTTCCTATTAGTCCTAGAAGTCACTTCCAAGGTGTTTCAGTGGAACGAGATCAGTTTCACACGCGTTCTATTACTAAGCAAAAGAAGACCTAAGTGAGACCAAAATTGGAGTTTGGGCCCAATGGCGCCAAGAGGCGAGATAGAGATAGGGAACTCTTCCTATTCGTCCGAGCAGTCACTTTCAAGGTGTTTCAGTGGCCCGATACGAGTTTCGCACGCGTTCCCTAGCAACTAAGTAAAAGAGGACCCAGCCGAGATCCAAATTGGAATTTGGGCCCAGAGGCGCCAGGTGGCGAGAGAGAGACAGGGAACTCTTCTTATTAGTCCTAGCAGTCACTTCCAAGGTGTTTCAGTGGCCCGAGATGAGTTTCGCACGCGTACCTTAGCAACTAAGCAAAATACGTCTCAGGCGAGACCCAAATTGGAATTTGGGCCTAAAGGCAGTAAGAGGTGAGAGAGAGACAGGGAACTCTTCCTATTAGTCCTAGCAGTCACTTCTAAGGTGTTTCAGTGGCCTGATACGAGTTTCTCACGTGTTCCTTAGCATCTAAGCAAAAGAGGACCCAGCTGAGATCCAAATTGGAATTTGGGCCTAAAGGCGCCAGGAGGCGAGAGAGAGACAGGGAACTCTTCCTATTAGTCCTAGCAGTCACTTCCAAGGTGTTTCAGTGGCCCGATACGAGTTTCTCACGTGTTCCTTAGCAACTAAGCAAAAGAGGACCCAGCCGAGATTCAAATTGGAATTTGGGCCTAAAGGCGCCAGGAGGCGAGAGAGAGACGCGTAACTCTTCCTATTAGTCCTAGCAGTCACTTCCAAGGTGTTTCAGTGACCCGAGATGTTGTTCGCACGCGTTCCTTAGCGACTAGGCAAAAGACGACCCAAGCGAGACCCAAATTAGAATTTGGGTCCAAAGCCGCTAGGAGGCGAGAGAGAGAGAGGGAACTCTTCCTATTAGTCCTAGAAGTCACTTCCAAGGTGTTTCAGTGGAACGAGATCAGTTTCACACGCGTTCTATTACTAAGCAAAAGAAGACCTAAGTGAGACCAAAATTGGAGTTTGGGCCCAATGGCGCCAAGAGGCGAGATAGAGATAGGGAACTCTTCCTATTCGTCCGAGCAGTCACTTTCAAGGTGTTTCAGTGGCCCGATACGAGTTTCGCACGCGTTCCCTAGCAACTAAGTAAAAGAGGACCCAGCCGAGATCCAAATTGGAATTTGGGCCCAGAGGCGCCAGGTGGCGAGAGAGAGACAGGGAACTCTTCTTATTAGTCCTAGCAGTCACTTCCAAGGTGTTTCAGTGGCCCGAGATGAGTTTCGCACGCGTACCTTAGCAACTAAGCAAAATACGTCTCAGGCGAGACCCAAATTGGAATTTGGGCCTAAAGGCAGTAAGAGGTGAGAGAGAGACAGGGAACTCTTCCTATTAGTCCTAGCAGTCACTTCTAAGGTGTTTCAGTGGCCTGATACGAGTTTCTCACGTGTTCCTTAGCATCTAAGCAAAAGAGGACCCAGCTGAGATCCAAATTGGAATTTGGGCCTAAAGGCGCCAGGAGGCGAGAGAGAGACAGGGAACTCTTCCTATTAGTCCTAGCAGTCACTTCCAAGGTGTTTCAGTGGCCCGATACGAGTTTCTCACGTGTTCCTTAGCAACTAAGCAAAAGAGGACCCAGCCGAGATTCAAATTGGAATTTGGGCCTAAAGGCGCCAGGAGGCGAGAGAGAGACGCGTAACTCTTCCTATTAGTCCTAGCAGTCACTTCCAAGGTGTTTCAGTGACCCAAGATGTTGTTCGCACGCGTTCCTTAGCGACTAGGCAAAAGACGACCCAAGCGAGACCCAAATTAGAATTTGGGCCCAAAGCCGCTAGGAGGCGAGAGAGAGAGAGGGAACTCTTCCTATTAGTCCTAGAAGTCACTTCCAAGGTGTTTCAGTGGAACGAGATCAGTTTCACACGCGTTCTATTACTAAGCAAAAGAAGACCTAAGTGAGACCAAAATTGGAGTTTGGGCCCAATGGCGCCAAGAGGCGAGATAGAGATAGGGAACTCTTCCTATTCGTCCGAGCAGTCACTTTCAAGGTGTTTCAGTAGCCCGAGATGAGTTTCGCATGCGTTCCATGACTAAGCAAAAGAAGACCCAGGCAAGACCTAAATTTGAATTTGGGCCTAATGGTGCCAAGAGGCGAGATAGAGACAGGGAACTCTTCCTATTAGTCCTAGCAGTGACTTCCAAGGTGTTTCAGTGGCCCGAGATGAGTTTCGCACGCATACTTTAGCAACTAAGCAAAGAAGGACCCAGGCGAGATCCAAATTGGAATTTGGGCCCAAAGTCACCAGGAGGCGAGTGAGAGACAGGGAACTCTTCCTATTAGTCCTAGCAGTCACTTCCAAGGTGTTTCAGTGGCCCGAGATGAGTTTTGCACGCATAATTTAGCAACTAAGCAAAGAAGGACCCAGGCGAGATCCAAATTGGAATTTTGGCCCAAAGCCGCTAGGAGGCGAGAGAGAGACAGGGAACTCTTCCTATTAGTCCAAGAAGTCACTTCCAAGGTGTTTCAGTAGCCCGAGATGAGTTTCGCATGCGTTCCATGACTAAGCAAAAGAAGACCCAGGCAAGACCTAAATTTGAATTTGGGCCTAATGGTGCCAAGAGGCGAGATAGATACAGGGAACTCTTCCTATTAGTCGTAGCAGTCACTTCCAAGGTGTTTCAGTGGCCCGAGATGAGTTTCACACGCATACTTTAGCAACTAAGCAAAGAAGGACCCAGGCGAGATCCAAATTGGAATTTGGGCCCAAAGTCACCAGGAGGCGAGAGAGAGACAGGGAACTCTTCCTATTAGTCCTAGCAGTCACTTCCAAGGTGTTTCAGTGGCCCGATACGAGTTTCTCACGTGTTCCTTAGCAACTAAGCAAAAGAGGACCCAGCCGAGATTCAAATTGGAATTTGGGCCTAAAGGCGCCAGGAGGCGAGAGAGAGACGCGTAACTCTTCCTATTAGTCCTAGCAGTCACTTCCAAGGTGTTTCAGTGACCCGAGATGTTGTTCGCACGCGTTCCTTAGCGACTAGGCAAAAGACGACCCAAGCGAGACCCAAATTAGAATTTGGGCCCAAAGCCGCTAGGAGGCGAGAGAGAGAGAGGGAACTCTTCCTATTAGTCCTAGAAGTCACTTCCAAGGTGTTTCAGTGGAACGAGATCAGTTTCACACGCGTTCTATTACTAAGCAAAAGAAGACCTAAGTGAGACCAAAATTGGAGTTTGGGCCCAATGGCGCCAAGAGGCGAGATAGAGATAGGGAACTCTTCCTATTCGTCCGAGCAGTCACTTTCAAGGTGTTTCAGTGGCCCGATACGAGTTTCGCACGCGTTCCCTAGCAACTAAGTAAAAGAGGACCCAGCCGAGATCCAAATTGGAATTTGGGCCCAGAGGCGCCAGGTGGCGAGAGAGAGACAGGGAACTCTTCTTATTAGTCCTAGCAGTCACTTCCAAGGTGTTTCAGTGGCCCGAGATGAGTTTCGCACGCGTACCTTAGCAACTAAGCAAAATACGTCTCAGGCGAGACCCAAATTGGAATTTGGGCCTAAAGGCAGTAAGAGGTGAGAGAGAGACAGGGAACTCTTCCTATTAGTCCTAGCAGTCACTTCTAAGGTGTTTCAGTGGCCCGATACGAGTTTCTCACGTGTTCCTTAGCATCTAAGCAAAAGAGGACCCAGCTGAGATCCAAATTGGAATTTGGGCCTAAAGGCGCCAGGAGGCGAGAGAGAGACAGGGAACTCTTCCTATTAGTCCTAGCAATCACTTCAAAGGTGTTTCACTGGCCCGAGATGAGTTTCGCACGCGTACCTTAGCAACTAAGCAAAATACGTCTCAGGCGAGACCCAAATTGGAATTTGGGCCTAAAGGCAGCAAGAGGTGAGAGAGAGACAGGGAACTCTTCCTATTAGTCCAAGAAGTCACTTCGAAGGTGTTTCAGTAGCCCGAGATGTGTTTCGCATGCGTTCCATGACTAAGCAAAAGAAGACCCAGGCAAGACCTAAATTTGAATTTGGGCCTAATGGTGCCAAGAGGCGAGATAGATACAGGGAACTCTTCCTATTAGTCGTAGCAGTCACTTCCAAGGTGTTTCAGTGGCTCGAGATGAGTTTCGCACGCATTCCTTAGCAACTAAGCAAAGAAGGACCCAGGTGAGACCCAAATTGGAATTTGGGCCCAAAGGCGCCAGGAGGCGAGAGAGAGACGAGGAACTCTTCCTATTAGTCCTAGCAGTCACTTCCAAGGTATTTCAGTGGCCCAAGATGTTGTTCGCACGCATTCCTTAGCGACTAGGCAAAAGACGACCCAAGCGAGACCCAAATTAGAATTTGGTCCCAAAGCCGCTAGGAGGCGAGAGAGAGAGAGGGAACTCTTCCTATTAGTCCTAGAAGTCACTTCCAAGGTGTTTCAATGGAACGAGATCAGTTTCACACGCGTTCTATTACTAAGCAAAAGAAGACCCAAGCGAGACCAAAATTGGAGTTTGGGCCCAATGGTGCCAAGAGGCGAGATAGAGATAGGGCACTCTTCCTATTAGTCCTAGCAGTTACTTTCAAGGTGTTTCAGTGGCCCGATACGAGTTTCGCACGCGTTCCCTAGCAACTAAGCAAAAGAGGACCCAGCCGAGATCCAAATTGGAATTTGGGCCCAGAGGCGCCAGGTGGCAAGAGAGAGACAGGGAACTCTTCCTATTAGTCCTAGAAGTCACTTCCAAGGTGTTTCAGTGGCTCGAGATGAGTTTCGCACGCGTTCCTTAGCAACTAAACAAAAGAGGACCAAGCCGAGATCCAAATTGGAATTTGAGCCCAAAGGCGCCAGGAGGCGAGAGAGAGACAGGGAACTCTTCCTAATAATCCTAGCAGTCACTTCCATGGTGTTTCAGTGGCCCGAGATGAGATTCGCACGTGTTTCTTAGCGACTAGGCAAAAGACGACCCATGTAAGACCCAAATTGGAATTTGGGCCCAAAGCCGCTAGGAGCGAGAGAGAGACAGGGAACTCTTCCTATTAGTCCTAGAAGTCACTTCCAAGGTGTTTCAGTGGCTCGAGATGAGTTTCGCATGCGTTCCTTAGCAACTAAACAAAAGAGGACCCAGCCGAGATCCAAATTGGAATTTGGGCCCAAAGGCGCCAAGAGGCGAAGGAGAGACAGGGAACTCTTCCTATTAGTCCTAGCAGTCACTTCCAAGGTGTTTCAGTGGCCCAAGATGAGTTTCGCGCGCATACTTTAGCAACTAAGCAAAGAAGGACCCAGGCGAGATCCAAATTGGAATTTGGACGCAAAGCCGCTAGGAGGAGACAGAAAGACAGGGAACTCTTCCTATTAGTCCAAGAAGTCACTTCCAAGGTGTTTCAGTAGCCCGAGATGAGTTTCGCACGCGTTCCATGACTAAGTAAAAGAAGACCCAGGCGAGACCTAAATTTGAATTTGGGCCCAATGATGCCAAGAGGCGAGATAGAAACAGGGAACTCTTCCTATTAGTCCTAGCAGTCACTTCCAAGGTGTTTCAGTGGCCCGAGATGAGGTTCGCACGTGTTTCGTAGCGACTAGGCAAAAGACGACCCAGGCGAGACCCAAATTTAAATTTGGGCCCAAGGCCGCTAGGAACGAGAGAGAGACAGGGAACTCTTCCTATTAGTCCTAGAAGTCACTTCCAAGGTGTTTCAGTGGCTCGAGATGAGTTTCGCACGCGTTCCTTAGCAACTAAACGAAAAAGGACCCAGCCGAGATCCAAATTGGAATTTGGGCCCAAAGGCGTCAGGAGGCGAGAGAGAGACAGGGAACTCTTCCTATTAGTCCTAGCAGTCACTTCCAAGGTGTTTCAGTAGCTCGAGATGAGTTTCGTACGCGTTCCATGACTAAGCAAAAGAAGACCCAGGCGAGACCCAAATTTGAATTTGGGCCCAATGGTGCCAAGAGGCAAGATAGAGACACGGAACTTTTCCTATTAGTCCTAGCAGTCACTTCCAAGTTGTTTCAGTGGCCCGATAAGAGTTTCGCACGCATTCCCTAGCAACTAAGCAAAAGAACACCGAGCCGAGATCCAAATTGGAATTTGGGCCCAAAGGCGCTAGGAGCGAGAGAGAGACAGGGAACTCTTCCTATTAGTCCTACCAGTCACTTCCAAGGTGTTTCAGTGGCCCGATACGAGTTTCTCACGTGTTCCTTAGCATCTAAGCAAAAAAGGACCCGGCCGAGATCCAAATTGGAATGTGGGCCCAAAGGCGCCAGAAGGCGAGAGAGAGACAGGAAACTCTTCCTATTAGTCCTAGCAGTCACTTCCAAGGTGTTTTAGTGGCCCGAGATGAGGTTCGCACGTGTTTCTTAGCGACTAGGCAAAAGACGACCTAGGCGAGACCCAAATTGGAATTTGGGCCCAAAGCCGCTAGGAGCGAGAGAGAGATAGGGAACTCTTCCTATTACTCCTAGAAGTCACTTCCAAGGTGTTTCAGTGGCTCGAGATGAGATTCGCAGGCGTTCCTTAGCAACTAAACAAAAGAGGACCCAGCCGAGATCCAAATTGGAATTTGGGCCCAAAGGCGCTAGGACGCGAGAGAAAGACAGGCAACTCTTCCTATTAGTCCAAGAAGTCACTTCCAAGGTGTTTCAGTAGCTCGAGATGAGTTTCGTACGCGTTCCATGACTAAGCAAAAGAAGACCCAGGCGAGACCCAAATTTGAATTTGGGCCCAATGGTGCCAAGAGGCAAGATAGAGACACGGAACTTTTCCTATTAGTCCTAGCAGTCACTTCCAAGTTGTTTCAGTGGCCCGATAAGAGTTTCGCACGCATTCCCTAGCAACTAAGCAAAAGAACACCGAGCCGAGATCCAAATTGGAATTTGGGCCCAAA
Source organism: Abrus precatorius (assembly GCF_003935025.1). Taxonomy (NCBI): domain Eukaryota; kingdom Viridiplantae; phylum Streptophyta; class Magnoliopsida; order Fabales; family Fabaceae; genus Abrus; species Abrus precatorius. The sequence goes on from NW_020874395.1 coordinate 21,943,473, forward strand.
GGCGCTAGGAGCGAGAGAGAGACAGGGAACTCTTCCTATTAGTCCTACCAGTCACTTCCAAGGTGTTTCAGTGGCCTGAGATGAGTGTCGCACACGTACCTTAGCAACTAAGCAAAAGAGGACCCAGGCGAGACCTAAATTGGAATTTGGGCCTAAAGGCAGCAAGAGCAGAGAGAGAGACAAGAAACTCTTCCTATTAGTCCTAGCAGTCACTTCCAAGGTGTTTCAATGGCCCGAGATGAGTTTTGCACGCCTTCCTTAGCAACTAAGCAAAGAAGGACCCAGGTGAGACCCAAATTGGAATTTTGGCCCAAAGTCGCCAGGAGGCGAGAGAGAGACGAGGAACTCTTCCTATTAGTCCTAGCAGTCACTTCGAAGGTGTTTCAGTGGCCCAAAATGAGGTTCGCACGCGTTCCTTAGCGACTAGCCAAAAGACGACCCAAACGAGACCCAAATCGGAATTTGGGCCCAATGGCGCCAAGAGGCGTGATAGAGATAGGGAACTCTTCCTATTAGTCCTAGCAGTCACTTCCAAGGTGTTTCAGTGGCCCGAGATGAGTTTCGCACGCGTACCTTAGCAACTAAGCAAAAAATGACCCAGGCGAGACCCAAATTGGAATTTGGGCCTAAAGGCAGCAAGAGGTAAGAGAGAGATAGGGAACTCTTCCTATTAGTCCTAGCAGTCACTTCCAAGGTGTTTCAGTGGCCCGATACGAGTTTCTCACGTGTTCCTTAGCAACTAAGCAAAAGAGGACCCAGCCGAGATCCAAATTGGAATTTGGGCCCAAACGCGCCAGGAGGCGAGAGAGAGACAGGGAACTCTTCCTATTAGTCCTAGCAGTCACTTCCAAGGTGTTTCAGTGGCCCGAGATGAGGTTCGCACGTGTTTCTTAGCGACTAGGCAAAAGACGACCCAGGCGAGACCCAAATTGGAATTTGGGCCCAAAGTCGCTAGGAGGCGAGAGACAGACAGGGAACTCTTCCTATTAGTCCTAGAAGTAACTTCCAAGGTGTTTCAGTGGCTCGAGATGAGTTCCGCACGCGTTCCTTAGCAACTAAGCAAAAGAGGACCCAGCCGAGATCCAAATTGGAATTTGGGACCAAAGGCGCCAAGAGGCGAGAGAGAGACAAGGAACTCTTTCTATTAGTTCTAATAGTCACTTCCAAGGTGTTTCAGTGGGCTGAGATGAGTTCGCACGCGTGATGAATCCACTTTTTATTATTTATTTTACTTTCCTTTTTGGTGCTCCTTGATAGATAAAATGGACTTAGATACTGCAAATAATATAGAAATCACATTTTGAGTAAATATCATAGGTTTTTTAATTTTTGGTTAGTTTACATTTAATTACATAGATATAGATTGTAATTTTAATTATCTTGATAATTTTGCAGAGTCCCCAAGTTAATTTTGAGATATCATGGCGCTTGGATGAAAGTTGCCCCCAAAGTAGCCACTTTTAGGAGCAAAAGTGGCAACTACAGCAAGTCTGGGCATTAAAGGTTCCAAAGTAGCTACTTTCATCCTCCAAAGTAACAACTCCAGAGAGCTCCAGGGACGCCATTTGAGAAGCATTTTACGCGTGGCCACTATTGCCTTTCATAGTAGCTATGCGCATCCAAAGTTCCCACGTTCAAGTCCAATAGTAGCAACTCCAGAAAGCTCCACGACGCCACTTTTGGAAGCAATTTGCGCGTGGCCACTATTGCCTTTCAAAGTGGCTGCGCGCATCCAAAGTAGCCACTTTCAAGTCCAAAAGTGGCAACTCTAGAGAATTGGCAAGCTTACGTAAATATGCGCGTGGATACTTTCAAGGCCCAAAGTGGACACTTTCAAAGGCAAAAGTGGACACTTTGTTGACATGTCTTCCACTATAAATAGATTTTAGGAATTAGGGTACGGGGAGTTGAACATTTTATTTTTCTTGGATTCTCTTTGCCAAATTAGGACATTTTCTTTCCAGAGCTTTGGAACCTTGGGTGACAGCCAGGGATCCATTATAGGTTTTAATTTCCAATTTCCCTTTGATTCTCATTGAATTTACATTAATGTTGCTTACGTTTATGCATTTCTTTCTTTCATTTGTGAAGCCCATCCATATGGAGGGCTAAATTCTCTTGTAATTCCTAGTCAATTCACATGGTTCTTGAATTCTTGGGTTTAATGGCAATATTACTCTTTCTTTCCTTGGATTTATTAACCCCAATCTCTAAATGAAATGAAATTTACACGAGGGTAACATTGCTTAATGAACCCTAAATTACCCAACAAAATTCTAATCCAAAATTGCTTAATTTTGATTAATCTTTGAGATTGCTTAATCTTAGGGATAAAGATTGGAGCCCATTAAGATGCTTAATTTTAATTGGGATGCTAAAGTTAATTTACGCTTGATAGATTAACTTAATTCAAGGGAAAAATAGGGGATTATTGAATCATTTGAAAGAATAGGGATAGAACTCGTTGATTAACTAGGGATTACTCTTCTTAATTGATTGAATTTCACTAGTTTATATTTTGCTCTTGATTAAAATCTGGAAATTGACAAACCTCCCCCAATTTACTTGCTTTAAAATATATGTTTACACTTGTTCGATGTATGTTTCCAACCAAAAATTCCTTGGAGACGACCTAGGACAACACCCTAGTACTGCATTCATTTCTTTGCATATTTGATGAGGATTAACGACAATCTTTATGCATAACGAGTAGCGAAATTCATTTCATCAAATTGGCGCCGTTACCGAGGAACGTTTGGTGCTGAACTTATATTGAACATGATTAGTGCTCTGTTTTTGTGTTTTGCATGTTAGTGTGTTTGTTTCATTTTTTGAATTTTTTGTATTGTGTTGATAGCCATACGAATTTTGTGGTCTGTTTCTGCATTGTTATTGCAAGATTTTCTGCATCATTTCCTTCATTCAAGTGCTGCAATTTTTCAATTACTCACTTTCAATTTTCTGCACTCATTTCGCTGCATATTACTCTATTTTTCTGCACCTTTGCTGCATAATTCTGCAGAATTCTGCAGAGAGATTTCAAGCTGTTCTTGTTATTTCATTTACTCAATTTGCTTTCAATTTAGTTAGTTGATATCTAGTGCATGACTCCATCAAACCCTGGGGATTTGTATCCATTAGACCAGGAGATTGATAGGACTTTTCATAGAAACATTAGGACCCATAGGGATCACTCTGATCACTCTGAACACTCTGAACCATCATCATCTCCTACTGCATCTTTGCAATCTGTGACACCAATTTCTGTTTACTCTTCTACATTTTCACTTGACTCTAGTTTTGGAGCAATGGCAGGTGATAAGAGGACTCTTAAGGAGCTAGCTGCACCGGATGTCACATACCAAACATTGTGCATACAATATCCAGATGTGGACGCCTCTTTTGTTTTGAAAACTGGATTAATTCACCTTCTACCTAAATTCCATGGTTTTGCAGGTGAAGACCCTCACAAACACTTGAAGGAGTTTCACATTGTATGTTCCACTATGAGACCTCAAGGTGTTCCGGAGGAGCATGTCAAGTTGAAGGCTTTCCCTTTCTCATTAATGGACACCGCGAAGGATTTGGCTTTACTACCTTCCTCCCGGATCTATTACTAGTTGGGACAACCTCAAAAGACTCTTTCTACAGAAGTTCTTTCTAGCCTTCTGAGCCGCATCCATAAAAGAAAGGAAATTTGTGGAATTAGACAGCTAGAAAGAGAAACTCTCTATGAATACTGGGAGAGGTTTAAAAGACTATGTGCCAGCTGCCCCCACCACCAAATTAGCGATCAATTGCTGATCCAATACTTCTATGAGGGATTACACCCAATGGATAGGAGTATGATCGATGCAGCGAGTGGAGGAGCCTTGGAAGACAAGACCCCTGTGGCAGCCAGAAACTTGATAGCAAACATGACTGTCAACTCCCAGCAATTTGTAACTAGATAGAATTCTTGTGTTACTAGAGGTGTGCATGAAGTTCAAGCTATAGAACCAAACAAATTGGAGCGCAAGATTGATGAGCTAGCCTCCATGGTAAAGCAATTAGCTGCAATGCAAAAGAGTGCTATCTCTGCAACACCTCCACCATCAGTTCTAGCTACACTTTACGGAATATGCTCAGCTGCGCATCATTACACAGACAGTTGCCCTACATTGCAAGAGTCAGACACTCCTGAAGGTAACCCCCAAGCCTATGCTGCAAATATTTACACTAACAAATTTCCTTTTCAGCAGCTGCAACAACAACCAAGCTGGGATCTTCAAACCGGTATAACCCGGGTTAGAGAAATCATCCAAACTTGAGGTGGGGAGGAAATTCCAACCAGCAAAATCAGCAAAGTAACAAATACCAAGCTGGTCAAGGCAGGCCACATCAGCCACGCCCATGGAATGATCAACAACATGGGCAACAACCTCACCAACAGAAGCAAGCGTCCTTATCCCAAGCCTCTTCCTGTCAGAAGAATGAGCCTTCATTGGAGGAGCTTGTGAAGCAGATGGCCATGAGCAACATTAATTTTCAACAGCGAACAGAGGCCAGTATCAGAACAATTGAGAACCAGATGGGACAGTTGGCTTCCTCTATAAATCAAATTCAATCCCAAGGTTCAGGCAACCTCCCGGCACAGACAGTCACAAACCCAAAGAATGTCAGTGCAATTACTCTACGCTCTGGGAAGGTAATGCAAGAGCCTGAAATGCCTAGGGAAAAAGAGATCCCACGCCACTTGGTTGATGAAAGGGAGGAAGAAAATGCACCCACCACTCAAGAAGTGGTAGAAGAAGCTGAAAGGGCAAGTCCTCCACCTTTTCCTCAAAGGGTTATGGTCACCAAACCAAGTAAGAAAGCTGAGGAGATGAGTTTTCCAAGGTGTTTCAGTGAGAGGACCCAGTGCGAGACCCAAATTGAAATTTGGGCCCAAAGGCATTAAGAGGGGAGAAAGAGACAGGGAACTCTTCCTATTAGTCCTAGCAGTCACTTCCAAGGTGTTTCAATTGCCCGAGATGAGTTTTGCACGCGTTCCTTATTGACTAAGCAAAAGAGGACCCAAGCGAGACCCAAATTGGAATTTCGGCCCAAAGGCGCCAGGAGGCGAGAAAGAGACAGGTATCTCTTCCTATTAGTCCTAGCAGTTACTTGCAACGTGTTTCGGTGGCCCAGGATGAGTTCTGCAGGTGTTCCTTAGCGACTAAGCAAAAGAGGACCCAAGCGAGACCTAAATCGAAATTTGGGCCCAAAGGCGCTAGGAGGAGAGAGAGAGACAGGGAAGTCTTCAGATTAGTCCTAGCAGTCACTTCCAAGGTGTTTCAGTGGCCCGAGATGAGTTTTGGGCGCCTTCCTTAACGACTAAGCAAAAGAGGGCCCAGGCGAAAGCCAAATTGGAATTTGGGCCCAAAGGTGCCAGGAGGCGAGAGAGAGACAGGGAACTCTTCCTATTAGTCCTAGCAGTCACTTCCATGGTGTTCAGTGGCTCGAGATGAGTTTCACACGCGTTTGATGACTAAGCAAAAGTGGACCGAAGCGAGACCCAAATTGGAATTTCTTTCGAAAGGGGCCAGGTGGCGAGAGACAAGCAGGGAAATCTTCTTATTAGTCCTAGCAGTCACTTCCTAGGTGTTTCAGTGGCCCGATATGAGTTTTGCATCCATTCCTTAGCGACTAAGCAAAAGAGGACCCAGGCGAGACCCAAATTAGAATTTGGGCCCAAAGGTGCAAGGAGGCAAGAGAGAGACAGGGAACTCTTCTTATTAGTCCTAACAGTCACTTCCAAGTTGTTTCAGTGGCCCGAGATAAGTTTGGCACCCGTTCCTTAACGACTAAGCAAAAGAGGACCCAAGCGAGACCTAAATTGGAATTTGGGCCCAAAGGCGCCAGGAGGAGAGAGAGAGACAGGGAAGTCTTCCTATTAGTGCTAGCAGTCACTTCCAAGGTGTTTCAGTGGCCCGAGATGAGTTTTGCATGCGTTCCTTAGCGACTAAGCAAAAGAGGACGCAGGCGAGACCAAAATTAGAATTTGGGCCCAAAGGCCCCAAAAGGCGAGAGAGATATAGCTGTCACTTACAAGGTGTTTCAGTGGCCCGAGATAAGTTTTGCACGCGTTCATTGACGACTAAGTAAAAGAGGACCAAGGCGAGACCCAAATTAGAATTTTGGCCCAAAGGTGCAAAGAGGCAAGAGAGAGACAGGGAACTCTTCCTATTAGTCCTAGCAGTCATTTCCAAGGTGTTTCAGTGGCCCGAGATGAGTTTTGCACGCGTTTCTTAGGGACTTAGCAAAAGAGGACTCACGCGAGACCCAAATTGGAATTCGGGCCCAAAGGCGCCAGTAGGCGATAGAGAGACAGGGAACTGTTCCGATTATTCCTAATAGTCACCTCCAAGGTGTTTCAGTGGCTCAAAATGAGTTTCGCACGCGTTCCTTAGCAACTAAGCAAAAGAGGACCCAGGCGAGACCCAAATTGGAATTCAGGCCGAAAAGCGCCAAGAGGCAATAGAGAGACAGGAAACTGTTCTGATCAGTCCTAATAGTCACCTCCAAGGTGTTTCAATGGCTCGAGATGATTTTCGTACGCATTCCTTAGCGACTAAGAAAAAGAGGACCCAGGAAAAACCAAAATTGGAATTTGTGCCCAAAGGCGCCATGAGGCGAGAGAGAGACAGGGAACTCTTCCTATTAGTCCTAGCAGTCATTTCCAAGGTGTTTCAGTGGCCTGAGATGAGTTTTGCACGCGTTGTTTAGCGACTTAGCAAATGAGGACCCAGGCGAGACCCAAATTGGAATTCGGACCCAAAGGCGCCCGGAGGAGAGAGAGAGACAGCGAACTCTTCTTATTAGTCCTAGTAGTTACTTCCAAACTCTTTCAGTGGCCTTAGATAAGTTTGGCACCAGTTCCTTAACGACTAAGGAAAACAGGACCCAAGCGAGACCAAAATTGGAATTTGGGCCCAAAGGTGCCATGAGACGAGAGAGGGATAGGGAACTTTTCCTATTAGTCCTAGTAGTCACTTCCAAGGTGTTTTAGTGGCCCGAGATGAGTTTTGCACGCTTTCCTTAGTGACTAAGCAAAAGAGGATCCAGGCGAGACCCAAATTTGAATTTGGGCCCAAAGGCGCCATGAGGCGAGAGAGAGACAGGGAACTCTTCCTATTAGTCCTAGCAATCATTTCCAAGTGTTTCAGTGGCCTGAGATGAGTTTTGTACGCGTTGTTTAGTGACTTAGCAAAAGAGGACCCAGGCGAGACCCAAAATGGAATTTGGGCCCAAAGGCGCCAGGAGGCGACAGAGAGACAGGCAACTCTTCCTATAAGTCCTAGCAGTCACTTCCAAGGTGTTTCGGTTGCCCGAGATGAGTTTAGCAAGCGTTTCTTAGCGACTAAGCAAAAAAGGACCGAGGCGAGAGCCAAATTGGAATTTGGGCCCAAAGGCCCCAAAAAATGAGAGAGAGACAAGGAACACTTACTATTAGTCCTTCCAGTCCCTTCCAAGGTGTTTCGGTGGCCTAAGATGAGTTTTGCACGCGTTCCTTAATGACTAAGCAAAAGAGGACCCAGGCGAGAACCAAATTGGTATTTGGGACCAGTGGCGTCAGGAGGCGAGAGAGAGATAGGGAACTCTTCCTATTAGTCCTAGCAGTCATTTCCAAGGTGTTTCAGTGGCCCGAGATGAGTTTTGAACGCTTTCCTTAGCGACTAAGATAAAGAGGACCCAGGCGAGACCCAAATTGGAATGTGGGCCCAAAGGCGCAAGGAGGCGAGAGAGCGATAGAGAACTTTCCTATTAGTCCTAGCAGTCACTTGCAAGGTGTTTCGGTGGCCCAGGATGAGTTGTGCACGTGTTCCTTAGCGACTAAGCAAGATAGGTCCCAGACGACAGCCAAATTGGAATTTGGGCCCAAAGGGAGATAGGAAACTCTTCCTATTAGTCCTAGCAGTCACTTCCAAGGTGTTTCAGTGGCCCGAGATGAGTTTTGAACGCTTTCCTTAGTGACGAAACAAAAGAGGACCCAGGCGAGACCCAAATTAGAATTTGGGTACAAAGGCTAATTTGGGCCCAAAGGTGCCAGGACGCTAGAGAGAGATAGAGAACTCTTCCTATTAATCCTAGCAGTCACTTCCAAGGTGTTTCGGTGGCCCATGATGAGTTGTGCACGTGTTCCTTAGCGACTAAGCAAGATAGGTCCCAAACGACACCCAAATTGGAATTTGGGCCCAAAGGCGCCAGAAGGCGAGAGAGAGATAGGGAACTCTTCCTATTAGTCCTAGCAGTCACTTCCAAGGTGTTTCAGTGGCCCGAGATGAGTTTTGAACGCTTTCCTTAGCGACGAAACAAAAGAGGACCCAGGCGAGAGCCAAATTAGAATTTGGGCACAAAGGCTAATTTGAACCCAAAGGTGCCAGGACGCTAGAGAGAGATAGAGAACTCTTCCTATTAATCCTAGCAGTCACTTCCAATGTCATGATGAGTTTTGCACGTGTTCCTTAGCGACTAAGTAAAATAAGACCCAGGCGAGACCCAAATTGGAATTTGGGCCCAAAGGCGCCAGAAGACGAGAAAGACACAGGGAACTCTTCATATTAGTCCCAGCCGTTACTTTCAAGGTGTTTCGGTGGCCCGAGATTAGTTTTGCACGCGTTCCTTAGCGACAAGGCAAATAAGACCCAGGCGAGACCCAAATTGGAATTTGGGACCAAAGGTTCCAGGAGGCGAGAAAGAGACATAGAACACCTCCTATTAGTCCTAGCAGTCACTTCCAAGGTGTTTCGGTGGGCTGAGATGTGTTTTGCACGCGTTCCTTAGTGACTAAGAAAAAGAGGACCCAGGCGAGACCCAAATTGGAATTTGGGCCCAAAGGCGCCAGACGGCTAGAGAGAGACACGGAACTCTTCCTTTTAGTCCTAGCAGTAACTTCCGAGGTGTTTCAGTGGCCTGAGGTGAGTTTTGCATGCGTTCCTTAGCGACTAAGCAAAAGAGGACCCAGGCGAGACCCAAATTGGAATTTGGGCCCAAACGCGCCAGGAGGCGTGAAAGAGACAGGGAACTCTTCCTATTAGTCCTAGCAGTCACTTCCAAGGTGTTTCGGTGGCCCGACAAGAGTTTTGCACAAGTTCCTTAGCGACTAAGCAAAAGAGGACCCTAGTGAGACGCAAATTAGAATTTGGGCTCAAAGGCGCCAGGAGGCGAGAGAGAGACAGGAACTCTTCCTATTAGTACTTGCAGTCACTTGCGATGTGTTTCAGTGGCCCGAGATGAGGTTTGTAGGCGTTCCTTTGCGACTAAGCAAAAGAGGACCCAGGCGAGACCCAAATTAGAATTTGGGCCTAAAGGCGCAAGGAGGCGAGAGAGCGATAGGGAACTCTTCCTATTAGTCCTAGCAGTCACCTGCAACGTGTTTCGGTGGCCCAGGATGAGTTCTGCACGTGTTCCTTAGCGACTAAGCAAGATAGGTCCCAAGGCGCAAGGAGGCGAGAGCGAGATACGGAACTCTTCCTATTAGTCCTAGCAGTTACTTCCAAGGTGTTTCAGTGGCCCGAGATGAGTTTTGAACGCTTTCCTTAGCGACTAAACAAAAGAGGACCCACGTGAGGCCCAAATTGGAATTTGGGCCCAAAGGCGCCAGGAGGCGAGAAAGACACAGAGAACTCTTCATATTAGTCCTCGCCGTCACTTCGAAGGTGTTTCGGTGACCCGAGATGAGTTTTGCACGCGTTCGTTAGTGACAAAGCAAAAGAGGACACAAGCGAGACCCAAATTGGAATTTGGGCCCAAAGGTGCCAGGAGACGAGAGAGGGATAGGGAACTTTTCCTATTAGTCCTAGTAGTCACTTCCAAGGTGTTTTAGTGGCCCGAGATGAGTTTTGCACGCTTTCCTTAGTGGCTAAGCAAAAGAGGATCCAGGCGAGACCCAAATTGGAATTTGCGCCTAAAGGCGCCAGGAGGCTAAAGAGAGACATGAAATTATTCCTATTAGTCCTAGCAGTCACTTCCAAGGTGTTTCAGTGGACCGAGATGAGTTTTGCATGCGTTCCTTAGCGACTAAGCAAAAGAGGACCCAGGCGAGACCCAAAATAGAGTTTTGGCCCAAAGGCGCAAGGAGGCGAGAGAGAGATAGGGAACTCTTGCTATTAGTCCTAGCAGTCACTTCCAAGGTGTTTCGGTGGCCTGAGATGTGTTTTGCATGGTTTCCTTAGTGACTAAGCAAAAGAGGACCCAGGCGTGACCCAAATTGGAATTTGGGCCCAAAGGCGCCAGGAGGCGTGAGAGGGACAGGGAACTCTTCCTACTAGTCCTAGTAGTCACTTCCAAGGTGTTTTTGTGGCCCGAGATGAGTTTTGCATGGTTTCCTTAGTGACTAAGCAAAAGAGGACCCAGGCGTGACCCAAATTGGAATTTGGGCCCAAAGGCGCCAGGAGGCGTGAAAGAGACAGGGAACTCTTCCTATTAGTCCGAGCAGTCACTTCCAAGGTGTTTCGGTGGCCTGACAAGAGTTTTGGACAAGTTTCTTACCGACTAAGCAAAAGAGGACCCAAGCGAGACCCAAATTGGAATTTAGGCCCAAAGGCGCCAGGAGGCGAGAGAGAGACAGGGAACTCTTTCTATTAGTACTAGCAGTCACTTGTGATGTGTTTCAGTGGCCCGAGATGAGTTTTGCAGGTGTTCCTTAGCGACTAAGCAAAAGAGGACCAGGGTGAGACCCACATTGGAATTTGGGCCCAAAGGCGCCAGGAGGCGAGAGAGGGAGAGGGAACTTTTCCTATTAGTCCTAATAGTCACTTCCAAGGTGTTTTTGTGGCCGGAGATGAGTTTTGCACGCTTTCCTTAGTGACTAAGCAAAAGAGGACCCAAGCAAGACCCAAATTGGAATTTCGGCCCAAAAGCGCCAGGAGACTAGAGAGAGACATGAAACTCTTCCTATTAGTCCTAGCAGTCACTTCCCAGGTGTTTCAGTGGCCCAGGATGAGTTCTGCACGTGTTCCTTTGCGACTAAGCAAGAGAGGACCCACGCGAGACCCAAATTGAAATTTGGGCCCAAAGGCGCTTGGAGACGAGAGAGAGATAGGGAACTCTTCCTATTAGTCCTAGCAGTTACTTGCAAGGTGTTTCAGTGGCCCAGGATGAGTTCTACATGTGTTCCTTAGCGACTGAGCAAGATAGGACCTACGCGAGACCTAAATTGGAATTTGGGCCCAAAGGCGCTAAGAGGCGAGAGAGAGATAGGGAACTCTTCCTATTAGTCCTTGCAGTCACTTCCAAGGTGTTTCAGTGGCCCGAGATGAGTTTTGAACGCTTTCCTTAGCGTCTAAACAAAAGAGGACCCAGGCGAGACCCAAATGAGAATTTGGCCCCAAAGGCGCCAGGAGGCTAGAGAGAGACAGAGAATTCTTCCTATTAATCCTAGCAGTCACTTCCAAGGTGTTTCGCTGGCCCAAGATGAGTTTTGCACGCATTCCTTAGCGACTAAGCAAATAGGACCCAGGCGAGACCCAAATTAGAATTTAGGCCCGAAGGCTCCGGGAGGCGAGAGAGAGATACAGACTCTTTCTATTAGTCCTAGTAGTCACTTTTAAGGTGTTTCAGTGGCCCGAGATGAGTTTTGCACGCTTTCCTTAGTGACTAAGCAAAAGAGGACCTATGCGAGACACAAATTCGAATTTGGGCCCAAAGGCACAAGGAGGCGAGAGAGAGAGAGGGAAATCTTCCTATTAGTCCTAGCAGTCACCTCCAAGGTGTTTCAGTTGCCCGAGATGAGTTTAGCAAGCGTTTCTTAGCGACTAAGCAACAAAGGACCCAGGCGAGACCCAAATTGGAATTTGGGACCAAAGGTTCCAGGAGGCGAGAAAGAGACATAGAACACCTCCTATTAGTCCTAGCAGTCACTTCCAAGGTGTTTCGGTGGCCTGAGAAGTGTTTTGCACGCGTTCCTTAGTGACTAAGAAAAATAGGACACAGGCGAGACCCAAATTTCAATTTGGGCCCAAATGCGCCAGGAGGCGAGAGAGAGACAGGGAACTCTTCCTATTAGTCCTAGCAGTCACTTCCGAGCTGTTTCAGTGGCCCTACGTGAGTTTTGCATGCGTTCCTTAGCGACTACGCAAAAAAGGACCCAGGCGAGGCCCCAATTTGAATTTGGGCCCAACGGCGCCAGGAGGCGAGAAAGTGACAGGGAACTCTTCCTATTAGTCCTAGCAGTCACTTCCAAGGTGTTTCAGTGGCCCGACATGAGTTTTGCACAAGTTCCTTAGCGACTAAGCAAAAGAGGACCCAAGTGAGACCCAAATTTGAATTTGGACCCAAAGGCGTCAGGAGGCGAGACAGAGACAGGAAACTCTTTCTGTTAGTCCTAGCAATCACTTCCAAGGTGATTCAGATGCCCGAGACGAGTTTTGCACGCGTTCCTTAGCGGCTAAATACAAGAGGACCCATGCGAGACCCAAATTGGAATTTGGGCCCAAAGACGCCAAGAGGCGAGAGAGAGAGAGGAAACTCTTCCTATTAGTCCTTGCAATCACTTCCAAAGTGTTTCAGCGGCCCAAGATGAGTTTTGCACGCGTTCCTTAGCAACTAAAGAAAAGAGGACCTAAGCGAGACCCAAATTGGAATTTCGGCCCAAAGGCGGCAGGAGGCGAGAGAGAGACATGGAGCTCTTCCTATTAGTCGTAGCACTCGCTTCCAAGATGAGTTTTGCACGCGTTCCTTAGCGACTAAGCAAAAGAGGACCCAGGCGAGACACAAATTGGAATTTGGGCCCAAAGGCGCCAAGAGGCGAGAGAGAGACAGGGAGCTCTTCCAATTAGTTATAGCAGTCACATCCAAAGTGTTTCAGTGGCCCAAGATGTGTTTTGCACGCGTTCTTTAGCGACTAAGCAAAAGAGGACCCAGGCAAGAGCCAAATTGGAATTTGGGCCTAAAGGCGCCAAGAGGCGAGAGAGAGACAGGGAACTCTTTCTACTAGTCCTTGCAGTCACTTCCAAGGTGTTTCAGTGGCCCGAGATGAGTTATGCATGTGTTCCTTCACGACTAAGCAAAAGAGGACCCAGGCAAGACCCAGATTGGAATTTGGGCCCAAAGGCTCCAGGAGGAGAGAGAGAGAAAGGGAGCTCTTATTATTAGTGCTAGCAGTCACATCCAAAGTGTTTCAGTGGCCTGAGATGAGTCTTCATGCGTTCCTTAGCAACTAAGCAAAAGAGGACCTAAGCGAGACCCAAATTGGAATTTGGGCCCAAAGGCGCTAGAAGGCGAGAGAGAGACAGGGAGCTCTTCCAATTAGTCCTAGCAGTCACTTCCAAGGTGTTTCAGTGGCCCGAGATGAGTTTTGCACGCGTTCTTTAGCGACTAAGCAAAAGAGAACCCAGGCAAGACCCAAAGTGAAATTTTGCTCCAATGGCGGCAGGAGGCGAGAGAGAGAGATAGAGCTCTTCCTATTAGTCTTAGCAGTCACGTCCTTGGTGTTTCAATGGTCTGAGATAAGTTTTGCATGCGTTCCTTAGCGACTAATCAAAAGTGAACCCACGCGAGACCCAAATTGGTATTTGGGCCCAAAGGCGGCAAGAGGCGAGAGAGAGACAGGGAGCTCTTCTTATTAGTCCTAGCAGTCACATCCAAAGTGTTTTAGTGGCCTAACATGAGTCTTTATGCGTTCCTTAGCGACTAAGCAAAAGAGGACCCAGGTGAGACCCAAATTGGAATATGGGCCCAAAGGCGCCAGGAGAATAGAGAGAGAAAGGGAGCTCTTATTATTAGTCCTGGCAGTCACATCCAAAGTGTTGCAGTGGCCTGAGATGAGTCTTCATGCGTTCCTTAGCGACTAAGCAAAAGAGGACCTAGGCGAGACCCACATTGGAATTTGGGCCCAAAGGCGCCAGGAGGCGGGAGAGAGATAGGAAATACTTCCTATTAGTCCTTGCAGTCACTTCCAAGGTGTTTCAGTGGCCTGAGATGAGTTTTGCACACGTTCCTTAGCAACTAAGCAAAAGAGGACCTCTGCGAGACCCAAATTAGAATTTGGGCCCAAAGGCGTCAGGAGGCGAGAGAGAGACATGGAGCTCTTCCTATTAGTCGTAGCACTCACTTCCAAGCTGTTTCAGTGACCCGAGGTGTGTTTTCCACGCGATCCTTAGCGAATCAGCAAAAGACGACCCAGGCGAGACCCAAATTGGAATTTTGCGCAATGGCGGCAGGAGGAGAGAGAGAGACATAGAGCTCTTCCTATTAGTCTTAGCAGTCACTTACATGGTGTTTCAGTGGTCCGAGATAAGTTTTGCACGCGTTCCTTAGCGACTAAGCAAAAGAGGACTTAGGCGAGACCCAAATTGCAAATTGCGCCCAAAGGCGGCAAGAGGCGAGAGAGAGACAGGGAGCTCTTATTATTAGTCCTAGCAGTCACATCCAAAGTGTTTCAGTGGCCTGAGATGAGACTTGATGCGTTCGTTAGTGACTAAGCACATGATGACCCAGGCAATACCTAAATGGGAATTTGGGCCCAAAGGCGCCAGGAGGCACTAGAGAGACATGGAACTCTTCCTATTAGTCCTAGTAGTTACTTCGAAGGTGTTTAAGTGGCCTGAGATGAGTTTTGCACGCGTTCCTTATCAACTAAGCAAGAGAGGGCACAGGCGAGACCCAAATTTGAATTTGGGCCCAAATGCTCCAGGAGGCGATGGAGAGATAGGAAACTCTTCCTATTAGTCCTAGCAGTCACTTCCAAGGTGTTTCAGTGGCCCGAGATAAGTTTTGTACGCGTTCCTTAGCGACTAAGCAAAAGAGGACCCAGGCAAGACCCAAATTGGTATTTGGGCCCAAAGGCGGCAAGAGGCGAGAGAGAGACAGTGAGCTCTTATTATTAGTCCTAGCAGTCACATCCAAAGTGTTTTAGTGGCCTAACATGAGTCTTCATGCATTCCTTAGCGACTAAGCAAAAGAGGACCCAGGTGAGACACAAATTGGAATTTGGGCCCAGTGGCGGCAGGAGGCGAGAGAGAGACATAGAGCTCTTCCTATTAGTCTTAGCAGTCACTTTCATGGTGTTTCAGTGGTTCGAGATAAGTTTTGCACGCGTTCCTTATCGACAAAGCAAAAAAGGACCCAGGCGAGACCAAATTGGAATTTCGGCCCAAAGGCGCCAGGAGCAAGAGAGAGACAGGGAACTCTTGCTATTAGTCCTAGCAGTCACTTCAAAGGTTTTTCAGTGGCCCGAGATGAGTTTTGCACGCGTTCCTTAGCAATTAAGCAAAAGAGGACCCAGCGAGACCCAAATTAGAATTTGGGCCCAAAGGCGCTAGGAGACGAGAGAGAGACAGGGAAGTCTTACTATTAGTCCTAACAGTCTCTTCCAAGGAGTTTCAGTGGCCCGAGATGAGTTTTGCACGCGTTCCTTAACGACTAAGCAAAAGAGGACCCAGGCAAGACCCAAATTTGAATTTGGGCCCAAGGTCCCCAGGAGGCGTGAGAGAGACAGGGAGCTCTTCTTATTAGTCCTAGCAGTCAGTTCCAAGGTGTTTCAGTGGCCGAGATGAGTCTTGCAGGCGTTCCTTAGCGGCTAAGCAAAAGAGGACCCAGGTGAGGCCCAAATTGGAATTTGGGCCAAAAGGCGCCAGGAGTAAGAGAGAGACAGGGAACTCTTGCTATTAGTCCTAGCAGTCACTTCCGAGGTGTTTCAGTGGTCTGAGGTGAGTTTTGCATGGGTTCCTTAGCGACGAAGCAAAAGAGGACACAGGCGAGATCCAAATTAGAATTTGGCCTCAAACGCGCCAGGGGGCGTGAAAGAGACAGGGAACTCTTCTTATTAGTCGTAGCAGTCAGTTCTGAGCTGTTTCAGTGCCCCGAGATGACTTTTGCACGCGTTCCTTAGCGACTAAGCAAAAGAGGATCCAGACGAGACCCAAATTGGAATTTCGGCCAAAAGGCGCCAGGAGCAAGAGAGAGAGAGGGAACTCTTGCTATTAGTCCTAGCAGTCACTTCCAAGGTTTTTCAGTGGCCCGAGATGAGTTTTGCACGAGTTCCTCAGCAACTAAGCAAAAGAGGATCCAGGCGAGACCCAAATTTGAATTTGGGCCAAAAGGCGCTAGGAGGAGAGAGAGAGAGACAAGGAATTGTTCCTATTAGTCCTAGCAGTCACTTTCAGGTTGTTTCATTGGCCCGAGATGAGTTTTGCACACATTCCTTAGCGACTAAGCAGAAAAGGAACCAGGCGAGACCGAAATTAGAATTTGGGCCCGAAGGCGCCAGGAGGCGAGAGAGAGACAGGGAACTCTTCCTTTGAGTCCTAGCAATCACTTCCAAGTTGCTTTAGTGGCCCGAGATGACTTTTGCATGCGTCCCTTAGCGACTCAGCAAAAGTGGACACAGGCGACATCAAAATTGGAATTTGGGCCCAATGGCGCCAGGAGGCGAGAATGAGACAGGGAACTCTTTCTATTAGTCCTAACAGTCACTTCGAAGGTTTTTTAGAGGCCAGGATGAGTTTTGTACGCATTTCTTAGCGACTAAGCAAAAGAGGACCCATTCGAGACCCAAAATGGAATTTGGGCCCAAAGGCGCCAGGAGACAAGAGAGATACAGGGAACTCTTACTATTAGTCCTAGCAGTCACTTCCAAGGAGTTTCAGTGGCTCGAGATGAGTTTTGCTTGCGTTCCTTAACGACTAAGCAAAAGAGGACCCAAGCAAGACCCAAATTTGAATTTGGGCCCAAAGTCCCCAGGAGGCGTGAGAGAGACAGGGAACTCTTCCTATTAGTCCTAGCAGTCAGTGCCAAGGTGTTTCAGTGGTCGAGATGAGTTTTGCAGGCGTTCCTTAGCGGCTAAGCAAAAGAGGACCCAGGCGATGCCCAAATTGGAATTTCGGCCCAAAGGCGCCAGGAGCAAGAGAGAGACAGGGAACTCTTCCTATTAGTCCTTGCAGTCACTTTCAAGGTGTTTCAGTGGCCCGATACGAGTTTCGCACGCACTCCTCTTTAACTAAGCAAAAGAGGACCCAGCCGAGATCCAAATTGGAATTTGGGCCCAAAGCCGCCAGGAGGCGAGAGAGAGACGCGTAACTCTTCCTATTAGTCCTAGCAGTCACTTTCAAGGTGTTTCAATGGCCCGATACGAGTTTCGCTCGCGTTCCCTAGCAACTAAGCAAAAGAGGACCCAGTCGAGATCGAAATTGGAATTTGGGCCCAGAGGCGCCAGGAGGCAAGAGAGAGACAGGGAACTCTTCTTATTAGTCCTAGAAGTCACTTTCAAGGTGTTTCAGTGGCCCGATACGAGTTTCGCACACGTTCCCTTGCAACTAAGCAAAAGAGGACCCAGTCGAGATCGAAATTGGAATTTGGGCCCCATGGCGGCAAGAGGCGAGATAGAGATAAGGAACTCTTTGTATTAGTCCTAGCAGTCACTTTCAAGGTGTTTCAATGGCCCGATACGAGTTTCGCACGCGTTCCCTAGCAACTTAGCAAAAGAGGACCCAGTCGAGATCGAAATTGGAATTTGGGCCCAGAGGCGCCAGAAGGCAAGAGAGAGACAGGGAACTCATCGTATTAGTCCTAGTAGTCACTTTCAAGGTGTTTCAATGGCCCGATACGATTTTCGCACGCGTTCCTTAGCGGCTAACCAAAAGAAGACCCAGGCGAGACTAAAATTGGAATTTGGGCCCCATGGCGGCAAGAGGCGAGATAGAGATAGGGAACTCTTCGTATTAGTCCTAGCAGTCACTTTCAAGGTGTTTCAGTGGCCCGATACGAGTTTCGCACTCGTTCCCTTGCAACTAAGCAAAAGAGGACCCAATCGAGATCGAAATTGGAATTTGGGCCCAGAGGCGACAGGAGGCAAGAGAGAGACAGGGAACTCTTCTTATTAGTCCTAGAAGTCACTTCTAAGATGTTTCAGTGGCCCGAGATGAGGTTCGCACAAGTTTCTTAGCGACTAGGCAAAAGACGACCCAGGCGAGACCCAAATTGGAATTTGGACCCAAAGCCGCTAGGAGCGAGAGAGAGACAGGGAACTCTTCTTATTAGTCCTAGAAGTCACTTCCTAGGTGTTTTAGTGGCTCGATATGAGTTTTGCACGCGTTCCTTAGCAACTAAACAAAAGAGGACCCAGCCGAGATCCAAATTGGAATTTGGGCCAAAAGGCGCCAGGAGGCGAGAGAGAAATAGGGAACTCTTCCTATTAGTCCTAGCAGTCACTTCCAAGGTGTTTTAGTGGACCTAGATGAGGTTCGCACGCGTTCCTTAGTGACTAGGCAAAAGACGACCCAAGCGAGACCCTAATTGGATTTTTGGCCCAAAGCCGCTAGGAGGCGAGAGAGAGACAGGGAACTCTTCCTATTAGTCCTAGCAGTCATTTCCAAGGTGTTTCAGTGGCTCGAAATGAGTTTCGCACGCGTTCCTTAGCAACTAAACAAAAGAGGACCCAGCCGAGATCTAAATTGGAATTTGGGCCCAAAGGCGCCAGGAGGCGAGAGAGAGACGCGTAACTCTTCCTATTAGTCCTAGCAGTCACTTTCAAGGTGTTTCTGTGGACCGATACGAGTTTCGCACGCGTTCCCTTGCAACTAAGCAAAAGAGGACCCAGTCGAGATCGAAGTTGGAATTTGGGCCCAGAGGCGCCAGGAGGCAAGAGAGAGACAGGGAACTCTTCTTATTTGTCCTAGAAGTCACTTCCAAGATGTTTCAGTGGCCCGAGATGAGGTTCGCACGAGTTTCTTAGCGACTAGGCAAAAGACGACCCAGGCGAGACCCAAATTGGAATTTGGACCCAAAGCCGCTAGGAGCGAGAGAGAGACAGGGAACTCTTCTTATTAGTCCTAGAAGTCACTTCCAAGGTGTTTTAGTGGCTCGATATGAGTTTCGCACGCGTTCCTTAGCAACTAAACAAAAGAGGACCCAGCCGAGATCCAAATTGGAATTTGGGCCAAAAGGCGCCAGGAGGCGAGAGAGAAACAGGGAACTCTTCCTATTAGTCCTAGCAGTCACTTCCAAGGTGTTTTAGTGGCCCTAGATGAGGTTCGCATGCGTTCCTTAGTGACTAGGCAAAAGACGACCCAAGCGAGACCCTAATTGGAATTTGGGCCCAAAGCCGCTTGGAGCGAGAGAGAGACAGGGAACTCTTCCTATTAGTCCTAGAAGTCACTTCCAAGGTGTTTCAGTGGCTCGAGATGAGTTTCGCACGCGTTCCTTAGCAACTAAACAAAAGAGGACCCAGCCGAGATCCAAATTGGAATTTGGGCCCAAAGGCGCAAGGAGGCGAGAGAGAGACAAGGAACTCTTCCTATTAGTCCTAGCAGTCACTTCCAAGGTGTTTCAGTGGCCCGAGATGAGTTTCGCACGCGTACCTTAGCAATTAAGCAAAATACGACCCAGGCCAGACCCAAATTGGAATTTGGGCCTAAAGGCAGCAAGAGGTGAGAGAGAGACAGGGAACTCTTCCTATTAGTCCTAGCAGTCACTTCCAAGGTGTTTCAGTGGCCCGATACGAGTTTCTCACGTGTTCCTTAGAAACTAAGCAAAAGAGGACCCAGCCGAGATCCAAATTGGAATTTGGCCCCAAAGGCGCCAGGAGGCGAGAGAGAGACAGGGAACTTTTCCTATCAGTCCTAGCAGTCACTTCCAAGGTGTTTCAGTGGCCCGAGATGAGGTTTGCACGTGTTTCTTAGCGACTAGGCAAAAGACGACCCAAGCGAGACCGAAATTGGAATTTGGGCCCAAAGCCGCTAGGAGCGAGAGAGAGACAGGGAACTCCTCCTATTAGTCCTAGAAGTCACTTCCAAGGTGTTTCAGTGGCTCGAGATGAGTGTCGCACGCGTTCCTTAGCAACTAAACAAAAGAGGACCCAGCCGAGATCCAAATTAGAATTTGGGCCCAAAGGCGCCAGGAGGCGAGAGAGAGACAGGGAACTCTTCCTATTAGTCCTAGCAGTCACTTCCAAGGTGGTCAGTGACCCGAGGTGAGGTTCGCACGTGTTTCTTAGCGACTAGGCAAAAGACGACCCAGGCGAGACCCAAGTTGGAATTTGGGCCCAAAGCCGCTAGGAGCGAGAGAGAGAGAGGGAACTCTTCCTATTAGTCCTAGCAGTCACTTCCAAGGTGTTTCAGTGGCCCGAGATGAGTTTCGCACGCATACTTTAGCAACTAAGGAAAGAAGGACCCAGGCGAGATCCAAATTGGAATTTGGGCCCAAAGCCGCTAGGAGGCGAGAGAGAGACAGGGAACTCTTCCTATTAGTCCAAGAAGTCATTTCCAAGGTGTTTCAGTAGCCCGAGATGAGTTTCGCATGCGTTCCATAGCAACTAAACAAAAGAGGACCCAGCCGAGATCCAAATTGGAATTTGGGCCCAAAGGCGCCAGGAGGCGAGAGAGAGACAGGGAACTCTTCCTATTAGTCCTAGCAGTCACTTCCAAGGTGTTTCAGTGGCCCTAGATAAGGTTCGCCCGCGTTCCTTAGCTACAAGGCAAAAGACGACCCAAGCGAGACCCTAATCAGAATTTGGGCCCAAAGCCGCTAGGAGGCGAGAGAGAGACAGGGAACTCTTCCTATTAGTCCTAGAAGTAACTTCCAAGGTGTTTCAGTGGCTCGAGATGAGTTTCGCACGCGTTCCTTAGCAACTAAGCAAAAGAGGACCCAGCCGAGACCCAAGTTGGAATTTGGGCCCAAAGCCGCTAGGAGTGAGAGAGAGACAGGGAACTCTTCCTATTAGTCCTAGAAGTCACTTCCAAGGTGTTTCAGTAGCTCGAGATGAGTTTCGCACGCGTTCCTTAGCAACTAAACAAAAGAGGACCCAGCCGAGATCCAAATTGGAATTTGGGCCCAAAGGCGCAAGGAGGCGAGAGAGAGACAAGGAACTCTTCCTATTAGTCCTAGCAGTCACTTCCAAGGTGTTTCAGTGGCCCGAGATGAGTTTCGCACGCGTACCTTAGCAATTAAGCAAAATACGACCCAGGCCAGACCCAAATTGGAATTTGGGCCTAAAGGCAGCAAGAGGTGAGAGAGAGACAGGGAACTCTTCCTATTAGTCCTAGCAGTCACTTCCAAGGTGTTTCAGTGGCCCGATACGAGTTTCTCACGTGTTCCTTAGAAACTAAGCAAAAGAGGACCCAGCCGAGATCCAAATTGGAATTTGGCCCCAAAGGCGCCAGGAGGCGAGAGAGAGACAGGGAACTCTTCCTATTAGTCCTAGCAGTCACTTCCAAGGTGGTCAGTGGCCCGAGGTGAGGTTCGCACGTGTTTCTTAGCGACTAGGCAAAAGACGACCCAGGCGAGACCCAAGTTGGAATTTGGGCCCAAAGCCGCTAGGAGCGAGAGAGAGAGAGGGAACTCTTCCTATTAGTCCTAGAAGTCACTTCCACGGTGTTTCAGTGGTCGAGATGAGTTTCGCATGCGTTCCTTAGCAACTAAGCAAAGAAGGACCTAGGTGAGACCCAAATTGGAATTTTGGCCCAAAGTCGCCAGGAGGCGAGAGAGAGACGAGGAACTCTTCCTATTAGTCCTAGCAGTCACTTCGAAGGTGTTTCAGTGGCCCAAGATGAGGTTCGCACGCGTTCCTTAGCGACTAGCCAAAAGACGACCCAGACGAGACCCAAATTGGAATTTGGGCCCAAAGCCGCTAGGAGGCGAGAGAGAGACAGGGAACTCTTCCTATTAGTCATAGAAGTCACTTCCAAGGTGTTTCAGGGGAATGAGATCAGTTTCACACGCGTTCCATGACTAAGTAAAAGAAGACCCAGGCGAGACCAAAATTGGAATTTGGGCCCAATTGCGCCAAGAGGCGTGATAGAGATAGGGAACTCTTCCTATTAGTCCTAGCAGTCACTTCCAAGGTGTTTCAGTGGCCCGATATGAGTTTCGCACGCGTTCCTTTGCAACTAAGCAAAAGAGGCCCAAGCCGAGATCCAAATTGGAATTTGGGCCCAAAGGCGGCAGGAGGCGAGAGAGAGACAGGGAACTCTTCTTATTAGTCCTAGCAGTCACTTCTAAGGTGTTTCAGTGGCCCGAGATGAGTTTCGCACGCGTACCTTAGCAACTGAGCAAAATACGACCCAGGCGAGACCCAAATTGGAATTTGGGCCTAAAGGCAGCAAGAGGTGAGAGAGAGACAGGGAACTCTTCCTATTAGTCCTAGCAGTCACTTCCAAGGTGTTTCAGTGGCCCGAGATGAGGTTCGCACGTGTTTCTTAGCGACTAGGCAAAAGACGACCCAGGCGAGACCCAAATTGGAATTTGGGCCCAAAGCCGCTAGGAGGCGAGAGACAGACAGGGAACTCTTCCTATTAGTCCTAGAAGTAACTTCCAAGGTGTTTCAGTGGCTCGAGATGAGTTTCGCACGCGTTCCTTAGCAACTAAGCAAAAGAGGACCCAGCCGAGATCCAAATTGGAATTTGGGCCCAAAGGCGCCAAGAGGCGAGAGAGAACAAGGAACTCTTCCTATTAGTCCTAATAGTCACTTCCAAGGTGTTTCAGAGGGCTGAGATGAGTTCGCACGCGTGATGAATCCACTTTTTATTATATTTTTACTTTCCTTTTTGGTGCTCCTTGATAGATAAAATGGACTTAGATACTGCAAATAATATAGAAATCACATTTTGAGTAAATATCATAGGTTTTTTAATTTTTGGTTAATTTACATTTAATTACATAGATATAGATTGTAATTTTAATTATCTTGATAATTTTGCAGAGTCCCCAAGTTAATTTTGAGATATCTTGGCGCTTGGATGAAAGTTGCCCCCAAAGTAGCCACTTTTAGGAGCAAAAGTGGCAACTACAGCAAGTCTGGGCATTAAAGGTTCCAAAGTAGCTACTTTCATCCTCCAAAGTAACAACTCCAGAGAGCTCCAGGGACGCCATTTGAGAAGCATTTTACGCATGGCCACTATTGCCTTTCATAGTGGCTATGCGCATCCAAAGTTCCCACGTTCAAGTCCAATAGTAGCAACTCTAGAAAGCTCCACGACGCCACTTTTGGAAGCAATTTGCGCGTGGCCACTATTGCCTTTCAAAGTGGCTGCGCGCATCCAAAGTAGCCACTTTCAAGTCCAAAAGTGGCAACTCTAGAGAATTGGCAAGCTTACGTAAATATGCGCGTGGATACTTTCAAGGCTCAAAGTGGACACTTTCAAAGGCAAAAGTGGACACTTTGCTGACATGTCTTCCACTATAAATAGATTTTAGGAATTAGGGTACGGGGAGTTGAACATTTTATTTTTCTTGGATTCTCTTTGCCAAATTAGGACATTTTCTTTCCAGAGCTTTGGAACCTTGGGTGACAGCCAGGGATCCATTATAGGTTTTAATTTCCAATTTCCCTTTGATTCTCATTGAATTTACATTAATGTTGCTTACGTTTATGCATTTCTTTCTTTCATTTGTGAAGCCCATCCATATGGAGGGCTAAATTCTCTTGTAATTCCTAGTCAATTCACATGGTTCTTGAATTCTTGGGTTTAATGGCAATATTACTCTTTCTTTCCTTGGATTTATTAACCCCAATCTCTAAATGAAATGAAATTTACACGAGGGGAACATTGCTTAATGAACCCTAAATTACCCAACGAAATTCTAATCCAAAATTGCTTAATTTTGATTAATCTTTGAGATTGCTTAATCTTAGGGATAAAGATTGGAGCCCATTAAGATGCTTAATTTTAATTGGGATGCTAAAGTTAATTTACGCTTGATAGATTAACTTAATTCAAGGGAAAAATAGGGGATTATTGAATCATTTGAAAGAATAGGGATAGAACTCGTTGATTAACTAGGGATTACTCTTCTTAATTGATTGAATTTCACTAGTTTATATTTTGCTCTTGATTAAAATCTGGAAATTGACAAACCTCCCCCAATTTACTTGCTTTAAAATATATGTTTACACTTGTTCGATGTATGTTTCCAACCAAAAATTCCTTGGAGACGACCTAGGACAACACCCTAGTACTGCATTCATTTCTTTGCATATTTGATGAGGATTAACGACAATCTTTATGCATAACGAGTAGCGAAATTCATTTCATCAAATTGGCGCCGTTACCGAGGAACGTTTGGTGCTGAACTAATATTGAACATGATTAGTGCTCTGTTTTTGTGTTTTGCATGTTAGTGTGTTTGTTTCATTTTTTGAATTTTTTGTATTGTGTTGATAGCCATACGAATTTTGTGGTCTGTTTCTGCATTGTTATTGCAAGATTTTCTGCATCATTTCCTTCATTCAAGTGCTGCAATTTTTCAATTACTCACTTTCAATTTTCTGCACTCATTTCGCTGCATATTACTCTATTTTTCTGCACCTTTGCTATATAATTCTGCAGAATTCTGCAGAGAGATTTCAAGCTGTTCTTGTTATTTCATTTACTCAATTTGCTTTCAATTTAGTTAGTTGATATCTAGTGCATGACTCCATCAAACCCTGGGGATTTGTATCCATTAGACCAGGAGATTGATAGGACTTTTCATAGAAACATTAGGACCCATAGGGAT
Source organism: Abrus precatorius (assembly GCF_003935025.1). Lineage (NCBI taxonomy): Eukaryota > Viridiplantae > Streptophyta > Magnoliopsida > Fabales > Fabaceae > Abrus > Abrus precatorius. The sequence continues at coordinate 21,967,926 of NW_020874395.1, forward strand.
CACTCTGATCACTCTGAACACTCTGAACCATCATCATCTCCTACTGCATCTTTGCAATCTGTGACACCAATTTCTGTTTACTCTTCTACATTTTCACTTGACTCTAGTTTTGGAGCAATGGCAGGTGATGAGAGGACTTTTAAGGAGCTAGCTGCACCGGATGTCACATACCAAACATTGTGCATACAATATCCAGATGTGGACGCCTCTTTTGTTTTGAAAACTGGATTAATTCACCTTCTACCTAAATTCCATGGTTTTGCAGGTGAAGACCCTCACAAACACTTGAAGGAGTTTCACATTGTATGTTCCACTATGAGACCTCAAGGTGTTCCGGAGGAGCATGTCAAGTTGAAGGCTTTCCCTTTCTCATTAATGGACACCGCGAAGGATTTGGCTTTACTACCTTCCTCCCGGATCTATTACTAGTTGGGACAACCTCAAAAGACTCTTTCTACAGAAGTTCTTTCTAGCCTTCCGAGCCGCATCCATAAAAGAAAGGAAATTTGTGGAATTAGACAGCTAGAAAGAGAAACTCTCTATGAATACTGGGAGAGGTTTAAAAGACTATGTGCCAGCTGCCCCCACCACCAAATTAGCGATCAATTGCTGATCCAATACTTCTATGAGGGATTACACCCAATGGATAGGAGTATGATCGATGCAGCGAGTGGAGGAGCCTTGGAAGACAAGACCCCTGTGGCAGCCAGAAACTTGATAGCAAACATGACTGTCAACTCCCAGCAATTTGCAACTAGACAGAATTCTTGTGTTACTAGAGGTGTGCATGAAGTTCAAGCTATAGAACCAAACAAATTGGAGCGCAAGATTGATGAGCTAGCCTCCATGGTAAAGCAATTAGCTGCAATGCAAAAGAGTGCTATCTCTGCAACACCTCCACCATCAGTTCTAGCTACACTTTACGGAATATGCTCAGCTGCGCATCATTACACAGACAGCTGCCCTACATTGCAGGAGTCAGACACTCCTGAAGGTAACCCCCAAGCCTATGCTGCAAATATTTACACTAACAAATTTCCTTTTCAGCAGCTGCAACAACAACCAAGCTGGGATCTTCAAACCAGTATAACCCGGGTTGGAGAAATCATCCAAACTTGAGGTGGGGAGGAAATTCCAACCAGCAAAATCAGCAAAGCAACAATTACCAAGCTGGTCAAGGCAGGCCACATCAGCCACGCCCATGGAATGATCAACAACATGGGCAACAACCTCACCAACAGAAGCAAGCGTCCTTATCCCAAGCCTCTTCCTGTCAGAAGAATGAGCCTTCATTGGAGGAGCTTGTGAAGCAGATGGCCATGAGCAACATTAATTTTCAACAGCGAACAGAGGCCAGTATCAGAACAATTGAGAACCAGATGGGACAGTTGGCTTCCTCTATAAATCAAATTCAATCCCAAGGTTCAGGCAACCTCCCGGCACAGACAGTCACAAACCCAAAGAATGTCAGTGCAATTACTCTGCGCTCTGGGAAGGTAATGCAAGAGCCTGAAATGCCTAGGGAAAAAGATATCCCACGCCCCTTGGTTGATGAAAGGGAGGAAGAAAATGCACCCACCACTCAAGAAGTGGTAGAAGAAGCTGAAAGGGCAAGTCCTCCACCTTTTCCTCAAAGGGTTATGGTCACTAAACCAAGTAAGAAAGCTGAGGAGATGAGTTTTCCAAGGTGTTTCAGTGAGAGGACCCAGTGCGAGACCCAAATTGGAATTTGGGCCCAAAGGCATTAAGAGGGGAGAAAGAGATAGGGAACTCTTCCTATTAGTCCTAGCAGTCACTTCCAAGGTGTTTCAATTGCCCGAGATGAGTTTTGCACGCGTTCCTTATTGACTAAGCAAAAGAGGACCCAAGCGAGACCCAAATTGGAATTTCGGCCCAAAGGCGCCAGGAGGCGAGAAAGAGACAGGTATCTCTTCCTATTAGTCCTAGCAGTTATTTGCAAGGTGTTCCGATGGCCCAGGATGAGTTCTGCAGGTGTTCCTTAGCGACTAAGCAAAAGAGGACCCAAGCGAGACCTAAATCAAAATTTGGGCCCAAAGGCGCTAGGAGGAGAGAGAGAGACAGGGAAGTCTTCCTATTAGTCCTAGCAGTCACTTCTAAGGTGTTTCAGTGGCCCGAGATGAGTTTTGTGCGCCTTCCTTAACGACTAAGCAAAAGAGGGCCCAGGCGAAAGCCAAATTGGAATTTGGGCCCAAAGGTGCCAGGAGGCGAGAGAGAGACAGGGAACTCTTCCTATTAGTCCTAGCAGTCACTTCCATGGTGTTTCAGTGGCTCGAGATGAGTTTCACACGCGTTTGATGACTAAGCAAAAGTGGACCGAAGCGAGACCCAAATTGGAATTTCTTTCGAAAGGCGCTAGGTGGCGAGAGACAAGCAGGGAAATCTTCCTATTAGTCCTAGCAGTCACTTCCTAGGTGTTTCAGTGGCCCGATATGAGTTTTGCATCCATTCCTTAGCGACTAAGCAAAAGAGGACCCAGGCGAGACCCAAATTGGAATTTGGGCCCAAAGGTGCAAGGAGGCAAGAGAGAGACAGGGAACTCATCTTATTAGTCCTAACAGTCACTTCCAAGTTGTTTCAGTGGCCCGAGATAAGTTTGGCACCCGTTCCTTAACGACTAAGCAAAAGAGGACCCAAGCGAGACCTAAATTGGAATTTGGGCCCAAAGGCGCCAGGAGGAGAGAGAGAGACAGGGAAGTCTTCCTATTAGTGCTAGCAGTCACTTCCAAGGTGTTTCATTGGCCCGAGATGAGTTTTGCATGCGTTCCTTAGCGACTAAGCAAAAGAGGACCCAGGCGAGACCAAAATTAGAATTTGGGCCCAAAGGCCCCAGAAGGCGAGAGAGATATAGGGAACTCTTCCTATCAGTTATAGCTGTCACTTCCAAGGTGTTTCAGTGGCCCGAGATAAGTTTTGCACGCGTTCATTGACGACTAAGTAAAAGAGGACCAAGGCGAGACCCAAATTAGAATTTTGGCCCAAAGGTGCAAAGAGGCAAGAGAGAGATAGGGAACTCTTCCTATTAGTCCTAGCAGTCATTTCCAAGGTGTTTCAGTGGCCCGAGATGAGTTTTGCACGCGTTCCTTAGGGACTTAGCAAAAGAGGACCCACGCGAGACCCAAATTGGAATTCGGGCCCAAAGGCGCCAATAGGCGATAGAGAGACAGGGAACTGTTCCGATTAGTACTAATAGTCACCTCCAAGGTGTTTCAGTGGCTCGAGATGAGTTTCGCACGCGTTCCTTAGCGACTACAGAAAAGAGGACCCAGGCGAGACCCAAATTGGAATTCGGGCCCAAAGGCGCCAATAGGCGATAGAGAGACAGGGAACTGTTCCGATTAGTCCTAATAGTCACCTCCAAGGTGTTTCAGTGGCTCGAGATGAGTTTCGCACGCGTTCCTTAGCGACTACGGAAAAGAGGACCCAGGCGAGACCCAAATTGGAATTCAGGCCCAAAGGCGCCAAGAGGCAATAGAGAGACAGGGAACTGTTCCGATCAGTCCTAATAGTCACCTCCAAGGTGTTTCAATGGCTCGAGATGAGTTTCGTACGCATTCCTTAGCGACTAAGAAAAAGAGGACCCAGGCAAAACAAAAATTGGAATTTGTGCCCAAAGGCGCGATGAGGCGAGAGAGAGACAGGGAACTCTTCCTATTAGTCCTACCAGTCATTTCCAAGGTGTTTCAGTGGCCTGAGATAAGTTTTGCACTCGTTGTTTAGCGACTTAGCAAATGTGGACCCAGGCGAGACCCAAATTGGAATTCGGACCCAAAGGCACCCGGAGGAGAGAGAGAGACAGCGAACTCTACTTATTAGTCTTAGTAGTTACTTCCAAACTCTTTCAGTGGCCCGAGATAAGTTTGGCACTAGTTCCTTAACGACTAAGGAAAACAGGACCCAAGCGAGACCAAAATTGGAATTTGGGCCCAAAGGTGCCAAGAGGAGAGAGAGAGAGAGGGAAGCCTTCCTATTAGTACTAACAGTCACTTCCAAGGTGCTTCAATGGCCCGAGATGAGTTTTGCACGCATTCCTTAACGACTAAGCAAAAGAGGACCCAGGCGAGACCCACGTTTGAATTTGGGCCCAAAGGTGCCAGGAGGCGAGAGAGGGAGAGGGAACTTTTCCTATTAGTCCTAATAGTCACTTCCACGGTGTTTTTGTGGCCCGAGATGAGTTTTGCACGCTTTCCTTAGTGACTAAGCAAAAGAAGACCCCGGCGAGACCCAAATTAGAATTTGGGCCCAAAGGCGCCATGAGGCGAGAGAGAGACAGGGAACTCTTCCTATTAGTCCTAGCAATCATTTCCAAGGTGTTTCAGTGGCCTGAGATGAGTTTTGCATGCGTTGTTTAGTGACTTAGCAAAAGAGGACCCAGGCGAGACCCAAAATGGAATTTGGACCCAAAGGCGCCAGGAGGCGATAGAGAGACAGCGAACTCTTCCTATAAGTCCTAGCAGTCACTTCCAAGGTGTTTCGGTGGCCCGAGATGAGTTTAGCAAGCGTTTCTTAGCGACTAAGCAAAAAAGGACCGAGGCGATAGCCAAATTGGAATTTGGGCCCAAAGGCCCCAAAAAACAAAAGAGAGACAAGGAACACTTCCTATTAGTCCTTGCAGTCACTTCCAAGGTGTTTCGGTGGCCCAAGATGAGTTTTGCACGCGTTCCTTAATGACTAAGCAAAAGAGGACCCAGGCGAGAACCAAATTGGAATTTGGGACCAGAGGCGTCAGGAGGCGAGAGAGAGATAGGGAACTCTTCCTATTAGTCCTAGCAGTCACTTCCAAGGTGTTTCAGTGGCCCGAGATGAGTTTTGAACGCTTTCCTTAGCGACGAAACAAAAGAGGACCCAGGCGAGACCCAAATTAGAATTTGGGCACAAAGGCTAATTTGGGCGCAAAGGTGCCAGGACGCTAGAGAGAGATAGAGAACTCTTCCTATTAATCCTAGCAGTCACTTCCAAGGTGTTTCGGTGGCCCATGATGAGTTGTGCACGTGTTTCTTAGCGACTAAGCAAGATAGGTCCTAGACGACACCCAAATTGGAATTTGGGCCCAAAGGCGCCAGAAGGCGAGAGAGAGATAGGGAACTCTTCCTATTAGTCCTAGCAGTCACTTCCAAGGTGTTTCAGTGGCCCGAGATGAGTTTTGAACGCTTTCCTTAGCGACGAAACAAATGAGGACCCAGGCGAGACCCAACTTAGAATTTGGGCACAAAGGCTAATTTGAACCCAAAGGTGCCAGGACGCTAGAGAGAGATAGAGAACTCTTCCTATTAATCCTAGCAGTCACTTCCAACGTCATGATGAGTTTTGCACGTGTTCCTTAGCGACCAAGTAAAATAAGACCCAGGCGAGACCCAAATTGGAATTTATGCCCATAGGCGCCAGAAGACGAGAAGACACAGGGAACTCTTCATATTAGTCCGAGCCGTTACTTTCAAGGTGTTTCGGTGGCCCGAGATTAGTTTTGCACGCGTTCCTTAGCGACTAGGCAAATAAGACCCAGGCGAGACCCAAATTGGAATTTGGGCCCAAAGGTTCCAGGAGGCGAGAAAGAGACATAGAACACCTCCTATTAGTCCTAGCAGTCACTTCCAAGGTGTTTCGGTTGGCTGAGATGTGTTTTGCACGTGTTCCTTAGCGACTAAGCAAAAGAGCACCCACGCGAGAACCAAATTGGAATTTGGGACCAGAGGCGCCAGGCGGCGAAAAAGAGACAGGGAACACTTGCTATTAGTCCTAGCAGTCACTTCCATGGTGTTTCGGTGGCCTGACATGTGTTTTGCACGCGTTCCTTAGTGACTAAGAAAAAGAGGACCCAGGCGAGACCCAAATTGAAATTTGGGCCCAAAGGCGCCAGACGGCTAGAGAGAGACAGGGAACTCTTCCTATTACTCCTAGCAGTAACTTCCGAGGTGTTTCAGTGGCCTGAGGTGAGTTTTGCATGCGTTCCTTAGCGACTAAGCAAAAGATGACCCAGGCGAGACCCAAATTGGAATTTGGGCCCAAACGCGCCAGGAGGCGTGAAAGAGACAGGGAACTCTTCCTATTAGTCCTAGCAGTCACTTCCAAGGTGTTTCGGTGGCCCGACAAGAGTTTTGCACAAGTTCCTTAGCGACTAAGCAAAAGAGGACCCTAGTGAGACGCAAATTAGAATTTGGGCTCAAAGGCGCCAGGAGGCGAGAGAGAGACAGGAACTCTTCCTATTAGTACATGCAGTCACTTGTGATGTGTTTCAGTGGCCCAAGATAAGGTTTGTAGGCGTTCCTTTGCGACTAAGCAAAAGAGGACCCAGGCGAGACCCAAATTAGAATTTGGGCCCAAAGGCGCAAGGAGGCAAGAGAGCGATAGGGAACTCTTCCTATTAGTCCTAGCAGTCACCTGCAACGTGTTTCGGTGGCCCAGGATGAGTTCTGCACGTGTTCCTTAGCGACTAAGCAAGATAGGTCCCAAGGCGCCACGAGGCGAGAGCGAGATAGGGAACTTTTCCTATTAGTCCTAGCAGTAACTTCCAAGGTGTTTCAGTGGCCCGAGATGAGTTTTGAACGCTTTCCTTAGCGACTAAACAAAAGAGGACCCACGCGAGACCCAAATTGGAATTTGGGCCCAAAGGCGCCTGGAGGCTAGAGAGGGATAGGGAATTCTTCCTATTAATCCTAGCAGTCACTTCCAAGGTGTTTCGGTGGCCCAAGATGAGTGTTGCACGTGTTCCTTAGCGACTAAGCAAAATAAGACCCAGGTAAGACCCAAATTAAAAGTTGGGCCCAAAGGCGCCAGGAGGCGAGAAAGACACAGAGAACTCTTCATATTAGTCCTAGCCGTCACTTCGAAGGTGTTTCGGTGACCCGAGATGAGTTTTGCACGCGTTCCTTAGTGACTAAGCAAAAGAGGACCCAAGCGAGACCCAAATTGGAATTTGGGCCCAAAGGTGGCAGGAGGCGAGAGAGGGAGGGGGAACTTTTCCTATTAGTCCTAGTAGTCACTTCCAAGGTGTTTTAGTGGCCCGAGATGAGTTTTGCACGCTTTCCTTAGTGACTAAGCAAAAGAGGATCCAGGCGAGACCCAAATTGAAATTTGCGCCCAAAGGTGCCAGGAGGCTAAAGAGAGACATAAAATTCTTCCTATTAGTCCTAGCAGTCACTTCCAAGGTGTTTCAGTGGACCGAGTTGAGTTTTGCATGCGTTCCTTAGCGACTAAGCAAAAGAGGACCCAGGCGAGACCCAAAATAGAATTTTGGCCCAAAGGCGCAAGGAGGCGAGAGAGAGATAGGGAACTCTTCCTATTAGTCCTAGCAGTCACTTCCAAGGTGTTTCGGTGGCCTAAGATGTGTTTTGCACGCGTTCCTTAGTGACTAAGAAAAAGAGGACCCATGCGAGACCCAAATTGGAATTTGGGCCCAAAGGCGCCAGGCGGCGAGAGAGGGACAGGGAACTCTTCCTACTAGTCCTAGTAGTCACTTCCATGGTGTTTTTGTGGCCCGAGATGAGTTTTGCATGGTTTCCTTAGTGACTAAGCAAAAGAGGACCCAGGAGAGACCCAAATTAGAATTTGGGCCCAAAAGCGCCAGGAGGCGTGAAAGAGACAGGGAACTCTTCCTATTAGTCCGAGCAGTCACTTCCAAGGTGTTTCGGTGGCCTGACAAGAGTTTTGGACAAGTTTCTTAGCGACTAAGCAAAAGAGGACCCAAGCGAGACCCAAATTGGAATTTGGGCCCAAAGGCGCCAGGAGGCGAGAGAGAGACAGGGAACTCTTCCTATTAGTACTAGCAGTCACTTGTGATGTGTTTCAGTGGCCCGAGATGAGTTTTGCAGGTGTTCCTTAGCGACTAAGCAAAAGAGGACCAGGGTGAGACCCACTTTGGGATTTGGGCCCAAAGGCGCCAGGAGGCGAGAGAGGGAGAGGGAACTTTTCCTATTAGTCCTAATAGTCACTTCCAAGGTGTTTTTGTGGCCGGAGATGAGTTTTGCACGCTTTCCTTAGTGACTAAGCAAAAGAGGACCTAGGCGAGACCTAAATTGGAATTTCGGCCCAAAAGCGCCAGGAGACTAGAGAGAGACATGAAACTCTTCCTATTAGTCCTAGCAGTCACTTCCCAGGTGTTTCAGTGGCCCAGGATGAGTTCTGCACGTGTTCCAAGGTGTCTTAGTGGCTCGAGATGAGTTTTGCACGCGTTCCTTAGCGACTAAGCAATAGATGACCCAGGCAAGACCCAAATTAGAATTTTGGCCCAAAGGCGCCAGGAGGCGAGAGAGGCACAGGGAACTCTTACTATTAGTCGTAGCAGTCACTTCGAAGGTGTTTCAGTTGCCCAAGATGAGTTTTGCACGCTTTCCTTAGCGACTCAGCAAAAGAGGACCGAGGCGAGACCCACATTGGAATTTGGGCCCAATGGCGCCAGGAGGCGAGAGAGAGACAGGGAACTCTTCCTATTAGTCCTAGCAGTGACTTCCAAGATGTTTCAATGGCCCAAGATGACTTTTCCATGCGTTCCTTATCGACACAGCAAAAGAGGACCTAGGCGAGACCCAACTTCAAATTTGGGCCCAAAGACGGGGGGAGATGAGAGAGATAGGGAACTCTTTCTTTTAAACCTAGCAGTCACTTCCAAGTTGCTTCAGTGGCCCGAGATGACTTTTGCACGCGTCCCTTAGCTACTGAGCAAAAGAGGACCCAGGCGAGACCCAAATTGGAATTTAGGCCAAATTGCGCCGGGAGGCGATAGAAAGATAGGGAACTCTTCCAATTAGTCTTAGCAATCACTTCCAAGGTGTTTCGGTGGCCCGAGATGAGTTTTGCACGCGTTCTTTAGCAGCTAAGCAAAAGAGGACCCAGGCGAGACCCAAATTGGAATTTGGGCGCAAAGGCGCCAGAAGACGAGAGAGAGACAGGTAACTTTTACTATTAGTCCTCGAAGTCTTTTCCAAGGTGTTTTAGTGGCCCAAGATGAGTTTTGCACGCGTTCCTTAGCGACTAAGCAAAAGAGGACCCAAGCGAGACCCTAATTGGAATTTGGGCCCAAAGGCGCTAGGAGGCGAGAGATAGACACGGAAATCCTCCTATTAGTCCTAGCAGTCACTTCGAAGGGGTTTCAGTGGCCCGAGATGAGTTTTCCACGCATTCCTTAGCGACTAAGCAAAAGAGGACCCAAGCGAGACCCAAATTAGAATTTGGGCGCAAAGGCGCCAATAGACGAGAGAGAGTCCGGTAACTTTTACTATTAGTCCTAGCAGTCTTTTCCAAGGTGTTTTAGTGGCCCGAGATGAGTTTTGCATGCGTTTCTTAGCGACTAAGCAAAAGAGGACCCAGGCGAGACCCAAATTGGATTTTGGGCCCAAAGGCGTTAGGAGGCGAGAGATAGACACGGAACTCCTCCTATTAGTCCTAGCAGTCACTTCCAAGGTGTTTGAGTGGCCCGAGATGAGTTTTACACGCGTTCCTTAGCGACTAAGCAAAAGAGGACCCAGGTGAGACCCAAATTGGAATTTGGGCACAATGGCGCCAGGAGGCGAGAGAGAAACACAAAACTCTTCCTATTAGTCCTAGTAGTCACTTCGAAGGGGTTTCAGTGGCCCGAGATGAGTTTTCCACGCGTTCCTTAGCGACTAAGCAAAAGAGGACCCAAGCGAGACCCAATTTAGAATTTGGGCGCAAAGGCGCCAGGAGACGAGAGAGAGACCGGTAACTTTTACTATTAGTCCTAGCAGTCTTTTCCAAGGTGTTTTAGTGGCCCGAGATAAGTTTTGCATGCGTTCCTTAGCAACTAAGCAAAAGAGGACCCAGGCGAGACCCAAATTGGAATTTGGGCCCAAAGGCGCTAGGAGGCGAGAGATAGACACAAAACTCTTCCTATTAGTCGTAGCAGTCACTTCCAAGGTGTTTTAGTGGCCCGAGATGAGTTTTGCACGCGTTCCTTAGCGACTAAGCAAAAGAGGACCCAGGTGAGACCCAAATTGGAATTCGGGCACAATGGCGCCAGGAGGCGAGAGAGAGACACAAAACTATTCCTTTTAGTCGTAGTAGTCACTTCCAAGGTGTTTTAGTGGCCCGAGATGAGTTTTGCACGCGTTCCTTGGCGACTAAGCAAAAGAGGACCCAAGCGAGACCCAAATTAGAATTTTGGGCCAAAGGCGCTAGGAGGCGAGAGAGGCACAGGGAACTGTTACTATTAGTCGTAGCAGTCACTTCGAAGGTGTTTCAATTGCCCAAGATGAGTTTTGCACGCGTTCCTTAGCGACTCAGCAAAAGAGGACCCAGGCGAGACCCACATTGGAATTTGGGCCCAATGGCGCCAGGAGGCGAGAGAGAGACAGGGAACTCTCCCTATTAGTCCTGGCAGTCACTTCCAAGGTGTTTCGGTGGCCCGACATAAGTTTTACATGCATTCGTTAGCGTCTCAGCAAAAGAGGACCCAGGCGAGACCCAAATTGGAATTTGGGCCCAAAGGCGCCAGGAGGCGAGAAAGAGACACGGAACTCTTCCTATTAGTCGTAGCAGTCTTTTCCAAGGTGTTCAAGGGGCCCGAGATGAGGTTTTGCACGCGTTCCTTAGCGACTAAGCCAAAGAGGACCCAGGTGAGACCCAAATTGGAATTTGGGCTAAAAGGCGCCAAGAGGCGAGAGAGAGACACATAACTCTTTCTTTTAGTCCGAGGAGTCACTTCCAAGGTGTTTCAGTGGCCCGGGATGAGTTTTGCACGCATTCCTTTGCGACAAAGCAAAAGAGGAACCAGGCAAGACCCAAATTGGAATTTGGGCCCAGTGGCGCCAGGACACGAGAGAGAGACAGGGAACTCTTACTATTAGTCGTAGCAGTCACTTCCAAGTTGTTTCAGTGGCCTAAGATGAGTTTTGCACGCGTTCCTTAGCGAGTAAGCAAAAGAGGAGCCAGGCGAGACACAAATTGGAATTTTGGCCCAACGGCGCCAGGAGGCGAGAGAGAGACAAGGAACTCTTCCTATTAGTCCTAGCAGTCACTTCCAAGGTGTTTTAGTGGCCCGAGATGAGTTTTGCACGCATTCCTTAGCGACTAAGCAAAAGAAGACCAAGGCGAGACCCAAATTGGAATTTGTGCCCAAAGGCGCCAGGAGGGGAGAGAGAGACAGGGTGCTCTTCCGATTAGTCCTAGCAGTCACTTCCAAGGTGTTTCAGTGGTCCGAGATGAGTTTTGCACCCTTTCCTCAGCGACTAAGCAAAAGAGGACCATGGCGAGACCCAAATTGGAATTTGAGCCCAAAGGCGCCAGGAGGCGAGGGAGAGAAAGGGAACTCTTCCTATTAGTCCTAGCAGTCACTTCCAAGGTGTTTTAGTGGCCCGAGATGAGTTTTGCACGCGTTCCTCAGCAACTAAGCAAAAGAGGACCCAGGTGAGACCTAACTTCAAATTTGGGCCCAAAGACGCGGGGAGACGAGAGAGATAAGGAACTCTTTCTTTTAGTCCTCGCAGTCACTTCCAAGTTGCTTCAGTGGCCCGAGATGACTTTTGCACGCGTGCCTGAGCTACTGAGCAAAAGAGGACCCAGACGAGACCCAAATTGACAGAGAGACAGGGAACTCTTCCAATTAGTCTTAGCAATCACTTCCAAGGTGTTTCGATGGCCCGAGATGAGTTTTGCACGCGTTCCTTAGCAGCTAAGCAAAAGAGGACCCAGGCGAGACCCAAATTGGAATTTGGGCGCAAAGGCGCCAGGAGACGAGAGAGAGACAGGTAACTTTTACTATTAGTCCTAGCAGTCTTTTCCAAGGTGTTTTAGTGGCCCGAGATGAGTTTTGCACGCATTCCTTAGCGACTAAGCAAAAGAGGACCCAGGCAAGACCCAAATTAGAATTTGGGCGCAAAGGCGCCAGGAGATGAGAGAGAGACCGGAAAGTTTTACTATTAGTCCTAGCAGTCTTTTTCAAGGTGTTTTTTAGTGGCCCGAGATGATTTTGCATGCGTTCCTTAGCGACTAAGCAAAAAAGGACCTAGGTGAGACCCAAATTGGAATTTGGGCACAATGGCGCCAAGAGGCGAGAGAGAGACACAAAACTCTTCCTATTAGTCGTAGCAATCACTTCCAAGGTGTTTTAGTGGCTCGAGATGAGTTTTGCACGCGTTCCTTAGCGACTAAGCAAAAGATGACCTAGGCGAGACCCAAATTAGAATTTTGGCCCAAAGGCGCCAGGAGGTGAGAGAGGCATAGTGAACTCTTACTATTAGTCGTAGCAGTCACTTCGAAGGTGTTTCAGTTGCCCAAGATGAGTTTTGCACGCTTTCTTTAGCGACTCAGCAAAAGAGGACACAGGCGAGACCCACATTGGAATTTGGGCCCAATGGTGCCAGGAGGCGAGAGAGAGACAGGGAACTCTTCCTATTAGTCCTAGCAGTCACTTCCAAGATGTTTCAATGGCCCAAGATGATTTTTCCATGCGTTCCTTAGCGACACAGCAAAAGGGGACCCAGGCGAGACCCAACTTCAAATTTGGGCCCAAAGACGCGGGGAGACGAGAGAGATAGGGAACTCTTTCTTTTAGTCCTAGCAGTCACTTCCAAGTTGCTTCAGTGGCCTGAGATGACTTTTGCACGCGTCCCTTAGCTACTGAGCAAAAGAGGACCCAAGCGAGACCCAAATTGGAATTTAGGCCAAATTGCGCCGGGAGGCGATAGAGAGACAGGGAACTCTTCCAATTAGTCTTAGCAATCACTTCCAAGGTGTTTCGGTGGCCCGAGATGAGTTATACACGCGTTCCTTAGCAGCTAAGCAAAAGAGGACCCAGGCGAGACCCAAATTGGAATTTGGGCGCAAAGGCGCCAGGAGACGAGAGAGAGACAAGTAACTTTTACTATTAGTCCTAGAAGTCTTTTCCAAGGCGACGTGGTTATCAAAATGGCGCCGTTGTCGGGGACATAAGTCATTTTGTTTTTATTTCATCATTCTGTGATTGTGTGTTTTTGTGATTCACTCTTCTGCGTTTGCGTTTTCGTCGTAGGGATTCTGTTTGTCTATTTTTTTTTGTTTATTACATTTAGTTTTGCAAATTTAATTCGTGTTTTTAGTGTTTAGTTGTGTGATTGGTGCCATTGTGGTCAATTGTGTGTGGCTGGATGCGAAAAACAGAGGACTAGTAGGAATAGAAAACATAGATGCTGCATAATTGCTATCAGATTTCACTGTTCATCGTGCACTGTTCACGTACTGTTCACACACTACCATACTGGACGTCAGAGCTATTCAAGAGTTTATTTCAGTGGCCTGAGACGAGTTTCGCACATCCTCTTTCGCTGATAAGCAAAAGGAGACAAAAAGAGACCAAAACTGGAACTTAAGTCCAAAGGCGCGAGAAAGTGCGAGAAGGGGAGAAGTTGGTGAAAAAGCCTTTCTTTGAGTCCTAGGAGTGATATTCAAGGAGTTTCAGTGGCCTGAAACGAGTCTCGTACGTCTTTCTTTGTCGGTAAGCAAGAGGAGACCAAAAGAGAGCAAAAGTAGAACGTGGGTCCAAAGGCGCGAGAAATTGCCAGAAGGGGAGAAGGTGGTGAAAAAGCCTTCCTTTGAGTCCTTGGAGTGATATTCAAGGAGTTTTAGTGGCTTGAGAGAAGTTTCGCACGTCTTCCTTTGCCGGTAAGCAAAAGCGGACCAAAAGAGGCCAAAACTGGAACTTGGGTACAAAGGCGCCCGAAAGTGCCAGAAGGGGAGAAAGTGGTGAGAAAGCCTTACTTTGAGTCCTTGGAGTGATATTCAAGGAGGTTTAGGGGCCTGAGTCGAGTTTCGCACGTCTTCCTTTGCCATTTAGCAAAACGGGACCAAAAGAGACCAAAATCGGAACTTAGGTCCAAAGACGCCAGAAAGTGCCAGAAGGGGAGAAGGTGGTGAGATAGCCTTTCTTTGAGTCCTTAGAATGATATTCAAGGACTTTCAGTGGCCTGAGACGAGTTTCGTACGTCTTCCTTTACCGGTAAGCAAAAGGGGACCAAAAGATAGCGAAACTGGAATTTGGGTCCAATGGCGCCAGAAAGTGCCAGAAGGGGAGAGAGTGGTGAGAAAGCCTTCTTTTGAGTACTAGGAGTGATATTCAAGGAGTTTCAGTGGCCTGAGACGAGTTTCGTACGTCTTCCTTTGTGTGTAAGCAAGAGAAGACCAAAAGAGAGCAAAAGTAGAACTTGGGTCCAACGGCGCCAGAAAGTTCCAGAAGGGGGGAAGGTGCTGAAAGAGCCTTGCTTTGAGTCCCTGGAGTGATATTGAAGGAGTTTCGGTGGCCTGGGATGAGTTTTGCATGTCTTCCTTTGCCGGTAAGCAAAAGGGGACCAAAAGAGACCAAAACTTGAACTTGGGCCCAGAGTCGCAAGAAATTTTTGAAGGGGAGAAGGTGGTGAGAAAGCCTTCCTTTGTGTCCTAGGAGTGATATTCAAGCAGTTTCAGTGGCCTGAGACAAGTTTCGCACGTCTTTCTTTGCCGATAAGCAAAAGCGGACCAAAAGAGGCCAAAACTGGAACTTGGGTACAAAGGCGCCCAAAAGTGCCAGAAGGGGAGAAAGTGGTGAGAAAGCCTTACTTTGAGTCCTTGGAGTGATATTCAAGGAGTTTTAGGGGCCTGAGTCGAGTTTCGCACGTTTTCCTTTGCCGTTTAGCAAAACGGGACCAAAAGAGACCAAAATCGGAACTTAGGTCCAAAGACGTCAGAAAGTGCCAAAAGGGGAGAAGGTGGTGAGACAGCCTTCCTTTGAGTCCTTAGAATGATATTCAAGGACTTTCAGTGGCCTGAGACGAGTTTCGTACGTCTTCCTTTACTGGTAAGCAAAAGGGGACCAAAAGATAGCGAAACTGGAATTTGGGTCCAATGGCGCCAGAAAGTGCCAGAAGGGGGGAAGGTGGTGAAAGAGGCTTGCTTTGAGTCCCTGGAGTGATTTTGAAGGAGTTTCGGTGGCCTGGGATGAGTTTTGCATGTCTTCCTTTGCCGGTAAGCAAAAGGGGACCAAAAGAGACCAAAACTTGAACTCGGGTCCAGAGTCGCAAGAAATTTTTGAAGGGGAGAAGGTGGTGAGAAAGCCTTCCTTTGTGTCCTAGGAGTGATATTCAAGGAGTTTCAGTGGCCTGAGACAAGTTTCGCACGTCTTTCTTTGCCGGTAAGCAAAAGGAGACCAAAAGAGAGCAAAATTAGAACTTGCGTCGAAAGGCGCAAAATAGTGCCAGAAGGGGAGAAGGTGGTGAGAAAGCCTTCCTTTGAGTCCTTGGAGTGATATTCAAGGAGTTTCAGTGGCCTGAGATGAGTTTCGCATGTCTTCTTTTGGCGGTAAGTAAAAAGGGACCAAAAGAGACCAAAACTGGAACTTAGGTCCAAAGACGCCAGAAAGTGCCAGAAGGGGAGAAGGTGGTGAGAGAGCCTTCCTTTGAGTCCTTAGAATGATATTCAAGGACTTTGAGTGGGCTGAGACGAGTTCTTACGTCTTCCTTTACCGGTAAGCAAAAGGGGACCAAAAGATAGCAAAACTGGAACTTGGGTCCAAGGGCGCCAAAAACTGCCAGAAGGGGAGAAGGTGGTGGAAAGCCTTCCTTTGGTGGCCTTAGCATCCACCCATTTAGAAACATAATCAACAGCTAGTAAAATGTATGTGTAACCAAAAGACGCAGGGAATGGACCCATAAAATCAATACCCCAAACATCGAAAACCTCACAGAAAATGATCGGTTGCTGGGGCATCTCATGCCTGTGTGTAATGGCCGTCCCTGCTCTTTCACACTGCTCACAGGTGCTAGAGATCTGATGTGCATCTCTGAAAATGGTAGGCCAGTAAAACCCAATCTCCAACACCTTCCTAGCTGTCCTGTATGATCCATAATGTCTTCCCACAGGTGAACTATGACAAAACTGAAGCACAGAATGGATCTCCTGATCTGGAATGCACCTGCAGATTACCTGGTCACTGCAAAATCTCCACAAATAAGGGTCATCCCAAACATAATATTTAGCCTCACTTTTCAGTTTGGCTATCTGTGCTCTAGATGCATCTGGAGGAAAGACACCTGCAACCAAGTAATTCACAATAACAGCAAACCAAGGAGTAATATCATGCAACTGCATCAACTGCTCCTCAGGAAAATCATCTCTAATAGGAAAGGGATCAACATTCCCTCCCTCAATCCTACTCAAGTGGTCTGCTACCAAGTTCTCTGCACCACTCCTATCTCTGATCTCAACATCAAACTCCTGAAGGAGAAGCATCCACCTGATCAATCTAGGTTTAGCATCGGGCTTCTTCAACAAGAATTTCAAAGCTGCATGGTCAGAAAACACAATAATCCTAGAGCCTAGCAAATATGAACGAAATTTATCTAAGGCAAATACAATAGCTAGAAGCTCTTTCTCAGTAGTGGCGTAATTAACTTGAGCTGCATCCAACGTGCGAGAAGCATAGGCTATAACATGAGAAAGTCTCCAAACCCGCTGAGCTAAAACAGCTCCAAGTGCAAAGTTGGATGCGTCGCACATTAGCTCAAAAGGAAGCTCCCAATCAGGTGGCTGAACAATGGGTGTGGTGGTCATCCGCCTCTTCAGCTCCTGAAAAGCTAGCTGACAGGGCTCATCAAAAACAGACTCTACTTCCTTCTGCAGCAGCTTGGACAATGGTAATGCAATCTTGCTGAAGTCCTGTATAAACCTCCTGTAAAAACCTGCATGTCCAAGAAAGGAACGCACTTCTCTCACAGAAGTGGGGTAAGGTAGAGAAGCAATGATATCAATTTTAGCCTTATCAACCTGAATACCCTGACTGGAGACTAAGTGACCCAAGACTATACCCTGTGTGACCAAAAAATGACACTTTTCAAAATTTAACACAAGGTTAGTTTGGATGCACCTATGTAACACCTTAGATAAATTCTCTAGGCATGCATCAAATGAAGAACCATAGACAATAAAATCATCCATAAACACCTCCATGCAACTCTCCAAAAGGTCAGAAAATATACTAACCATACACCTTTGAAAGGTGCCCGGAGCGTTGCACAAGCCAAATGGCATCCTAGTGTAAGCAAATGTGCCAAATGGGCAGGTGAATGTGGTCTTGTGCTGGTCCTCCGGTGCAATATGAACCTGCATGTATCCAGAAAATCCATCTAAAAAGCAGTAATGGGATTTACCTGCCAGCCTTTCCAATACCTGATCGATGAATGGAAGAGAGAAATGATCCTTGCGAGTTGCCTGGTTAAGTCTCCTGTAATCTACGCAAACTCGCCAACTGTTTTGAACTCTAGTTGGAACCAACTCATCATCCTGGTTCTTCACCACAGTCATCCCAGTCTTCTTTGGGACCACCTGCACAGGACTAACCCACTTACTGTCAGAAATAAGATAAATAATACCTGCTGCCAGTAGCTTTGTGACCTCCTTCTTCACAACATCTAGAATAGTAGGGTTGAGTCACCTCTGTGGCTGTCTCACAGGTCGAAACTCATCCTCCAATAAAATTCGGTGCATACAAATGGCAGGACTAATTCTAGGAAGATCAGCAAGGGTCCAACCAATGGCCTTCCTATGATCTCTCAAGACCTGCAGTAATCTCTCCTCTTGATCAGATTTGAGATCCCGAGCTATAATGACAGGAAGTCGCTGGTTGTCCTCTAGGTAAGTATACTTCAGATGTACAGGTAAAGGCTTAAGCTCTATTGATGGAGATGGAGCTAGATCAACTGCTGGTAGTGAATCATCTACTGGTGTAACCATATCTGCTGCACCTGCAACCTCAACACTACAAACAGCACACATAGAAGAATCATCACAAGCACATGATGGGTCAGTAAGGTCTGAGGAATCAGCAAACAAATCATCTAAATTTGTACAATCATCAATAAGTAAATCAATAACATCTAAACTAAAAACAGAATGGTTTTCTGTTGGGTGTCTCATTGCCTAAAAAATGTTGAACTGCACCAAATTGTCACCAAACTCCATAGAAAGGGTCCCTGCATGCACATCTATCTTTGTTCGCGCCGTCCTTAAGAATGGTCTCCCAAGGATCAATGTAGCATGGCTGGGCAGGTCATCCTCCATCTCTAGAATATAAAAATCAGCAGGGAAAAGGAGGTCCTCAACTTTGACAAGAACATCTTCTACAACACTAAGTGGCTGCACAGTGCTCTTGTTTGCTAGCTAGACTACAATTCCTGTAGGAATCAAATCTCCAATCTGCAAGGATCTAAAAACAGATGCAGGTATAACATTAATTGAAGCACCTAAATCCAGCATAGCATTTGTAAAAACTTCCTCTCCAATAGTGCAAGGGATGGTGAAAGTTCCTGGATCCTTGCACTTCTGTGGCAACTCAGGGAGCAAGTTTTGTGGAATGATTGCAGACACATTTTTATTCTGGAGGAGTGCAGAGCC
Organism: Abrus precatorius; assembly: GCF_003935025.1. Lineage (NCBI taxonomy): Eukaryota > Viridiplantae > Streptophyta > Magnoliopsida > Fabales > Fabaceae > Abrus > Abrus precatorius. The sequence continues at coordinate 21,986,292 of NW_020874395.1, forward strand.
ATTTCTTCCCATGCTCACTCTCTCATTGCCCTTTAGCTTCCTCTTGTTGGTACACAATTCCTTTAGGAACTTTGCATATTTTGGAACTTGTCGGATGGCGTCAAGGAGGGGAATATTTACTTCTATTCTGCTGAACATGTCCAGCAACTCATTGTCCGACTCTGGTTTTTTTCTTGCTGCTGCTGGTCTGCTCGGGAAAGGCAATGGAACATGTTTTTCAGTGGCACTACTCTCATTTTCAGAATCTGGTGCTGCAGCTACAACTGCTGGTAACTCTTTTCCACTTCGCAAGGTAATAACACTCACATTGCCCTTTGGATTCATGACTGTTTGAGAAGGCAAATTACTGGAGCCTTGAGACTGAATCTAACTCACTGTCCAACCTGAATCTTCAAATCCTGGACGGTTGCTTGCATGTTCTATTGAAACTACAGGTTGTTTGCAGCCATCTGTTGCATCATCTCTTGGAATGATGGCTCGCTCCTTTGTGCAGGAGGAGGTGTTGAAGGTGGAGGTGGCTGTTGCCTGAATGGAGGCTGATATTTGCCTGTAGCAGGTTGAAATGAAGATTGTTGACCTTGTTGCTGCTGCCCCCATTTCAGGTTTGGATGATCTCTCCAGCCCGAGTTATATGTCTGGGAGTACGGGTTATAATTCTGCTGTTGGTGTGGAGATCTATATTACTGCTGTTGGTTGGTGTAGATTCCAGAAACATTCGCATCCGTCTCTTGCAGGGTAGGGCATGAATCTGTAGGATGCTCAGTGGAAGTACATATCCCACAGACTCTTGCTAGCTGCTCACTTACTGGATTCACTTATTGTTGGCCAATTGCCAAATGCCTCACCATGGTGGTCAGCTCATTGATTTTGTTTTCCAGCCTTTGATTTTCCACACCATGAACAGCACCAGTACCAGCACCAAGTGCTATCTCATTCACTCCCTTAGCGGCTCCTCTGAATCCGAATTGTTGAGTGTTGGCTGCCATGTTTGTAATAAGCTGTCTCGCAGCCTGTGGTGTCTTTGTCCATCAATGCTCCTCCACTTGCTGCATCTATCATGCTCCTGTCCATCAAAGTTAGCCCTTCATAAAAATATTGAATTAGTAATTGCTCACTTATCTGATGGTGAGGGCAGGTAGCACACAGCTTGTTGAATCTCTCCCAGTAGTCATACAAGGTCTCTCCATTCAGCTGCCTTATACCACAAATCTCTTTTCTTATTGCAGCGGTTCTGGAGGCAGGGAAGAATTTCTCCAGAAATAACCTCTTCATTTGATTCCATGTGGTGATTGTTGAAGGTAGGAACTAGAGCCAATCCTTCGCAACACCATCCAGGGAGAAGGGGAACGCCTTTATCTTGACATGGTCTTCAGGCACTCCTTGTGGTCTCATGGTGGAACACACCACATGGAACTCTTTTAAATGCTTGTGAGGATCTTCACCAACAAGTCCATGAAACTTTGGCAACAAATGGATAAGTCCAGATTTAAGCTCATAAGAGGTTGTTTCATCTTCAGGATATTGGACACACCATGACTGATACACAACATTAGGTGTGGCCAATTCCTTCAAAGTTAGCTCAGGATTATCAGCCATGTTCTCCCTAACAACAGGAATAACAGTAATAGTTTCAGAATCACCAAGTAAGCTACCACTACCACTACCACTACCACTGTTTTTGCTAGATCTTATCCTCCGAAGTGTTCTTTCTATTTCAGGGTCAGGTTCATGCAATATAACAGGGTTGGCCCTGGTCATTCAAGGTTAGAACCAACAAGAACAGAAAATACCCAATGAATGCACAAAGTCAATTTACAAAGCAAGTACCATCAAAATGCAAGATATGAATGAAGGGGGACCATGATAAATCTCTTTTTGGTATAAGAAAACACCACAAAAATTTTCAGATTTTTTTTGAATTGAATTGCTATGGGAACTAGAAGCCTAAAGTCAAGAAAAATAGGTCAATAAATACTGAAAAATAAAAAAAACTTTTAGAAAACAAGCAATTTTTGAAATTCTAGCGCAGGTTGCATTGAATAGGAAATTTTTTTCTACCCCAAATGCATATGCAATAAGCTTAATTCTCAATTTTCTAGCAAAAGTTATGCCACTTTGAAGTTTCGCAAAAATTTTCTCAGCCACCAAGATGTATCTTTTTTTTTATAAATGATTTTTGCAATCTACCAACTCTAAACACTAATAGACACTAAAAGAAATGTGGACACAAAAATTCAGATCAAAATTCAATCTCTAGTTATTTTTTTTTGGAATTTTTCAAAATCGGATGAATAGATGCATGAATAGTGTG